>NW_017306384.1:2201372-2305482 GCF_000935625.1 Nanorana parkeri | reverse complement strand
CTAAAATGCACGGGCCTATTTTTAGTCCCAGTCCGGCCCTGAGTAGGCCTGTCTACCGTGTCCGTGACCCGTACTGCATATCAAAGAACTGGGGGGATTGGCTAAAAGGGTTAGCCAAACCAAGAGGAATTTTACAAGGAAATCACTGTCTGTGACCAGTGAGGTTTAAAATACATATATCATCTGCAGACTTGAAGGACAAACATAAAAGTGGTAGCCATGGATGATTCACATGAATTCAATCATTATTCATATGCAGAAACACAATAGGACTTCGTATATCCGCACCATGAAAAAAATATATTGGATTCAACTCAGATATTGAGGGTATAATGCAGCAATAATAATGCATGAATTGATTATATTGAATTCATGTGAATCATCCATGGCTACCACTTTTATGTTTGTCCTTCAAGTCTGCAGATGATATATGTATTTTAAACCTTACTGGTGACAGACGGTGATTTCCTTGTAAAATTCTCTGTAGAATTTATATTTAATAAATATTTTGATATTTACTTTTGCGTTTCCCGTTCCGTAGAGTGACCTCTTGGTTTGGCTAACCCTTTTAGCCAATCCCCCCAGGTCAGTGGTTATTTGCCTGATAGATGGGAGGAGAGGTCCCATTACTCTCATGCCACTGGCTCTATGCAAATACTGTCAGGCTGGAAATTAATCCACCACCACTGCTCACTGCTAACATAAATAACCTCTAACAACTCTAGAGTAATTCTATGGTTCCCTGGATATAAAGGCCATTCTAGCAGTACCTTCTGTACCCCCCAGCCTGCCAAAGCTACGCCCCGTCCCGCTGAAGCCCTGTCCCGTTCTGTCGAAGCCCCGCCCCCAGCTCAGTAACCAAGCTATGTGGGGAGTAGGAAGGGAGGAGACAGGGAGTACAGTGACTTGCTGGTCACTGGTGAGTCACTGGTGAGGCATTGGGATCGATGTCCTCACTGTTTTTTTTTTTTATTGGACAGCATGGACCAATGGCACTTTGGAGAAAAAGCTGCCAGCTTCAGACTTGAAGCTGACACCTTTTTTTCTTCATAATACTAGGTGAGGCTCTGCCTCACCTGCCTCCCCTGACTGCACGTCCCTGCATTCTAGGCTAAGGTTGGTGTTTGAAGCTCGAAGATAGCTGAGACATTGCCACACTGTGTTCATAATGATGGTAGTTTTTCGCTTGCTTCTAATGAGGACAGAGCAGATCACTTTAATAACTTGGTACATGGTAAATTATTTATCAAAGCTTTATCTATACAAGTAATTTTTATCCATACAAGTAATTCTAAATTATTTTTTTCTTTATGGTCCTTTGTGCAGCAGAATCAACACTGTAAGGGCACCTTCTCTCTGGCATACTAGTTTGTCGGCTAAATAAAAAATTATTTTATGACTGTAATAAAATAGGGAGACATGCCTGCACTCAATGTGTAATTCCAGACAGATAAATTGAGCAGTATATAAAATTACGTTTTTATGGTGGAACAAAAAAAATCAATTTGTGAGTTTCTAATTAGAGATGAACATAATCATGTTGTCCACTTAAACAGTATTTTAGAGAAAATAATTTTTTTTTATCAGAATCTGGATCCATGGACAAAAAAATAAATAAGACTTGTTTTATCTTCAGCCTTCAATAAAACACTAAAAGGTAAATCCACTTAAACTTAGTTCAGACATTTTGGGAGGTCAGGATAGCTCTCTTACTCTACCCCCAGTGCATCCATAACTGTATGTATGCATTAGGTACAAGGATAATGGTCAGTTCAGTTTTGATATCAAGTGGTTGAGGTTTATGCTACAGCAGAGGGAAATCATAGCTATCTCAAGATCAGGTAAACTGTAATTTTTTTTAAGGCACCAGGTAGAAGTGAAACACCACAGTTCCACTTTGGGGAAAAAAGTTTTTTTTTTTCAGGTTCTCATACACATGAATTGCCTCACTGTATATAGTTTTCTTACGCAAATCACTTTTTGTGAATCTGTTTTGAGGTTTCTTACCTGGAGAGTCTACCAGTAACAGTACTTCCTGCTGCAAACTATTGCGTCAAATAATGGGTCCCCCCCTCCCCCCGCCAGGCGCTGCTCTGTGTCCCAGCGGGGAGGAGAGAAAGTGACAGACCTCGGACCACCACCAATGCCCTGCAGACCTCAAACCAGCACCAATACATAGCAAAACTCAGACCAGCACCAATGCCATGCACACCTCAGATCAGCACCAGTACATGGCAGACCTCAGACCAGCAGCAACGCACGGCAGACCTCAGACCAGCACCAACCCACAGCAGAGTTCAGACCAGCACCAACGCACAGCAGAGTTCAGACCAGCACCAACGCACAGCAGAGCTAAGACCAGCACCAATTCCCTGCAGAGCTCAGATCAGCACCAATAAATGGCAGAATTCAGACCAGCAACAACACACAGCAGACCTCATACCAACACAAATGCAAAGCAGACCTCATACCAACACAAACGCAGGCAGTCCTCAGACCAGCAACAACGCACAGCAGACCTCAGACCAGCACCAACGCACACACTTTAGCTTCCATCAGCCCCAAACAATGTATGATTAATAATAGGGATGCACCGATATATCGGCCGCCGAAAATGGCAGTTTTGGCTAAATGCAGAAAGTGCCATTTTGCTGCCGATACATCGGCGCATAACTCCACCCCTCCCCCCGCCAGGCGCTGCTCTGTGTCCCAGCGGGGAGGAGAGAAAGTGACAGCCGGCCGAGCACTGCGAGAGTAGAGCGCTGTGAGCGGCTGGTGTCTATCCTCCCACACCGCTCAGCCGCCTATCACAGTCTGGCAGAGCAGTGTGTGGGCGGAGACAGCGCTGTCACAGGAGAATGAGCTCTCCTCCCTGCTCCGCTCGCTCAGCCTCCTGTGACAGCGTGTCAGAGAGGAGAGCGGTACAAACACTCAGCGATCATTGATCGCTGAGTGTTTGTACATAATTGACGACATGGTATGTTGACTATATCCTCAATTATGATTGTGGGTATAGTAAACATACCATGTCCTCAAGTTATGAAAGAACAGGGACACTCATAGAGGATTTATGTTCATTTATAACAGGGACTGTGGAACAGAAGATCCGCTCAGTCCGGCAGGTGGGTCAGCGATTCCCTTTCTTCCGTCCTGCGTGCTGCACGTAAAGAATCCGCCAGGCAGGACCTTGAGCAGATCGTTGACGGCCTCCTCAGCGCGGCTCCGCGCATGAACGTCATCTGGCCACGTCAGGGAGGTGGGTGGGACTTCAATTTGACAGCCGGCTTGAGCGATGCAAATACGATGCGATGTCAAATGCAAACAAAAAAATTTGTTTGCGTGCCAGCAGATGTGGCCTCGCGTGCCAAGCTGGGCACGCGTTTTCCGGGGATTGCCGACCCCTGTAATAGGATATGGGGTCCTGTAATTTAGACGTTATATGGCTTGGCAATCATATTCCTCCGAGTCTATGCATCATAACCTGACCTCCCTCCTGTAAAGCAGTTAATGGCCTTGCAGTCCTGTTGTAGTAAGTAGTTGTCATTTGTTGTTTAATTCTCTTTTTTTTTGTCAGGCTAGGATAGTTGGAATAACCCATGATTGCAGCTTGTTGCTAATTAGGTGCAAATGCTACTTGTGAGTAGCTGAGCTGGTGATCACTGATTTTATTCCAACAGGTGTATTCCTTTATTCCAACATGGAAGTGTATGGACATACCTCATGGCTAACAGCTGAGGCCCATTGATTGTGTGATCTTTGGGGTTTATCGTTATGTTATATGACATAGGAAAAGATGGACAACATTAAATGCACTTGATTCTCAAATGCTTCATCTGCAGCGCACTTATCTTTAAGGGCCTGTTCACACCATATGCAGTGTGTTTCTGCCACGTTCTGGGCAATCGCATTGAGGTTGGAGGGCGTGGCTATGGTGCCCTCTTCAATGGCCAGCCACGCCCCCTCCGGCCCCATGAAATGCTGAGCCGGCCGCAATGCGATGCAGTGCGTTCTGGCCAGAACGTGGCCGGAACGCACTGCATATGGTGTGAATAAGCCCTAAGTGACATTCTGCTTAAAGTGTATTTCCATTTTTGCCGCCAAATTGGGATAACACCTACTTTATATTTGTTACATGTTCCCAGTCACATTACATAATTTAATAAAAAATGTGCTGCTTACACAAAACATGCTCTATTGTAAACGAAAAGTTATCTGTACTGAATTTCACTCTGGAATTCAAGGGGGTGGGGAGATTAACATTAACATAATCAACCCTGTCTGTACTGTGCTGGCAGATCTCATTATCTCATTATTAGTAATTAAAAAAACGTTGCTATCTTGTATGTCACTAAATGTCATATTTTTGTTGGCATTGCATCATCCTTTGTAACAAACCGGGCAGCTTAAAAGTTTTTTCATTAATATTTATTGGAGTTTGTGATTCCAAGGTTACTCTTCGCTCACATATGTATTAATGGAAAAATTCAGACCCCCAAATGCAATTGTAAACATCATGTTTTTTTAATTTGCCCATTACTGATCTCTGTCTCAGTCAGGGGCATAATTAACTGTTTTTCCTTTTTATCAGGGATAAAGCACCAAAGGCTCAATTCACAAAGCTTTACATAAGCCTAAGGCACTTGATTTTTAGCCATGTGATTGTAATTCTTAAATCTCATTGGACTCAGGAAAATAACTGTCTATTTTGAAAATATGTATCCCAATCGTGGTGTGTTCGCTCTGTGAATTGAGCCTCAAGTCATTGTTTGGAGGCATCGGATTGAATTGTCACTTCTATTAAATATCAACTTAGCAATCAGTTGTTTTATTTTGTCAAATGCATTGGTGAGATTCCCACTAAAAGTCAGTTTTCCTTTAAAAGAACCCTGCAATGGAAGAAATATGAGGGCTTCTATTGCTGACCTCCTTTCAAGAATAATAGCTGCCTCTAGCTTCCACACTGATCAGCCATAACATTATGACCACCTTCCTATTATTGAATACATCCCTCTTTTGCTGTCAAAACAGCCCTCACCCGTCGAGTTATGGCCTCCACTAGACCTCTGAAGGTCTGCTGTGGTATCTGGCACCAAGTCATTAGTAGCAGATCCTTTAAGTTCTGTATGTTGCGATGTGGGGCCTCGATGAATTGGACTTGTCCTTTCCAGCCCTTCCCAAAGATGCTAGATTGAATTATGATCTGGAGAATTTGGAGGCCAAGTCAACACCTCGACCACGTCGTTGTGTTCCTCAAACAATTTTTTAACAATTTTTGCAGTGTGGCAGGGCACATTATCCTGCTAAAAGAGGACACTACCATCAGGGAATACTGTCCCCATGAAGGGGTGCGCTTGGTCATCAACAATGGTAAGGTAGGTGGTACATGTCAAAGTAACAGCCACATGAATTTTAGGACCCAAGGTTTCCCAACAGAACATTGCCCAAAATGTCACCCTGCCTCTGCCCACTTGGCTTTTACCTATCCTGGTGCCATCTTTTCCCCTGGTAAGCGACACACACGCACTCGACCATCCACATGATGTAAAATAAAACATGATTTATCAGACCAGGCCACTTTTTTCCATTGCTGCATGGTCCAGTTCTGATACTCACGTGCCTATTGGTGATGGACAGGGAACAGCATGGGCACCCTGACTGGTCTGCGGCTACGCAGCCCCAAACACAACAAACTGTGATACACTATGTGGCCAGACACTTTTCTATTGGAACCAGCATTAACTTTTTCAGTAATTTGGAAACAGTAGCACTTTTATTGGATCGGACTACATGGGCCAGCCTTCGCTCCCCACGTGCATCAGTGAACCTTGGCCACCTATGATCCTGTCGCCGGTTCATCAGTTTTCCTTTCTTGGACCACTTTTGATAGGTCCTGACAACTGTAAACTGGGAACATCCCACAAGAGCTGGATTTCTGAAGTTGCTCTGACCCAGACATATAGCCATCAGAATTTAGCCCTTGTCAAAGTCTCTCAGACTTTGCCCATTTTTTCTGCTTCCAACCCTTCAACTTCCGTGACAAAGTGTTCACTTGCTGCCGAATATATCCCACCCACTTCCATGTGCCATTATATTGAGATAATCAATATTATTCACTTTACCTCTCTGTGGTCATAATGTTATGGCTGATCAGTGTATGTCACTCGCCTGGGACAAGCATATAGATTAGATTAGTAAAGTTACAACATTTGTTCTGCATACTTTTTCAGTTCAGTGCCTCAAAATTGTTGAAGCCCCTGGATTAGCATGATATACAGTCAACTATTATTTTTAATAGGGATGCACCAATACCGTTTTTTTGGTATCAAGTACAAATATTCTTTTTGGGTACTCTCCGATAGCAAATCCTGATACCAGAAGTCCCATTAAGGAAGCCGGGTGCCGTATAATCACTTACCGCCCTTCTTCCCAATTAGCCCGGAAGCCGTCTCCATGCTCCCTCGTCACCAGTTGAAGATGGAGGGGCGAGTCATTAACCACACCTGGCTGCCTGACAGGCCAGGAAACCCCCTCCATGCTCCCTGGTGATGAGGTGCCAATTGGGAAACTGGGCAGTGTGTAATGACTCGCCGCCTGGCTTTCTTATACCGGAAGTTCTGGTATCGTCATAGGCATCAGGAGCATTTGGACAAGTATGAGTACTCATCCAAATGCTTGGTTTTATGTCGATTAGTTGTTGCAGCCCTAGTATGATGTCAGATGCCAACCTACCTAAGAAGTACTGGGGAGAAGCAGTCATTACTGCAACATGCCTACACAACAGACTGCCATCAAAAGCCATTGAAAGCAACCTATTTGGAATGTGGCATGGATCGAAGCCTAGCCTAGGGCACATAAGAGTGTTTGAATGTGAAGCTTACGCATATATTCCCAATGAAAAGCGATCCAAAATGGAGAAGGTATTCTTGTGGGCTATAGTGAACAAAGTAAGGGATATAGAATCATCCACCCAAAAACTGACAAAGTGACAAAAAGCCTCAGCGTTTATTTCAAAGAGAACCCATCACCAGGAATAATGATCCCGGGGAGTTGTGAAGTGAATTCGCCCAGTAAACCACCAAAAGAAGCTCAGCACAGTAAAGCCACACAGGAGTCAGAACCAGAGGTGGGACTCAACGGATAACTCAAATTTCTTGCTACATGGAGCAGCCACCAGGGTTTGAACAAGGACACAATCTTGAATGTAAACTCCATAAAAGCATCTAACGACTCAAGCATTCTGCAAGAATATGGAATGAGAAAGTGAATTAAATACTCACGAAAGAGGGATTCACAAGAATCAAAGTCTGTCTTATTCCAGGAATGAAATAGAGAGGGAAGAAGATGGAAGCTATCTTCTCAATCAAAGTCAGAAAATTGCAGACATTTTGGAACAATTCCATATGCAAAATGCAAAGGAATTAAAAACATCTATGGAACCAGGCTACCAAAAGACCAATGAATCAGAAAACTTGCTACACAACAATGACATGTTCCACAAAGCAATTGGATAGCTACTATACATTGACGCTGTGACAAGACCAGACATAGCAGCAGCAGGGTACATACTTTCTAGAAAAGTCGCAGCACCCGGTCAGCATGACTGGAATGCAGTAATGAAGGTAATACAATACTTAAAAGGAACAATTCTGATGAAGCTACGACTGCCAGCAGCATCAAATCTAAAACTAGTTGCTTATGCGGATGCTGATTGGGCTGGAGACTGCACAGACCGCAAATCCACAAGTGGTTATATCTTCCAATAGGGAGAAGGAACCAGAAGTTGGTCTAGACTCTAGCTGAAAGCAAGCAACTGTTACACTTTCCTCAACTGAAGCTGAATACATAGGAGCTGTACACCATTGTCAAGAAGCAATATGGACTCACCAGCTTTTAATGGACATGGGCATAGACATGTCAAACCCCATTCTGGTCTTTGAAGATAACCAGAGATGTATAAAGCTGACACAATCAGAAAGGGCCAACCCTAGAACCAAGCACATCAACGTGAAGTATCATCTGCTTAGGGACACTCAAGAGCAAGCCATTTTCGACACTCAGTATTGCTCATCAGAACAAATGACTGCGGATTCACTCACCAAGCCATTGCCTAAGGAGCATCACAGATTCCTTCGAGAGAAGCTAAACATCATATAGTAACGCATATCCTGTTGAGAAGGGTTGTTGGAAATACAACAGCATATACTGATATAGTTATGTAATTTTTCTCTTGAGCTTTAAATGGCACTGTAATGCAATGTTAGTCTCTGTGCATGCTTATCCATGATACATAGGACATTTTTTTTTTCTATGTTTTATTCACAGTGCTATTGTCCAAGCACATTAAAAACCAGACAAGCATAAGGTGCTAGTTAAACATATTTATTAAGAAAAGTGTCCACAGGAGCAAGCAAAAATCATAAACAGGAACAAGCCAAGGTCAGGAGCCGGAGTGGGTAGTCGTACAAGCCAGGTCAGGAACAAAGAGATCAGCGTTGTCAGGAACAAGCCAGGAGCAGGAACCAGGAAATCAGTGTTGTCAGGAACAAGCCAGGAGCAAGAACCAGAGGAGAACATTAGCCAGGGTCGGGTCATACACAGAATCAGAATACTCAAAGCAGCAGGAATGCACTAGTAGTAGTAGTAGTAGTAGTAACATGCTGCTCAATAGTGCTGCTTGGCATTAAAAGCACAGCAATTGTCAGCTGCTTTCAACTGTAAACTGGGTTTTAAGAGTACAGTGGGCATTTGATCATTTGAGTAATTTAAAGTGGTTCAAATTGCCTAACAATTGCTGTGTGTATGGCAGGAAAACACTATTTAGCAGCTCTTAACCAGTTTTTACCTGACACTGTTTCCACATTTTCATTGACTAAAAGCTTAAAAATGAGGTGGGGATCAAGAGAATGTACCTCAATATCACTGAAATTAGCATTTTTATTGATTTCCACTCTAATTGTAATTTGTTACATCCACATAACAGGCCTCACTTTTGAGTCTTGCTTATGTGTGATCTACTTTCATTTAGAACACTTTCTATACAGACTAAATGGCAAGTGGTAAAACATTAACTTCCTTGTGCAGATGATGTAAGCATTGAACTGTCTTTGTCTAGCTTTATCTACCAATATCTTGAACTGGCATCCAGAACACTGAAGTATTATGCCCCAGCCATCTTGCTAGGTATGTTTTCTAGGGTAGTGCACCTTCTTTACTGCCTTATCTCGGTCTCTAAGGTCAGCACAAATCTACAGCTCACCTATTCTTGGTTTTTCAATAATTATTCAATAATAACTCCTGTCATGTTTTTTTGCCATCTGTGTCCCATCAGTAACATTTCCCTTTACTTCCTGTCCATTAGCCCCAACAGGAAGTGAAAGGAAATCCCTGGTAGTCAGCAGAGTCACCAGAACTAGTGTCCCTATTGGAATATATTCCCTCTTTTCCTGTTTTGATGACAACCCATAATGTGTGATTTTTTTTTACACTTTTACCTTCTGTGATAACAGTCACCAGGACAAATAGAGAGTTAAATCTCCTTAACGGGGACACAAACAGCAATAAAAGTGTTCACAAGTGTTCTAATCACTTTCCACTCTATCCAAAACTTAAAAAAAAAAAAAGTTTAGCATTTGCAGATTAAGGGCTATTCGGACTTTAACCTCCCTGGCAGTATTCCCGAGTGTGGCTCGGGGTTAATTTTCATTGTAAATGAAGAGTCCTAGCATCAAGGTAGCCATGTTATTTCAATTGTAAAGCTATTAAGTTTGCCTGTTTTGGTCGGTATAAGTGCACATGCCTTTTACACCAAATTGCTTTCCGCAATATCTAGCTCTGAAAGCATTTTTTGTTGCAATATGTTCCAAAGCATTATTTTCACATAAGTCCCCTAAATCTATTTGGAATTAGATGTGCTTTGCGTTTTCTTCGACTGCAAATTTTGTAAAAAATTTGATTAGGTTGGTTTTTAATTACATTTTTTTAATTGCATGTACAAAGGTATATTTCTTGCAGTAGAACTGGCCCCCTAGGAGCTGAGATGTTTTGTCCTCCTGCCACTCCTAGTGGTGACCCACCCTGAACTGCACCCTGACCCCACAACACACCAGCAACATAAAGTAGGCTTTACTTTAGATAGAAAGAAGAAAAAGCCCCACAGCAGAAAATTGGCTAAGGCAATATGGCAGCAACAAAACAAATAAGTAACAATTTCAGAAACAAACTCTGTTGTAACTAGATATAAAGGATAACAATAAGGCTTATCTGCAATTCTGAGGCTATTAACTATACCACTAGCCAGTGAGGTCTAATACACAGTCTGTTGGTGTTTGGGCCTGTAAACCTCCATGGGAGCACTCTTTCTCTAGTGAAACTAATTTTAATCCAAGTGGATGCCCCAAAAATCCTGGATCAACTCTCCACGTAGTCCAGACTCCTTGCAGCTTTCTCTCTTCTTAGCACTGTCCCAGCCTTCCTGCTCACCACAGCACACAGCAGCACCTCCTGTGTCCCTCTGCAGCTTTCTTCTATGCAGAGCACAACCACACTGTTCTCCCCTGCTATCTGTAGCCTTGTGGCACCTATGCCCAGGCTCTGAGTCTCTCCTCTGGTCACCAACAACATGACCGCCATCTCTCCTGCACTGAGGACACTTATCTTGCAAAATGTTCTAGCACAAGATGCAGGCAGTGGAAATTCCCATCATGGTGTTTTGGGAAATGGGTTGGGGTATCATCTACTGCTATGGTGACCCAGCAAATTTATAAAAATCATCTCAAAAGACAACTTGTCTATTTATCGCAAGAAAGATAGATCTCATTTGCCTACTCCTTCCGCTTCTGGTTCTCAATTCTTCCCCCTCTCCTCTGGCAATGTTACCTTATTGAATAAACACCAGCTGATACATGTGTGGAGGGATCTTAAGCCGACTTCTAAAGATTTTACTTTCTACTCTCACCCGCATGGCACTTTTAGGCGTATTGATCATGTCTTTATTTTCCAACACTATTTGCTGTTCTTTCGTTCCATTGAAATCAAGTCCATCCCCTGGTCAGACCACACACCTGTCTTGGTGGATCTTGCACTTAAATTACCTAAACCAACCTCCCGGTATTTGACGTATTAATGACTCTCTCTTGTCTACTGAGGAAATTTTAGCACAGATAGACCTTAAAGCATGACAATTTTTGCCGACAGTGAGGGTTCCATATCTTCCCCAGTCTCTCTCTGGGAAGCTCATAAAGTAACTATGAGAGGTCACCTAATTGAAATAACTACACAGTGCAAGAAGGCACGTACCCACAGAATTCAGGAATTCTATGCGTCCCTTGAAAGTCTTGTTCACGCCTTCAAATCTACCACCACCAAGGAGGCCTTTACGCGATTGAACTCTATCAAAGCGGAATTGAACGTTCTTTTAAACAATTCTGCGGAAAAAAGACTACGATGGACTACACAGAAGATTTATGCAGGTATGAACACTGCTCGCCAAAAAACTTAACTCGCCACCCTCAGACCAAGCCCCCATTTGAATTCGGGATGCTAGAGACTAGGTCATGGCGAAACCTATTTAAAATTATTCAAATCACATTCAACCCTGATAATGCAGGTCGGCTATTTTGGAATGTTAACCACTCACTGCCCCGCATATTCCTAAGACAGCAACTGATGTTTTCAACTCAGATGTCAGTGGTGAGAAGGTATTTGCCACTATTAAATCTTTGCAATCTTCCAAAGCACCTGACCCAGGTGGGTTTTCCCCTCTCTAGTATAACAAAATTAGCTCCCCTATTAACCACATATCTAACCCAGACCTTTAAATCTCCAAAAAATGGCCACACCTTCACACTCATAACAATGATGCCAAAACCAGACAAGGATCCCTCAGATCCTGACTGTTATAGGTCTATCTCACTGCAGAGGCAAGCTTCTTTCATTAGATTACCAGAGAGCCTTTGACTGTCTCTTGGGACATTTTGAACTTTGTTTTGACCACATTGGGATTTGGAGCCCCATTCTTGCAATGGATCTCAGCCCTTTACGCTGCTCCAACTGTTCAAATTCGATGCCTTGGCTCATGTTCCACTGTTTTTCCTATTGCAAGGGAGACAAGACAAGGATGTCCCCTAATAACTATTCTCTTCTCCTTGGCTATTGAAACCTTTGTGATCATGATCTGCAATAACTCAGCTATCTGGGGAGTGGAACTGGCAGGCGTGCAATGCAAACTCAACATCTTTGATCACTCTACACATACCTCCATGATGCCCGCCTTTGGACATTGCTAGAGATTCCTGACTGTTTCCCTGTGGCTCCCCAAACTTCGCTTGGTTACTGCCCCATTATAGACCTGAGCAACTTAGTCCTTTTTGGAAACACTTGCTCAGTATACACTCGGGAGGGAAACGGGTTTGACACACATGATAAAACTCCCAGTTTAACTCAAAATATACCCCAGTGGTTTACTCCTAGAATGAGATCCTAATAGGTTGGACTTGATGGACTAATGTCTTTATTCAACCTCAAATACTATGTAACTATGTAACACAAGCTTTGAATCTGGCACTCCATTAAAAATCCTAGTATAGGGTTGTTTAGATACCAGTGCTGATACTTGGCATTTTCACGAGAACTAGCAGAGTCCCTGCAGTTGACAGGACCCTGGTGCTCCACAACTGTCCTGAAATCATTACTTTGTGTTGTACGCCGAGAATCAGGAACTGCTCGTACGGCCGCAAAGGATCTTGGGGCGGGCGCATGCGCAGTTCCGATTCTCGGCCGGGGATGACCTAAACTTCTCCATTTTCCCTGGCATACATATATGTCAGAAGATGGGAATTGGATTTACAATTGTCCAGGACAGCAGAAGACTGGAAAAGGATCTGGTCTGGTCTACCTAAATCCTCCCTAAATGTCACCAATTTGGAGGTGGATTATAAAGTAATGATGCAATGGTATATGATCCCTTTGTGGATACCTGCTTTAAAAGCTGCCCATCTAGGAGCGATATGCTGCACACCTGGTGGACCTGCCCGTTCCTGTCTTCTTTGTGGTCAAGGTTTTTAGGCTATTAAAAACACTGTTTAAAAGAAAGCCCCTTGGACTGCACTTTTGCATGGCACAGTGTCGAGGTTATCCAGGTATCAACAATCACTAATGCATTATATAATGCTGTGTGAAATGAGACATCATTCTTTTTTTTCTAGACTGTGGAAAGGGTCTGGTATGACTTTTGGGGGGAACCCCATGCTTTTATAGAAAAATGTGGTCCCTCCTAACATTCCTACCAGACCTAAAGGGTCTGGTATCGTTTAGGAGGGGTGCCTGCATGCTTTACAAATGTCAGTTTTGCTGCAGCAGGTTCTATACATCGTACAGACGTGCCACTTTACATAAAGAGTTAAGGGGACCCCCCAGGCACGATATTTAAAGGAATTTTTCATTTTTATAGTTACCCTTAAGTGATGTTAAAATCAATGCTCTTTTACAAACAGTATCTTTTAAAAGTTTTTTTTCATTGATTCATGTCCCCCAGGGCAGTACCCATATCCCCATACACCTTTTATCGCAAATAAATTGCATATAAGCCCTCTTAACCCCTTTGTGATGGGAGACGTACAGTGTACGTCCCGTCACCAAGTGGCTATATGACTGGCCACGTACACTGTACGTGCTGAGTTATATTAGCCTCTGTAATGCTGGTAACTGCTGATTCTCAGCAGTTCCAGTCATTAATTAATGCCTCACTATTGAGACATTCATTAATTAAATAGTTAAGCTTTTTTTAAAGCTTCTTTCTTTCATTAATGAAAGAATGAAGCCTTTACATTCAGATACGGGTTCGCTAAATAGCGATCCCGTATCTGACAGCTGAAGATAGCAGAGAGGTAGCAGTGACTCACCTCTCTGCTATTCGTTTTGACAGCTGGAGAGCCTGGCCCGATGTTAAATGATACATTTCAACCACTAGATACAAAATGTATCTCTTGAGTGAAATGTATCAGTTTTGATCGTCTAGGAACGATCAAAGACCTTTAGTGAGATCTGATTCTGACATGCTGTCAGGATCAGTCTCTAAAGTTATTATTAGCTGTTCCTAAGCTTGGAGCAGCCTGATAATAACTAAAAATTTTAAAAAGTTAATTTATTAAGCAGTCATAGTGATTGCTTGATATAAACTGACAAAAAAAAAATATTTTTTTTTACACTTATTTTTTTTACAAAGTGTAAAAAAAAAAAAAAAAAGTGTACAAAAAATTAGGAAAATAAAACGTTTATATATAAATATATTTGTATACTATAATTATTATTAAAAAAATTCTAAAAATAAAAATAATAATCAAAACTTGCTGCTGTGGAAGAATCACACAGCAAAAATGTAAAAAGTGTGTCAGTCATTTAGGAACAGAAACTAAAAACTAGCTCAGTCATGAAGAGGTTAAAGGGGTTCATTGATTTTGAAAGTTCTACCCAGATAGACTTGCATTGAGTTCGAATTCAAACTTTTTGGATGTTCAGAAGTTCAAACTCGGCCTTGTTTGGCCCCTCACTATTTATAAACAACCAGCATCAGATTGTGGGTTTCACAAAGGAACACCAATTGACAGCAGCCGAGGCATAAATTGGTGGATGAAATAAATAAGAAAAAATATCAGTGGCCATTGAAACCTGATCTATAATAGCATCCTGACTTTAACTTCACAGCAAAAAGACAATAATAAAAAATTAGGGTTATTCACAAAAGGGTGAAGAGTTTGGACAAGGCAGGAGAAGTGAACAATCTAGTGTAGTGATATAATACTGTATGGCGGGTGTATAAATATATAATTACCCAAATATATATATTTATTTATGTGCGTTTTGAAAATTGGATCTTCTGAAATATCCAAGCAACCTCAGTTCTTTTCCAGAGAGTAGCATTTAATTTGATTGAAGTAACAGATGAACAGAAACAGTCCAACAGAATATGAATAAAAATAAAATATCTAGACCTCAGATGACAAAGGTTCCATAAGGACCCGCTCTATCTTCCCCAGCATATATCTCCAATCTGTATATGCACCCATGTACCTCTCTTCATGACTTTGATCCTTTTCTAGCCACTGTAGGCCCTGAATTCATATACAGTTTAGTGCCATTCACTTAAGGTGCCCATACACTGCTCGATTCTCGTACGAGAATCGCGGGAAATCCCGTGATCGTACGAGAATCGAGCAGTGTGAACGAAGACATGCGACCGTCTCTACTGTACGGTCGCACGTCTTTTGTCTAAGGAGCATGCTAGAAAACCAGCCGAGAATCGTACGATTTTCGGCTGGTTTGAATGGTGCTCGGGAGACAAATGCCGAACGGGCCGGTGTCCGCTCGTGCACACTGCCCGTTCAGCATTGCTGTCATCGAAAGCCCGCCCCTCAGGGGGGCGGGCTTGCGATGATCGAGTGTACGATCTGCCTGTCCAAGATGGGCAGATCGTACGTTTTTTTAATCACTTTACAACCATCGCAAGACTAAGGTCTTGCGATGGTTGTACAGTGTATGGCCACCTTAACACTGAAAGGATTTGTGATTGGCTGGTCTAATTACCTATTTGATATTAGTTAACTAAACAGGTTTTGACAAAATTCCCTACAGCTGTTCCTTTGTGTACAATCAACGCCCTGAAAACAGGATGGTCAGCTGGTCAATAAACTTACACAATAAAAGCCTAGTTAGCATAGGCATGTTAAATAACATCAGCCAAAAGAGTTTCCTGCAATACATAAGCATACACCCTAAATATACCCCTAATATAGCTACTTCAATCATAATTTACAACATCTAGGACAACAAAGCTGAACTGGAAAGTGAGCTGAACTGGAGAATTTTTCCAAATCAGCTATTTTGGCCTAGATTGTTTACTTCTCCTGCCTTCTCCAGGCTCTTCACCCTTTTGTGAAAAACCCTGTATATATGCAAGTTACACCTGTGAGAAAAATACCACTTAGTCATAAGAATGGAACATGGAAAACGCATGGAAAAGTTTAACAATTTTGATATGGTGATCTCCAAACATAATAAACAAAAATGTTGCCATATGAGAAAAGGCATTTGAAAAAGTAATATCAGAAGATAAGAGAAAGCCAAAGATATAGTACAATGTTCCATTCCCCTTAAGCTACTTTAGAGTATTGTTTCCAAAGCTCATACACACCTGTCTGAATTTGGCCAAAGCAAACCAGCATGGCTGTAGGCATGGTAAACAAATTGTGGCACCAAATCACCATGCCAGAGCCAAAATGATGGTAATCCATCGCATGCCAATGACATGACTTCCATACACTGCATCACGCATGCACAAATTCAAAAGAAAAACTTTTTTCTTTTTGCAGACATTGGAGACCATTCAGAATGCAGAAGTTTTAGTACTGCTGAACTATCAGGGTTTACACTTCCATATACTGTAATAAAGTACTATTGCCCCCCTCACAAAAAATGAAACAAAAGTACATAAAAAAAGCACAAACATGCAACAACATGAGTTAACATATCTGTTTCTGTTAGGGTTCAGTAAGATATATGTGTTAGGTATAATTTGTGGGCAAATCTTTTTGAGATGAAAAAAGGTTAAAATTGAGTTTTTTTAAATTTGGTTGTAATTTAAGGCCATAGCACATAACATAATTAAATATGTTAATAATGCTTATCTCTCTAAGCTAATTCAGGATGTTACAAAAAAATTCTATTGTCTTTCCCTGTTGTATTTTAAAAAATAGGAGTTACGATTTTACAAAAACACGATTGTGTGTTTTTTGGCATACTTTGAACCATGATTGTCTGACGTGGGCATATTCACACTCATAAATCAGACCCAGAGTCTCCATTTTCTATTTGGGTTCTCTTTTTACCTGAGACTGTGGCACACATTTTGGCACATCAGCTCTGAGCATTTCAGAGTGACTCTCAATAATGGTTGGAGTGGCAACAGTGGGATTAGCCTGCCACAGCCATCCCACCTCTAAATTTTTCTCCCAGTCATCTTCATTCTCCTTTTTAAAGGAGCTGGTTGCAGTGCACAAGTCAGCAAAGCTCATCTAGTAGGGTGTGAACCAGTTGGAGGTGACTCAATCTCCAACTGGTGGACACTCACATTGCTTCCCTCAGTGGCAGAAGGTGGTTGCAGTGCCACGTCTATAAGTGCCCTGTCTTTCCTTCTGCGTTAATCTGATATACTGGAAAGCCAGACAATTGAGCACAGATGATGTATAGCTGTGAGCTCCATTGGGCAGCTATCTTGCGCTTTCCATGAAGGCCGCGGTTGTGCAATGTCTGTCACTTGGTTTTAAGTTGTGAACTTGGTGTCATGATCTGGAATCAGGTACAGAGTCTAATAGGGGGTAACAGCAGACAAGTTTGTAGTATACACAGGCCGGGTTTGGAACACAAGCAGGTGGCAGCAGTATACTAGCAGGCAGAAGTGCTGTCAGTGACCAACCAAAATCAGTAGCCAACGGTATCAAGGTATAAGTGGAGAGCAATAAGCGAAGTGAGTGAATAGGCAGCCAAGGGTTTGTACACGGGTAGAGATTAGGGATCATCCGATTATCTGCAGACAAGTTTGTAGTATACACAGGCCGGGTTTGGTACACAAGCAGGTGGCAGCAGTATACTAGCAGGCAGAAGTGTTGTCAGTGAACAACCAAAATCAGTAGCCAACGGTATCAAGGCATAAGTGGAGAGCAATAAGCGTAGTGAGTGTATAGGCAGCCAAGGGTTAGTACACAGGTAGAGATTAGGGGTCATCCGATTATCTGCGCGGCCAATTGTTATGGCCGACAATCACAATGAGTGCAATAATCATAGTTACATAGTTAGTAAGGTTGAAAAAAAGACACATATCCATTGAGTTCAACCTATAGAGATATGAAAAAAAGAAGAGAAGCCTAAACAGAACGCTATGCCTGTGAAGGCAGCAGGATTTGGATAGTGATTGGATGTGGGGAAGAAAGGTGAGGTCCGAGTCAAGGATGACACCTAGGACCTTGGCATGGGGGGAGGGCTGGATAGACACACAATTACCCACTGTTGATCCAGAGTAAGGCAACAAAAAAAACCCTATAAAGCATGGTTCAATTTGTTCCAACCGGCGGAAAAAATTCCTTCCTGATCCCATAAGGCAATCGGATATTCCCTGGATCAACAATCTCTGATGCTTAATATACCTATAATAACTCAATATCCAGTAATATTCTGTGCATTTAGGAATACATCCAGATTTTTTTAAACAGTTAACTGAGCTAGCTAGAACTAACACTTGGAGGAGTCTGTTCCACATTTTCACAGCTCTAACTGTGAAGAATCCTTTCCATATGCAAAGGTTAAATCTCTTTTCCTCCAGATGCAAAGAGTGTCCCCTTGTCCTTTGCAGTGACCTTAAAGTGAATAATTTGGCACCAAGCTCACTATATGGACCATTTATGTATTTACACATTGTGATCATGTTCCCTCTCAATCGCCTCTTCTCCAGAGAGAACAAATTCAGGTATGTTAATCTTTCCTCATAGCGGAGCTCCTCCATGCCTCTTATGAGTTTAGTTGCCCTTCGCTGCACTTTCTCCAGTTCCACAACATCGTTTTTGTGAACTGGTGCCCAACACTGACCTACATATTCCAGATGAGGTCTTTACTAATGCTTTGTACACGGGCGGGATTATGTCTCTATCTCTGGAGTCTATTATGTCTCTATCTTTGGAACGCAAAATATCGGTACTCGTACTCGATACCCAAAAACCAGTATTGGTGCATCCCTAGTTTTGATTAAAAACATTTTTTTTGTATTGGGACAAGTAGATTGTCATGAGGGACAAGTAGATTTAGCCCACGCTTTAGCCATTGTACAAGTTGTTTTTTTTTTTTTAATTTCCACACTCCTGATGTCACTAAATAGTGCTAACAAATAAACAAATACATACAAATTCCCGGTGCAATAAAGGGTAACACAGTGCAAAATGTTCATTCAGTTAATTCATCCTGTGTGCTAAAGAAACCTCAAGGGAAGGAGCCAGGCACGGTGACATGTATTGGCGAGGGGGGGCACACACACACTTTGTAGAGAGCGGTGACTTTTATCCATATGCAAACCTATGCTGTCATATCTTCAGTGCTGGGTGGAGCACTTTTTTTACTTTATGGTATTCTCAAACAGTGTTACCCTATGATCTGTTTCTAACTGATTTCTAGCTTACTAAACTTATTGTTCATGGAATGATATGCCCAGGAGCCTTGACTAGAGGTACTTCGAACAGCAGTGGATTTAAGAGTTTTTGACCATGTTGTTTAGTTAACTGGTCAAATCAGTCTGGTGAGTTTGTTTCTATTGGGGAGACCTCTGGTGGTGGAAGGTGTCATTTTGCCTTTAAATTACCTAATGCTGCTTTTCACTGCAGTGAAGCTTGGAAATCATTTTGGAGTCTTTTTTCCCTTGAGATTTCTTCTGAGCACTTTGGATTTAATTAATTGAATGAACATTTTGCCCTTGATTGAACTTTTTTAATCACGTTTGTACTTTATTTATACTGGAATTTGTATTATTTAGGAACATTATTGTCCATGGATTGCACTAAGCGCTGTTTTATGTTATTTACATTTTATATCATTTTCTATTTCTACAGCTGCTAGTATGGTAAATTTATTATTGTTTTATTATTTTTTATCTCACAGCACAGACTATGGTTTTAAGTTATTAGTCTAATTTTTGTGCTTTGGAGTGCATAGCTCTTACCCCTCCTGAGGCCCTCCGCACCCCTCCCGGGGCATTACGCACCCCTCCCGGGACATTCCGCTTCCCTCATGACACCCTCTGCGCCCCTCATGACACCCACCGCACCCCTCCTAAGACCTTCCGCACCCCTCCTGGGACATTCCGCACCCCTCATGACACCCTCTGTACCCCTCCTGACAACCTCCACACCCCTCCTGAAACTACCTCTGTGGATGATTCCAGTAAGTTGAAAATAAAAACAGAAATGGTTTAATGTTTTATATATTGGGGGGAAAAAAGGTATCAAAATCATGTTTTTTTCTCCGGGGGGGGCCCTTCATGGTTTTCTTGCAGCGGGGCCCTGAGGGTTCTAGTTACGCCTCTGGGCTTGGGTGTGTCCTTTGCCTACATACTTTGTGCTATAATGTGTCCCTCTTTCCCATCTCAAAAAGTTTGGAGGTAATACAGCTTCTCCTTAGGCCTTCCTTCCTGATGCCGGGGCAAACACAGCCCTCTAAATATTGGTAAGAGTTTGTCGCATCCCTGCCTGAGTCTCTACCACTTAAAACACTGGCTTTTGAATATCAATGTGGAATTGTTGCATAGCTGCCTGAGCCTACACTACTTTTGCATCTCACTCTTTTGTTTCTTCGGGCATCCCCGAATTGATCAGCACTGAGCAAATGGAGACACCTTCGCAGCACTGTCTGTGCAGATAGCTTTTGTCTGAGTCTTGCCAGCTAGCAGGACCTTCTCCTCTCAGATCATTTTGATCATTTTAGATTAAGTGAATGATTCATTTAGCTCTTTTAGCCAAAGTTTTTGTAGTATGGGGTCTAGTGCAATTTGGCTTGTCTCTTTTTAAATTGTACATAATGTCTTATGCGACTGCTCGCAGGCTCTCTACAATTCTACTATCTACTAACTGTCTTTTGATAGTTTTGGAGAGCTCCCACTGTTTCATACCCTGTGTCACCTATCCTATTTCCCATATTGAACAAGTATCTTCCCTGAATAAAACTATAGTTTCTTGTGCCCATAATTAATAGATGGAGCGGAATTTTGTACCAGGTTTTCAGTCTTCCCATATCAGTAAAGAAGGAGGTGGCAGGATAGCCTGGGTAATGCTGCAGAGGCTTCAGAGGTGATGGAGACTGGGTTACTCTTACATCTTACTCACTTGGCTTGCACTTCCTAGCATGATCATCACTCTGTGAAGAGGGCCAAAATGGTCCCAATGGCTGACACCACGTGTAGCACTCCCTAGGGAGCTGATAAAATGTTGGGTACCCTAGTTGCTCTTGGTGACCTGCCCTGAAAGGAAACCCAGACTTGGTAACATATCAGTAATGTAAAGTTGGCTTTATTTTAGAAAGAAGGAAAGCCCTGCAGGAAAAACTTGGCAGTATGGCCGTAGCAAAGCAAACGTAATCATTTCAGTAACAAAAACTGTTGTAATTGAATATAGAGGGCAGCAATATGGCCTATTTGCAATTATGGGGCCCTAACTATACCACTGACCCCTGTGGGAACCCACTAAAAGTACAGCCTGTACCACATCGAGGCAGTGTAGGGAGATTTCCTTGGAATGCTTGGGGAGCTGAGCACAAGAAAGGCAGGACATTGCCCTGATTAAGGTCAAAGGATACATAGGGAGAAAAGAGGCCTAAGGTCTCAGAACAATCTCCAAGCTCACTTCTGTGATGGACTACAATTTCAATACAAATTAGTAAACTAAACGTGACATTGTAGCAAGCTTGAAGCGAGGGCTACTTTAGAACACACAGAGGGGCCAAGGGGAACAAAAGCAGCCGCCCTCCAGAAGGAAGGACAGTGTCCGCACCAATTCAGTGATGATTGGAGGATCTATAGTCGAGTGATACACAAAAAAGATACATTTCTATTAATACTTCAACGCATTTTTAAGATTCAACTCTTGAGTTTAGTGTCACTTTAAGAAACAGGCACGATCGTCCCTTAATTTACATTTGGTCAAACTACATGCACCAGAATTGGCTACTTTTGACCTACCATCTTAGTCTTCCAAAAACAAGAGTCCCACATTAACTGCATCAAAATCTTAGACCACGCTCAATATCCATTACAGTAGACCTACTGCGCATCTAGTTAAACCATGAACGTACCATCTTAATACTAGTCTCTTACAAGATTCCTCTATTAATGCTAATGTCCAAAGGGAACTTTATTTGTACCACAAATTTATTTAGGGGTACTCTCATCAAACATGGCCATAGAATCAAGCAAGAGAGGGACAACAAACCGACATCCCTAATTTCTGAAATGCATAGACTTGATACCATGCATGAATGTCTCCTAGCCCACAGGACAAACAGGTACTGATGCACATTTGAGAGAATCTCAAGTCCATCAACCTATTTAGGGCCACAAAGACTTTCTAAATGCAAGTGCGCCTCTTATTATTATACTAACAAGTTTGGCCTCCCCTCAGGAACACAAGAGGTCAACATGATAGCAGACACATTCCGCAGATATTACCAGGATTTAAATAACCTCTGAAAGGATCAGGGTAACTCTTCTAAAAATTCCAGAGTCCATCAACTGTGTGGCTTGGCAGTATCTCATTCTTCAACATATCGGCCTCCCACCCTATATACTAAGTTGGATCTAGGTGTTCTACTCCTTCCAATCAGCTACAGTCAAAATTGTCACTCCAACAGATTCAATATTGCAATCAGTAATCTTTAAGGTTCATATTCATACTCATATTCATTCTTTCCCTAGAACCCTTCCTACAATCGACCAAATCCAACCCAGATATCAATGGTCTGCATATCAGCAGCATGACATACAAAATTGCAGTTTATGTAGACTGTACTGTTTTATCCACCACGGAAATCCCTCCCTATTCTCCTTGAGAAACTACAGACATACTTGTCAAATTATCAACAGCTTGAAACCAAATTTTTTTTCAAATATGTCTGTGAAGGTTTTCATTCAGCCAGGTCATGGTGTATCTGTTAAAAATAAGTCAAGGCAACTGGACTTGCTGCATTTTTCTTGAAGATGTTTCACTGGTCATCCAACCAGCTATCTCAATTCAGAATAACTTGTAAAAAAAGTTCTCTAGGAATTATATTCCCAGATAATTTTTGTACAACTCTAACGCTAACTCTGTCGTTTGTGACGCTAGTCACAAACGACAAGGAGAGGGCCGAGGCGCTGAACGCTTTTTTCTCCTAAGTATAGACTCAGGAGGGAAACGGGTTTGACACACATGATAAAACTCCCAGTTTAACTCAAAATATACCCCAGTGGTTGACGGAAACCAGGATACAACAAAGACTTAAAATGCTCAATGCAAACAAAGCAGTGGGTCCGGATAACCTGCACCCCAAGGTACTTAAGGAATTAAGCCAGGTTATAACTAGACCATTAATCCTCATTTTTAAGGACTCCTTAATGACTGGTAAGATCCCCAGTGATTGGCGGAGGGCTACGGTAGTCCCAATATTCAAAAAGGGGGCTAGGTGCCAACCTGGGAACTATAGGCCGGTCAGTCTAACATCGGTAGTTTGTAAAATGCTAGAGGGCATAATAAAGGATTATCTGGTAGAATTTGTTCAGGAAAACGGGATAGTTAATGACAATCAGCATGGGTTCAGGAAAGATCGTTCCTGCCTAACTAACTTGCTAACTTTTTATGAGGGGGTGAGTAGAGATATGGACGGAGGTAAGCCGGTAGATGTGGTATATCTGGATTTCTCAAAGGCTTTTGATACGGTACCACACAAACGCTTGCTACACAAGCTGAGGGCTATGGGCATAGATGAGGTGGTGTGTACGTGGATAGAGAACTGGCTGCGGGAACGGGTTCAGAGGGAGATACCCTCTGGTGTAAATGGCACCTTTTCAGACTGGGCTAGTGTAATGTAATGAACAGTTGAACAACGATCGTCCTTACCTTACTTTAATAGGCAGGATCAATGCCATTAAAATGAATATACTCCTGAGGGTGCTATATTTGCTACAAACACTGCCAATCTCCTTACCAGAAGGCTACTTTAAGACCCTACGTAGAGTGGTAGACAAATATATATGGAACCGCTCCAAAGCCAGGATCTCCCGTCAGACCCTTACTAGGACTAAGCAGGGGGGAGGCTTAGCTCTCCCAGATTTCACCTTGTATTACTATGCTGCTGCCCTCAACAGAGTTCTGGACTGGACATTTCAGAAGGGGAGCAAACGCTGGGTTGACTTGAAAATCTCCTTGGCTGGCCAACCTCTATCGACGGTATGTTGGATACCACTGGAATATAGAGAACTCCAGAACTCCACCTCCCCCTTAACTAAGTACACTCTAACTATCTGGACTAAAATCTATTCCCAGCTAGTAGGCCCTTACAATTCCCCTTTAATGCCACTGCTGGGTCACTCATTTTTCCCCCCAGGTCGCATAGACACTGGCTTTCGCCATTGGACCGATACTAAGCTTTTTGGGAAGTCAGAAATGGAGAAGGATTTGGGGGTCATTGTAGACCACAAACTGAAAGGTAGCTTGCAGTGCCAGGCTGCTGTAAACAAAGCTAGCAGGGTTTTGTCCTGTATTAAAAAGGGGATGTATTGCAGGGACAAGTCTATAATTTTGCCACTTTATAGATCATTGGTTCGACCTCATCTGGAGTACGCGGTCCAGTTCTGGTCACCAGTACTAAGAAAAGATGTCCTTGAGTTGGAAAAAGTCCAGCGGAGGGCAACCAAACTAATTAGGGGTATGGAGGACCAGAGCTACGAGACAAGGCTACTAAATTTAAACATGTTCACATTGGAGGTGAGGAGATTAAGGGGGGATATGATCTCCATGTACAAAATGTTCAATGGTGGTAGCAACATTAGCGATAAACTGTTTAAAATTAACTCCATTACCCCGTAAGCTGAAATACCTAGGAATATTCCTGACTCCTAAATTTTCAGACTTGATGCAATGTAATTATATTCCTTTACTGAACAGTATAAAGACGGACCTCTCTAGATGGAACAACGATCGTCCTTACCTTACTTTAATAGGCAGGATCAATGCCATTAAAATGAATATACTCCTGAGGGTGCTATATTTGCTACAAACACTGCCAATCTCCTTACCAGAAGGCTACTTTAAGACCCTACGTAGAGTGGTAGACAAATATATATGGAACCGCTCCAAAGCCAGGATCTCCCGTCAGACCCTTACTAGGACTAAGCAGGGGGGAGGCTTAGCTCTCCCAGATTTCACCTTGTATTACTATGCTGCTGCCCTCAACAGAGTTCTGGACTGGACATTTCAGAAGGGGAGCAAACGCTGGGTTGACTTGAAAATCTCCTTGGCTGGCCAACCTCTATCGACGGTATGTTGGATACCACTGGAATATAGAGAACTCCAGAACTCCACCTCCCCCTTAACTAAGTACACTCTAACTATCTGGACTAAAATCTATTCCCAGCTAGTAGGCCCTTACAATTCCCCTTTAATGCCACTGCTGGGTCACTCATTTTTCCCCCCAGGTCGCATAGACACTGGCTTTCGCCATTGGACCGATACTAAGCTTTTTAGGTTGCATGAGGCTACGCAAGAGTCTGGCCTTATAACACTGCTACAAATACAAAATAAGTTTGGCACTCGATCTCTTGACGAATGGCGATATTGCCAGCTATGCCATTTTTTCTCCTCTCTCCCTAAACCGCTTAGATCTCTTAAAAACCTACATCCGTTAGAGAACCTATTGATACAATCCGACTCTCCACCACATGGCCTGTCGCAAATGTACAATATCTTGCTTTCATCTCGGGCAACTCAAGCCCCGCCATATTTATCACACTGGGAGGCAGACCTGGGCACCACCCTGACAGGATCTCAGAAAAAACGATTGCTTACCCTTAACTCCTCATCCTCCATTAGTACATATGTGCTAGAGGCCTCATTTAAACTACTGGCGAGGTGGTACTATACACCGGACCGCCTCGACGCGATGTATCCAGTGCATCCTCCAGAATGTTGGAGGAGATGTGGACTCGTAGGCACACACGGATACATATGGTGGTCGTGTCCTAAAGTGAAACCTTTTTGGTTGCAAGTCACCACTCTCATTGCATCCATAACGGGACAACCCCCCCCCTACCGACCCTTGGGTATGCTTACTACACATGTCAGATACACCGCCCGTAAAGTATAGGAAAACCTTGATGCCACACCTATTGAATGCTGCAAAGTTCCTTATTCCCAAATATTGGAGCACCCCTGTGGTGCCTTCAATAAGGGAATGGATTCATAAAGTTGATTATCTGTGTCAGATGGATGAACTTACTGCGCTGAGACAGGAACGTATAGCTGTGTTTGAAACCACTTGGTCTCCTTGGGTTACCTTTAAAGCTGCGCTTATATATACACAGTTGGCCTGTTAGCTAACTAATTAACTTCTATCGGGACCTTTCTGGATTTAAACAAAAGGTGTAAATAATGTTGATCCACAAATTGTATTGCAAAGTCTTAGTGTGCTGAGAGGCAGAGAAATGTGTCTGCTTATAAAAGTGGACTGTATCTGAAATGTACTTGTCTTGTTTGAAATATATTTGTCCTGTTTGAAATGTATTTTGCTTGGTGGGAAATATATTCGTTTTGTTTAACAAATTATATTTTAATAAAAATTGAATATTAAAAAAAAAAAAATTAACTCCATTACAAAAACTAGAGGCCACCACCTAAAATTGGTGGAAAAAAAATTCCAGCACAAGGGGCAAAGGGGGTTCTTCACAGTAAGATCAGTTAGGGTCTGGAACTCACTGCCACAGGCGGTGATTTCAGCAAATAATGTGGAATTGTTCAAGAAACTTTTGGACGATTTCTTAAGGAATCGTAATATACAGGGGTACGGGTACTCCTAGAATGAGATCCTAATAGGTTGGACTTGATGGACTAATGTCTTTATTCAACCTCAAATACTATGTAACTATGTAACTCATTGAGAATTGAGTAAGTTGGTTGGATGACCAGTGAAATGTCTTCAAGAAAAATACAGCAAGTCCAGTTGCCTTGACCTATTTTTTACAGATTCTTTTCAAATAGTTACAATTGGTGATCACCTATTTTGGTACACAAATCCCAAGAATCCACGTCCTGGACCTAAATTTTGTCACATTGCGACGCACAATTGGGAAAGACTTGGGCTCTTGAAAACCCCCCCCACAATTATGTGGTTTGGTAGATGTAAAACCCTTAAAATGAACAGCTCACCAAGGCTCCTCTCTCTGCTGCAGACATTACTGATCCCCATCCCTCAGAGTTTTCTTAAAACTGTACTTTTGGAATTGAAAAAATTCATATGGGCTGAGACGCTCTGTGTAATTTCCAGAATATTCTGCTCCTGCCCAAATGTAAATGAAGCATTGGCTTCCCTCTTACATGCTGCCTTATATCATGCTGTGATTCATTTATTTATAGATTGATGTCATCACTGGGACACCAAACTCTGGGTAGCTCTTGAGCGTAACCTGCTTCGGTTTCTACTACCTTGGGTGGGTAGTACTGCTTGTTTTTACACCAGAAATTTCCTGTTGATTTCTTCCACCCTCCGCATTTTTTAACTCATCCTGCAGAAAAAAATGGCCCTCTGTCTTACCCATGTCACCTGTTATAGGCCACCCACAACTTTCTCCCAGCCACAATGATAGGGTTTTTAATTCTTGGATAAGATATGCAAAATTTAGGGTGCAGCATTTTATATCTTCTTCAGGTTGGCATGCGCCTGAACCACGGAAACAGAATCCTGAGGCATTAATGCTAGACAATTGGAGACACAACTACTCTCTGCCAGGCTGCAAGGCTTTTCCTTGCCCACCTTTTGAAACAATCTGCAACCAATAGGCATCTCTGGGGGGCACACTATGATTCTCTTACCAGCTTACCTACGTTTTCCAAAAAATACACCTTGGCCACCCAGAGCAGCAATTCTGACACTGCTTAAATTATTAATTAGATTCCCACTCCTGACGAGGAACCTGGAGTCCCATCTCCTGGGAGGGGTGCTGCAGGGATCTGCTGTCCCCACCAATCCCCCCCCCCCCCCCTTCCAAGTGTCTGCCCAGTGTAGCGCTACCCCTGCAAGGGCCACTGTAATATACAGGTCTTCTGTCCCGCACCAGTGATGACTCGCCCTCCCCTGGAACCAAGTGACACCAACACACCGTTTAAAACTTTTAAATGGACCTTATTAAAACTAGCAATAATGAAAGAGATAAACTGATTAACAGGATAATAATATTAAATGCAATGATACAATACAACCGCTCAGCAAATAAAACAGGATTCGTGTTCGTTAACTTTAATCGCCAGTGAGAGGCCTTGCCTGTAATGCACTGAGCGAGTGGTGAACGAAACTGTCAGTTGCACAATACAGAAATACTGTTCAACAAGTACCCAAAAGTAATATGACTGACTATAAGGACCTATCTAGGTCTTGTAGGTTCTAGCTAACCACTGGCCAGTGGGACTTCTATACACACATAGGGGTTGATTTACTAACCTTTTAAACACACCACGAACGTGTATACACCTCTGTAGTGTGTTCCCTCCCAGCATGATCTATGGGAGGAATCAAAACACCTTTGTAGTGTGTACACACCCAGCAGGTGTGTTGTTCAAAGCCCTGCAATGAATTGCAAGGTAATGTGGTGTAAATTAACTCTATGTTATGTTGCTTGCGTTGATGAATGCAGGAATGTAAATGCATGAGCTAACCATTTTTGTCTAAACTGTGAAGCAGCATTATATATGCATCATGTGCATGATTTTTCCATATATGGCATTAGTGGAAATATGCTTTTAGAGACTTTTTGGTTGATAAATACGTTTTGCTGTGTGAAAATCACACACACCTGGTGTGTGTGTGTGTTTAGGTTAGTAAATCAACCCCATAGAGTCTTCCAGCGTTAGGGCCCTTTAAATTCCGTGGTTGAGTACTCAGCCTTTTGTAAAGCAATATTTGTAATCCACAGGATGGAAAGGGGGATCTTCACAAAGTGTCACAGGGTAGCAAAGATTAACAGATGTGGTGATCCACCTTTAGATAGAGCTGATTTGGTAGTAAATAGGATCCAGCAGGAATAAGCAAGATGAGGCTGGATGTAAATTTATCTCCTTAGTCTCTTGGACACACAACCCTGATTAATGCCCTAGAGTTGGATAGGATGTGCCTATGATCTCATCTCACTGTTCACATTAAGTTTGTGATGCTATTTTTTCAGTTGCATTCATATATCACCATGTGGATATTCCTTAAAACAAGCATGTGTTGATGATCATTACAAAATTCATTCTGTCTATGTATTGGTTTCTGACAACATGATGTATTTGCCTTGCGAAAAAATAAAGTATTAAAAAAAAATAGTAGTGCTGAGTTGCAGTGGTCTGAAGTGGAACTGGGTATGTGGGAAGGACCACCTCGAAGGAGGCCCTCATCAGCCCAGGACTCTCTTGCAAAAGCAAATGGAAGGGCAACTCTTGGACCGGACAGTCTGAGCCTTTAATCTGGGAGACAAGAAAGACCCTGGCTAGTTCCATATCCCAGATTAAGCTCAGGTCAGGAGCCATATGAATCTCTACAGGGTCTGCACTGTCCACTGAACGTTGGCTTCCACAACTCATCCTTCAGAAGGAGATTGTCTGGATGCACCAAAATGAGGATGACATGGGACCAAACCAGGGCCAGGGTGACATCCGCAACCAAGTCAGATGATGAGGGAGAGTGGTTTCTTTTGAGACCCCTGTAAATGGCTGACTATAGCACAGTAGACAGCTTCCCCAAGAAGTGTGACATACTGCTAGACAGGTATTCTCAGGGCATACCCAAACAGGAGGATGTACCAAAAGGAAACACTGGTGTGCCTGAGGAGGAAAAAGAGTCAGTAGTAGGGCCCGAAGTAGGGATATCTGAGCCTGTGTTAGGTGGAGAGGTGCTACATTCTCCCTTATCAGCTACATATCTGCTGGCACGTCAGCCCCCAATTCCCCTTGCTCCTATGATCTGCCATGTTAGTAATTGCTAAACAAATAGAACAAGCTACTCCCTGTGGATTAGACTACACAAGTAGAATATAGTACCAGTCAATCTTACATGATAGCTCAATGGTCCATTCATGTACAATTGATCGCCACAAGATGCTACTGCATGTTGCTTGTATAGCTTACGCCATAGAGCCTTTTCAGATGGGTGGTCTGATAAAATCTGCCTGTCATTTTTTCAGGCTGATCTAATCAGAAGCCCAATGCTAGTCTATGGGCTGCCAAATCTAAACGGATCTACACCTGATTCTGGCCAGGTCCAGAAGCCCAAACGGAACAGAGTTCCACTTTGTCAGACCTGATTGTGTTGGATCGGGGGTAATCTGATGTAAAAGGACACATGTCAGTATACCCAATTCCCCATAGTGCTAACATGCGTCTGGTAAATTCATTTTTTTCCTCCATTGGAAGAGGAAAAAACTAAACTATTTTGGACTTGGCAGAGTTGCATACGAGTCTGTGAGGAACACTGGTGGACTATTGTGGAATATGTTGGCAGGGATCTGTGACTATGAGATGGAATGGCCAATAATAACTTGCAAAAATATAATACAGTGCCTTGAGATGATTTATCAACTATTGAAGAGATATTTCCGGACGTCTGATAAGAGTTGTCCACATAATAGAAGTTTTATTTGTGCAACCTTGAAGAGTGCGCTTCCTATTTAATTTCATCGTAGGGGGTTTATTCTTCCTTGGAAAAACTTTTCAAAGCATTTACAAGTATATGGACTTCTATATTGGACATTTAGCACCTTATTTTGAATTACAGGGGCAAGTTGCAACATAGTATCTACCTAAGAATTGTAGGTTTACAAGTCGGAGTCTTCCATAGATTAGATGTTTGTTACTTAAATGTTATTGTTCACACTGTGGCAAATATGATGGAGCATAGAGTGAGTGTGTGAGTCCGGACTGACAAAGGGGCTGTGTGTGTTTTTAATTGGCAACATTGTCAATTCCTTTTAAATGTGGTTTTGGTGCGGTATTGTAAATATATTTTAACTTTAATAAAGTTTTTAAGAGTGTTGATTCTAATAATTGTTTTCTAGGTCCTTCAGTGTAACCACTGTTGCTGGCTTGTTTTTTACAAGCAACTTTATTTTTTAAACGAGCTAATAAATATCGCTTTTGTAGCTCTAGCCTAGTGAGCTGACTGCCAGAAAGTGGTCACATTTCTCAGTAGAGATTAAATTTAGCCCTAGTCTAATATTTATCATCTGTAAAAATCTAACCAATAAATCAAACATTTCCAAGTAAGATTTACTAGTCAGGGGTGTCTACTATTGTCTGAATGTGTCCACTGATATGATGAAATTCACAGGATATTTAAAGGACTGCTGTAACAAAAAATATTGTATTCTGGCAGCTGTATAGGGTTAATAACTGCAATGATATTATTCAGTATATACATTTGTTTTGTTTCTTAAAATTTGACATGCCTTTTATATTTTTCTTCACATTTATATGCAAACCAAGCTACTCAGCGAAAGTGAAAGTTACAGGGGTTGGGACAAAGCATGTAACATTGTCAGGAGTACTTACAATGGTCAGCTTTTGTTCATATGGTTCAAACCTTTTTTCAAGAACAAAAACTTGTTGTAACTGCTTTCAAATAACTGGAGTTGGGTTTTAATTTGCTTTTCACATAAGATTAATTTAAACTAAATGTCCACCTAAAACTACTGTGTTTTTTGCTTTACACTTAAAGTTCATTTAAACTATGTGTCCATCTAGAACTACCATGTCTACAGGATGACAACACTGCTACATGATTTCACATAGCACTGCCACCCCATTAAAGGAATTAGAAAAAAAAACATGTACTGTGAGGCCCAACAGGTAATAACATTTTGTTAAATGGGGGGGGAGAGGGGAGGAGTCAGAAAAGCAAAAAACGGGAACGTTGACCCAGGGAGCAAACAATACCAACTAGCAGATTTCTGTAGGCTTAAGAAAGTACACACTTGCAGGTATGGTGAAAAGTGGTTTTCCTTTAGGACATGGTTTATTGTAACATACCTTCACATCTTTTAGCCTTATGTTCCTTTGTGGCTTTTGTCATTAAATCAAAAAACATCTCAAAGCCACAAAGGAAGTTGATTTTGAAAGACTTTCCTTTGCCAGACAGTGTGATTGCAAGTCTTAACAAAGAACCAGTTGCTATACAATGCCCACCATGTGTCACTTACTGTGAACTCCAGTTCAATCAGCATACCTTATTGGTGCTAGCCTGGAGATCCCCCAGGCCTCCTCTGAATAAAGTAGGCAGACATTTATTATTTATAGGTACCTAAAGAGCCAAACTACACATGAATGCTTTTTATACTACTCTGCAAAGCCGAATATTTCTTTTTTTTAAATAAATTCTTTATTTCAAGTTTGCAATGTTTAAGGATGTACCCGCATGGACACGTAGGTCCGGGTACGAACAGGACATACAAAACATTCAGTATATTACAACGGTAAGGAGCGGCACATATATAAAAGGAACAACCTTCCATACCCCATTAATCCTATCTGGGTACAGTGTGGCGTGGATGATTCGTGGGGAGCACCAACACTTGGGTAGCGAAGGCCCTCCAATGAGGCTAGTCCAGGTAATCCCTCAATTGGAATCCCGTCTGGCTGTACAGCAGTCGGGATACCCTAGGGTACCCGTTCTAAACAATATTGCTACCTTGCCTGTAGTTATTCCTAGATGGTCCGCTAGGTGCATGTGTGGCATAGACCTGGACCAATCATCCAGGGGGGGGTGCGACCCCTAACGACCTAATGCTGAAAACAGCCCGGCGGCGTCGGTCGACCTGTGGGGTCCCACCCGTCCGGATGTGGTAACTTGTCCTATCTTGGATACGATTGTTGCCATGTAGCAATGGGGATAATGCCAAGGTTGGCCTTAGGAGGGTAGGGGTAGGGGTAATATTACTGACAAGGTGGGGGGGGGAGCACACGACAGGGGGGTAAGGGGGGGCTGGGGGTAGGGAGGGGATGATCTCAGTGTGCCGAATATTTCTTTTGAACCACAGTTCAAGCATACGTCCCTAACAACTGGCCAGTGTCTTACCACCTTCCCGTGCTCCAACTGAAAATCAAACTGCTAGGCTACACACCAGACGCAGAGCTGCAGTGTGTAACCACCCACGGTTTCGATGTAATTAAGTAACAGTGGCTTAGTGGTCAGCACTGGCTTGCAGCACTGGAGGTCCCCAGTCAGGACACTGTCTGAAAGGAGTTTGCATTTTCTCCCTGTCCTTGCATGGGTTTCCTCCCATACTCCACATGCTGGAAAGTAATCAGCCCTGTGTGCATGTGAGATAGAGACCTTAGATTGTGAGCTCTTTGAGGGCAGGAGCTGATGTGAATGTGCAGTATGTAAAGCTCTGTGTGAATTGTCAGTGCTATATAAATACTGGTAACAAATAAGTCCAATAAATTTAATTTTAGTGTTTTTAGTTTCAATACATTTTCCATTGTTTTACTCCACAAAAATGACTTGTATAGCTGTTAAACTATGTAGCAGTCCTGAAGGAATGGAGTTGTTCAGCCCTGTTCCAATATTATTTGTTGGATTGTGTTGTGTCTTTCCAAAAGCTTTCATATTGTGCTGATTAACAGCCAATATCATTCTGCTGTACAGCACAAAAATAACCAACTGCTAAATTTAGGGCAGCTTGACGCATTGCTTATTTCCTAACACACAATGTACGCATTGTTCAAATAATCTCTGTCATGTCAACCATCCCAATAAATGAACTAGTTTTCCTTTTTGCAGGATGATAAGAATTTCGATTGGTCGTCACCCACTCCTTTCCTAAGAGCAGTCAATGTTCTGCTTTGCAGTATGCCACAATGTCTATTGTAAAGGAATATTAAGAGTTAATATTGAGGACTCTACTAACTTCATTGTCTTATCAAGTTCCTGCTGCACACATCTTATCATTCATCTTTCTATTTTAACATTTTACAATTCCTAGGGATCTTAATTCTCTACAGGAAATGTGATATTTATAGAGAAACACCTTGCTTAAAATGTTCCTTTACAACATGAGAAAACAGGCTTATTAAATGCTCTGAAAATCAATCATATGGCTAGAACGACTACCTATTTGTTATGTTTGAGAAGAACTTTCTCTGAAGTACTTTTGTTTATTATTTAGACTACTGAAACAGTTATTTTTCAAAGTATGGCAAGTAGGTATTAATATTTACTAATGTATAGTGATGAGGTTTGTGTTCGGCTCAGTCTAGGGTACAACCTAGAGATGGGCAAAACGGTTCATCTGCATGAGCGCTCCTCAAGGGAGCGCTCACTGAACAGATCCGGATCTTTTAAATAGCTCATGGTTCACTAAACGGCTCTTTTTACTATAGGAGAGGAAATGAGACGGGGGTGTATTTTGAGGGAGGGAATGGTAGTTTTTTTAAAAGTAAAACCGGCTCTTATGTTTAAACGTTGTCATTCGATTTCTTGACTATCTGGAATTATGTTGTATGACTTCTTGTTGTTAAACTGCTCGTTTACCATCAATAAAAATCTTATTGCTAAAAACAAAACAAAAAAGTAAAACCATTGCTTCCAGATTAAAACAAACTTATTTTTAAGTAATAATCACTGAAAATATGATTTACAAGAAAAAATACACATATTTAAATCCCTTAGGTAGACAATAAAAATATTATTAACGGTCACAATTAGCGATTTAAACAAAATACTTTGTGAATAAATCCCAGGTTCTCGATAATACTGGTCTGTGCGCAAGCGCAGATGCTGAGGTCGGCAAATTCGACTACGTCAGCGTTCTCGACAGGACACTGGTATCTGCGTTTAGTATCGGGGCATTTTCACAAGTATGAGTACTTGTGAAAATGCCCAGTATTGGCACTGGTGTTTCCCTACCTAAAAATATAATACATTGCTGGGACTTGTAGTCCTACATAGTTGGAGCTATTCTGCATTGCTGTATAATCATCATACAGCAATGCAGAATACCACCAGCTATGCGGGACTGCAAGTCCCAGAAATGCATTATAATAAAAGTCGGCTATGCAGAATACCCCCAACATCACCCCCCCTCCTCCCCCCCACTATAATGCATTGCATTATAATAAAAGTGAGCACTATATCACCAGCATCCCCCCACTCAAAATTCCCCGCCAGTGCTACACTCATTATTATAATTGACATGAATTTACTTACCTTTAAAACAGCAGCACAATTCTTCAGACGTAGAAATGCTGTAGAGTAGAATGAGTGAGTCTCTCTGAGTGGATCTCAATCAGATTCCAGAAGGCACGTCACGAGGAGCAGAAGAACTACATCATTCCTGAATCCTGATCCATCGAGAGCCAGATTCAAAAAAGCGAAAGAAGAACCAAATGAAAATGATTCCTGAGACTGTGTGACTCTTTCAGCCCCGTCTCTGTTGCTCACAGATCCGTCTGAGACGACATCTCTGTGAGTTCACAGATGTGATGTGATTGGTTGCAGGGGTGGGATGGGCGGGGCTGGCACAAGCCTGGCTCTCTAAGATCATATTACTAGCTGCCGCTTACAAGAGACGCCGAGAGCCGTCACGCTCACGCTCTTCTCTGCTGCTTTGCCTTCTACTACATTCAATCCACACGCTCCGCACAGAGCACAACAGACCAGAAAAACTGGCGCTCATTTTTACTGAGCCACCGCTCGTTCGTTCTTCTGAGGGAGCCGCTCAATAGAGCCGGATCGCTCATGAGCTACCCATCTCTAGTACAACCTGCTTATTCAGTGTTTGCGAAATGGCCAAACTATTTGGCACGAGCAGCAGGAAGTTATTAATTTATTGACGGTATGACCATCACCAATGGGTGAAAACTTCTTGCTGTGTGGGCTGTACGATGTCATTGGTTGCTAAGATGCCAGCCCCCGCTAGCATATTAGAGGTCATTATCCCACTTACCATGACCATATGTGGTCAATGATCCCTGGATGCCCGCTGGCTTGTTTAAAGCCCCAAAGAGAGGTGAGTATATACTACAGCGGCAAACAGAAGTCGTGCAAGTCGGGTCTCACAGAAAGGTGATAAACTGAGTCTAAAACAGTACACAGGGAGCAGGGGTCAAGAGCTAGATGGCTCATACACAGAGGTAATAACCCAAATCAGCAGGCAGAAGGTGGTAATTAGGCCGAGGTTGGTACACAAGCCAATAACCAGAAGCCAAGGTCAGCAAGCTGGGTCAGAAACAAAATGCAGGAAAGAAAGCACATCTAAATTTAAACATGTTCACATTAGAGGTGAGGAGATTAAGGGGGGATATGATGAGGTCTTTAGTGCAGGCGGAATCTATGTGAAGTTCGAATTCGCCTCGAATTCGAATGCTTTATGGACAAATTTGCCTAGGCAGATTTTTCAACCACCCATAACTATAGTTTTGTAACAATTTAACTATTCACTAAACGCCCCCTCCGTCACCACATTTACTTGTACTTTCTGGAATGAATACGCAACAGCCTTTGCTACTCCATCCTGCCCATCAAACCTTCAACCACCAATCTCGTAAGACCTCTCTACACGAAACTCACATCTTACCCTTACCTGTTCTTCCTCTAGCCATGCATAGCCTTCTGGCATTTTCTCACTTGAATACATGATTCATCAATCCAGGTTATTCTAATTAATTTATAAAATAATGGCACAAACATTGCAACATGGGTTTAAACGGTCACAGCAGCCTTTTTTTCTTCAAAACAACAGAATAAATAACAAGCAATAAACTATTTTGCTAATGCTGCCAGGACCCAGGTCTTTGGGTGTCCTAAAAGGCACAATTTATAACTAGAATTGCCCATGTCCTCAGCAGCACCCCATCAGCTTAAATATGTTACCAAACTCACACATTCTTACTTTTCCCAGGAAATCTAGCTATTCGGACCACCAATAACCAAGGAAATGGAAACACCATACCCCCAGATAGATCGCCACATATATATATATATACAATTCAGTGAACCCCCAAAGACCCACTGACCCACCACATGAGTCTGAGTGATACCTCACACAAACAAGTGCTCTCTGAACTCCTTCCTGCTGGTTCAATAAATAAATATCAGTCCCTACAGATTTAAATAAACATGGATTGCTCCCCAAGAAACTTAGGAAAGGCCCAAAATACAAACCAGCCATTGGTGAAATTCTGCAAGGTGAAAAACAAACAGTAGAGTTATGAAGCTCATATACTAAAATTACTAAAATACAGACAGAACAACACCAAAAGCATTACAAGTGTAGGTGAATATAAATCCTGAAACATTCTGATTCCCATCTCCAAATCTGCACCATCCAGAAACCCCTTCATGGCCTGTTTCACCATAAAGTCTTTGGTGACATCACCCAGGCCATGCAGCTTGAAAACAAATGCTAATGCAGCCAACGTGCTTTTCATTTTCAATACTGACATGCCCAATGCAAATTTCTGATAAAATATAACAGCAAAGAAAGCCTGATCTGAAAAGCAACCCCCTATAGAACTTTACAAAGCTGACCATTCGTTCCAAACTGACAAGTACACTACTCTTGTACCCTCATTATTCAAGTCTCACAACAACTCACCTACAATTCCAATGCCAGTTTCCAAAGAGGTTCTGGACAGAGAACCTTGTGCCTGTGGATCCTGTTCCACTAGAAACAAGACAAGAAATAGAATTACTTACACCCTGAATATGCATCACCTGCACAAAGCAATTCAATGACAAAGTTATATAATAAGCCCGCCACTGACAACAAAGACGCTGACAGTCTGTTCACAACTTCCACTACTCACATGTTATCACAATAGAAACATATGTGGTTATGAAACTTGGGACAACAGATGTCTCTTGCCATTATGGCCACTAGATGGAGCTGAGGAAATAAGTATTTATATATCCGTCTAGTGGCCATAATGCAGTATTGCATTACTATCGACCTGAACAGAAAATATACAAAGAACGTTTGGTTTTACCTCATTTGCACAGAACGTTCACAGAGATTTACTGGGTGAATGCCTCTGCAAATTATTTATAAATTGCCCCTATAGAGTAAAATTTTACAGGCAAAGAAGTGAGGAAAAGAATAGTGACAAATCCAATGCCTTTTGTTCTCGTGTCTGTGTGCAAAACCCATGGACAACAAATGGGGTCACACAGTAAATTTATGGTGTTCCTCAATTATTTGAAAATGTTGTTTGGTAAATAAAGTCCAACTGAGAAACTCATTCAGGGGTTGCAAAACGGTGGCAACTCAGCGTTCTGGATTCCACAAAGTGTTACACTGATATTCAAGGCAACAGTTTAGGCAGCCCTGCTCTGTTTAAAAAAAATGCCCAAGGGAGCATCCAACAATCTCCTGGTGTTTGGCAGGCTCTGTCTATTCTTGGGTGGGCTCCTTCTAGGAGAAGGTGCTACATGCCTCTCCAACAACTCACTGTACATGCACTGGCAAACTGTTCTGGATTTTATACAAAATGGTGACAAAGATATAGTGGCTCTTCAGCCAGTGTCCAATCAGGTAGTTAGGCACGCATTCCCAGCGCAGTGATTTCTGTGATATACTTTTCACGCGTTTGTCACACGTTTTTTGTGCGCACGATTGACTTCAATGAGAATCTGTATTTTGCGCAGCTAAATCTGCACGATAAATCGCCTAGGTGTGAACCTAGCCTTAGGCTTTTAGCAGTGTTAAAACAAAGTGCAATAATATGTGTTGTGAGGGAAAATTATCCTGTATGGCTGCTCAGATTACCACTTACTTTTTCAAAACATCTTTTTGAAAAAAGTTACAAACTTAAGCAATCACATTTTTAAAACGGGCAGTCCAACGATAATTATGTTCAGAAGTACAAAAATGTAGGGAAATTATATATATTATAAATAAGCTTCCTTCCTATGGCTAATACAAGCTTTTGATACTATAAATGTTTAATGGGTTTTTAATGCTTTTATATGTAATTTATATTTTGCTGAAAATAGGCTTTAGCTTTCTTACTGAAATAATCACTCTCTAATCATATCACCTCTAAATTACTGTGCAGCGACCATTTCTGATGACATCACCATCCGGCCCATATCATAGAACATGCAGCTAAAGGTCACAGTTATAATTGTGGCCAGTTTTAAAATATTCTTTTCAGAAGATATACCTAAACCACTTCCATTACACATAAGACTTTTATGGTTCAGCATTTAAATATATGTAATTAATTCATAATAGATAAATGTAAAGGTTAAACGGTTATAAGGCATTTTAAACTCCCTGCTCCATTTTCCACTAAGAAATTTCATTAAACTATTCACCAATGGGGCCTCTTTTATGGCTTTCTGACACACTTAAAGCTTTCCTTTTTGGATGTCAAATTAAAATACAGGTTTTATTCCGGAAATATTGTGCTCACTGAGTTTCTGGAATATTTTGTTTTATCTCATTTTTATACTAACACCCCCTTCTTTTTGCTTCTACAAATCCTACATGCTTCATTGCTTTAAAGAAGAACTGAATGCTGAGCTTATAAAAAAGCAGGCAGATGGCAAAGGACTAGTCATTATTATTATTGTGACCTCCCTGTTGTTGACCTTTCCCTATTACTGACTTTTAATGTCTTGTTTTGCACAGTGTCTCTGCTGTGGAGATATTCATCTTGATACAAACAAAGCTTGCGAAGGTCAGAGCCTCCAGCCAGGAGAACAGTGAGCAGCACAGTAGTGACCTCAGACTAACAGTCAAAGGCAGTAGTGCCTTAGATCACACACAGCAAATATACAGCTATGAGGTTGTAGGCACAGGAGTCCCTTGTCACCCTTGCATACCAAGAAGTGAACATTACAGCCTTGGACTCCAATCCAATTCACTCCAATCTATATTATCTGTGCTCAGATCGCCGGTACTCCACGGTAGCGACCCATTCGTCTGAGGAGACACAGAAGTATCTGGTAGCTGAACACTAATCCTATCACTCATTTCAGCAATTACATCATTAGACCTCACATTTTCTTCATAATTAGCTGCTGGCTCTCCAATTACACTATACACATTGTCACCACTGTGAGCCTGGGGCTCTTCATTAAACTCCAAAACATTTTCACAAATGCCACTCAACTTTAACTAATTTACATCACTGGTTGCAATTTCAGCTGTGCCTAGCAGGGCGGCACCATAGCTGTCCTCGGTAACCCTTGGTTCCAGCTCACAGGGCTCTTTAAAGGTTTCCAGGGACACCTCTGCTGCTTTGCACACTATCTCTTGGGGATTTAACACTCTGACTAGTGGCCACCCCTACAGTGGCGGAGCTAAGGAACAAAGGGCCCTGGTGCAAGATTTTTTTGGGGGGCCCCCCCAAACACAGCGCTCTCCTTTCGCAGCGCTCGGCCGGCTGTCACTTTCTCTCCTCCCTGCTGGGGCACAGAGCAGCGCCCAGCGGGGAGAAAAGAAAGCAGGGATGTGCCGCTGTTTCGGCAGAAAGATTGCACTTTCGGCATTATGCCAAAAGTGCCATTTCCGGCCAATATGTTTTGGCGGCCGATATATTGGTGCATCCCTAATATTTACAGCAATGCAGAATGACACATGATATAGAGGACTACACATCCCAGCAATACTTTATATAACAATAGCATTTCTGTATAAAGTACTGCTGAGATTTGTAGTCCTCAGCAGGCGATTGCTTGTAAGTCATACAGCAATCGCCTGCTGATAAAAGCGGTACCAAGAGCGCGGCTGCCGAAGCAGCCGTGTTCTTGTTTTAACCACTTCTGCGGGCCACGGTCTATAGACGTACTGCGACCCAGAAGTGGTTAAAGTGACATTAAAGTCAATTTTTTTTATCCCTCCTCCCAATGTTAATGTCAGCACTCACCTTAACTGGTGTCTCTTAAAGGAGACCTATGGGGTTAACACTTTTCCCCATAGTTCTCCTTAGGGTAACGGGAGGACACAAACTAGCGTCCTCCCGTCACCCTAGGCTCAGTATACCGCGAGCTGCAGCTCGCGGTATACTGAGACGCCGCAGCTGAAGCGGATCCCGGCCATTGTGCAGGTGCATGCTTCCATATACTTACCTTGCGTCTCTCCTCGTCTCCCGCCCGAAAATCCGAACTGCGCATGCACCCGCCCCAAGATGCTTTGCGGTCGCCCGAGCAGTTTCGGATCTTCGGACAGGAGCGCGCTGCGAAGACGGGGTAAGCTTAAACCGCTGTTAAAACGTTTTGGTTTAAAAAAAAACAAACTTTTTGCATATATCTACTGCTTGCTAGCCTTATATATATATGCAAAAAAGCCGGAGTGTTTAATAACCCTTTAATACCCACCTGATCCCTGGAACGACCGACAAGCGCAGCGTCCCGACTCTCACGCTGTCAGAATATGCATACAGAGCGTGTCGGTTACTATTTAAACCGGCGCGCTGGGTGCAGCTTCTGAGAAGATACGCTATTAGCATAGCGGGGAAGGCGGCTGCGCATTTTGCATCGCTCCCGCTACGCTAAATAGCGTATCTTCTCAGAAGCTGCATACAGCGCGCCGGTTTAAATAGTAACCGACACGCTCTGTATGCATATTCTGACAGCGTGAGAGGAGGAACACTGCGCTTGTTGGTGGATCAGATCAGGGGAGTATTAAAAAAATAAAAATGTTTTATTATAGGTTAAAAAGTCACCTTACCTTAGCCTGGTGGTCCGTGGGGGGCTTCCTGGTTGTGGGGGGGTCTGTTGTGGCCGCAGGTGCTCCATACTTCTGCCGCTCAGCCCGCCCGCATCAGACGCGGCTCTGTATTCGCCGGCCGCCGCTCCTCTAGTGGGTCCTCTGCAGGTCCCCGCGGTCTGTCCTCTACAGTGCCTGTTTAGAAGGCTGCGTCTGCCTGATCCAGCCAGCCCGAATCGCATACTAGCTGGATCAGGCAGACGCAGCCTTCTAAACAGGCACTGTAGAGGACAGACCGCAGGGGCCTGCAGAGGACCCACTAGAGGAGCGGCGGCCGGCGAATACAGAGCCGCGTCTGATGCCGCAGGTCAGCGGTCCCCCCCCTCGCTACAACACTGGCCGGGAGTGTCGGATGAACGGATGATCCGACACTCCCGGCGGAGAGACCAGGGGCCCGCCGGGCGCTGGATACTGATTTGGCGGCCGGCATCTTGCTTGGGCCCGCCCAGAGCCTGAGGCCCCGGGCGCCCGCACCGCCTGCACCGGCGGTAGTTCCGCCACTGCACCCCTACCATATTTACCTCCACCTTTGACCACATGACGCAATAACCACCTGAGCATTACCACTCAATAACACTGTGATTTGTTAGGCCGACACCACAATTATCTCGGGAAACCTCTGGCTCAAACCTATTGAGCACCACTATGGTTTCCAAAGATACTTCTGCTACACCCTCCCTGGTTGCAGACAATGCATTTTTATCACCATTTTTACACATCATATAACATGCGTCTTTGACAGTTTTTAACTCAGCAGCATTACCCCTCTCATTAGCAATACTCTCTAAATCAACATTTGCATGTTGCATTGATGTTGCACTTCAGGAAAATATATCTACCTTGTCGGTAGCAATGCCTGTGACCATGTACCATGGATGTCATCTGCAGAGGATCATGGCAAAGCAAGGATGCCTGGAAAGAGGATCCAACCTGATAGGAGATGGGAAAGCCAATGAGTGTCCAGTGGGAAGGTGTAATTTCCCATAGCAACTAGAAGAATGTGTTACCAGGAGAGAGAAGCTGCAGCAGAGATGAGGCTCAGTAAGCTTCGGCGTGCCTGCAGTAACATGAAGATAAGTGGCTTTAGTCTACATGCACCGTGCGGTGTCTGATGAAACAATGGGGTCTATTCACAAAGCTGCCGAGGGCAGCCGAGTGAATGACCGATCAGAAGTGAAGTGAGCCGAACACTGTTCGGCTATTCACTTCAGGCTGGTACGGCTGATTTCAGCCGTCCATCGGCTGAAATCAGCCGTACATCGGCTTGCTTCGTGTGGCTTCGGAGTTCGACTCAGCCGATCCAACATCTGGATCGGCTGAGCCGAACCTCCGGCAGGCTTCACACTGCTGTTCGGGCTATTCTGAAAGATCCCGAACAGCAGTGAGTGAATAGCCGATGCCGCCAAGCGGCATTTGGCTCGGCTGCTCTGCTCGGTCCCTCAGAGGCACCGAGCAGAACAGAAAAAGAGTGAAAAAAGTAGAAAAAAGTAAATATAAAACGATTGTGCAGAGCTAGCAGTGACAGCTAGCTCCGCCCAATAGTTTCCTATTGTCCAGCGGCTCTGCTGCTGTAAAAAAAAAAACTCTCCCGGGGTTCCGGTCACAAACTCATTCCTGTTCCATTGCACATAACATCTGCCCCAGCTATCCTAGCGTTGCTAATAGCAACCATCCTGCTGATAGCTTTCCTTGTATCATGCACTAAGCAAAGGGAACCTCATTGCCTGTTATAAGCATCTCGGTTCTCCTGAACCGAAGGGTCCTGGGGCCGAAGCTAGCCGAAGGATCGGCCGAAGCTACAGCCAGATCCTTCGGCAGCTTTGTGAATAGACCCCAATGTGTTTCTTCAGACCAGGCCACCTTCTTCCATTGCTCTGTTTCACAGTTATAATGCAACATGGGCACCCTGACCGCTCTGCGACCATGCAGCCCTATACGCAACAAACTACGATACACTTTTCTATCGGAACTAGCATTAACATTTTCAGCAATTTGAGCCACAGTAACGCTTCTATTGCATCGGACTACACTGGCAAGCTTTTGCTCCAAATGTGCATCATTGAGCCCATGACCTTGTCAGTTTACCAGTTTTCCTTCCTAGGGGGCTCCCTAATAATCAGTGGTGGCTCTGTGGTAGCTCCCAGGTGGGTAGTGGGGGCTCCCTGGTGGGTAGTGGGGGGCTCTGTGGTGGCCAGTGGAGGCTCCCTGGTGGTTAGTGGGGGCTCCCTGGTGTAGGGTGACCATTTATCTAGAGCTGCAGCTGATCATTATTTTCAAAATCGATTAGTTAGCCAATTATTAAGTTCAATTAAACGGGTAATCGGGATTAAAAAAATGGCTCCAGTGATGGACTACTAGTTTGTATTGAGATTGTAGTGCATCACAGGAGCAAGTTTGGAGCGGTGGAAGAAAAAAAAAAGTGTGGTGTGCAATATAGTGAAATGGAAAGTGTAAAATTATACAGCAATCACAGTAATACATTATACAGCGCAATGCAGAATACCTCCAGCAATAGTACATTATAGCTGGCGGTATTCTGCATTGTGCTGTATAATGTACTATTGCTGGGATTTGTTGTAGTCCTCCATAGCTGGTGGTATTCTGCATTGCGCTGTATAATATATTATTGCTGGGATTTGTAGTCCTCTATACAGCGCAATGCAGAATACCACCAGCTATAGAGGAGTACAACAAATCCCAGCAATAGTACATTATACATACAGTGTATAATGTATGGCTGGGATTTGTATTCCTATGTGTAATATACAGCACCATGTACCATCAGCTATAGAGGAATACAAATCCCAGCAATACATTATAGAGCACCATGTGGGGGGGAGGGAAGTGCAGGCTTACCTGAGCAGTCTTCCAGCAACTTGCTTCTGAGATCGGGCCTGTCTGTCGGCGGCTGTCATCCCCTCACACCTGCTCCTCCTTACTTCTCCCAGCGTTCCTGTGCCGATCATGGATGTAGGAGGGCAGTGAGTGTGAGGCAGGGAGGAGGTGTGGTGTGTGGAGCGTGGATGCAGGCGGGTGGGTCTAAAATGGCGGCCGGAGGATTCTTTTAGCGGGGGCCAGTGACGGGGCCCCCTGACGGCCGCGGGCAGGGGCCGTTTTTAAAGGCAGCAGAGAGGCCCGGGGGGGCAATCGCCGCCCTGCCCCCCGGCCCAGTCCGCCCCTGCTGCTGTGCATGTGTGGTACCATTCTCATTAATTCATAAGGATGGCTCTGTACTCCATTTGGAATAATAGTATGGGGCATTCTTTGGAATGAATAGGGATTGGGGATGCGTGCACGCGGTAGACACATGGTGCAGCTGTGACTTTTTCCAAGAAAAGGCTGTGTGGCACCAGGCAGAGTTGCACAGTGAAGATCTCAGAAGCAGGTCTGCAGACTAGTATTTGCTACAAAGAGCCTTCTATGGGGAGAAAGGGTCCATAATGTCACCATTAAAGGACAATTCTTTAAGATCCAACTACTGGCTTATTTTTTAATATGTCCTCCTGGCTGTTTTTTAAAAAATGCAGCCCTGGTAACACTCACCATCAGTTTGGAGCTGTCTCCTGTAGCACCTCTATGTGTCTTCAGTCTTCCGGGTTTATGATGCACAGCATCACCCAACCCAGAAGACTGAGGAAAGACTGTGAATGTAGGGTGTGGTGGTCCCAGCACTCTGCATTCACAGTGTATCAATGCACAGAGTGGCACTGATGTCACCACCTCTGTGCCACTCTCTGAATTATCCGGGACCACCCGGCACTGGATGAAGACAAAAGAGTGAGGACCTGGCACACCCTGTGATAGGCCAGGAGACATCTGGAAAGGGTAATAAAATAAAAACATTAAATACAATTGGCTAGGGACCTCCAGGGGGTAAGGGAGGTATGGAGGGGGAGTACAGAGTTGGGATTTAATAGATTATGATGACCACAACCCTTATTTTCCATCAGCACTCTGGGTGTAAGAGCATCAAAACTTGCTTTAGAGGGGATAGGAAACAGAGATCCACACTTCCTTCTGATGCAGTCAGCAGGGACTGGTGAGAAATTAGGTCATGTAGAGGTACTATAGATTTTTGAATGGAATCCATAACAATGGATTTTTTAATTTTACAGAAAACCATTGGGTCTTTGTTCAGTACTGAGACTATATGAAACTGTATGCAGCCCATTTTAAAGAGACTGTACACACTGAGATGGAGCATATTCCAGCTTTGCAGGTACGGGTAATCCCTTTCAGACTGAGTTTGTTACTTTAAGGACCCTCTGAATACACTTGAAGGCTACAGTTTCCTTGTTCATAGTTTGCACATCAGTCTACTGGAGTGCTTAGGTTGATCTTTTAGAGAATGTACACTGAAGGAGAGGGTAGGTTTACATTTTTAAATGTCTGTTGTGCCAAAAGTGGTTTGACAAGTTGCAATGATGTACATTAAAGGGTATACTGTATGTGTCTCATAGTGTCTTGCATATTCCACTATTGATTCAGTAATAAGGAGCTTATACACAATACCAGTATACAGAGAATTAATATATTAATAGGTCATGTGATAGACACCATTTGAAGTAATATGAGACTGTTATATTCAGTACGTGTTCTCTGTCTAAAATGTTAAAGTGCAAGTATAAGAAAAGTTAGTTTTTTTTACTTTGGAGACAAAAAACTGGAATATTTGGGAAACATTGGGGTCTATTCACAAAGCTGCCGAGGGCAGTCGAGTGAATGACCGATCAGAAGTGAAGTGAGCCGAACACTGTTCGGCTATTCACTTCAGGCTGGTACGGCTGATTTCAGCCGTACATCGGCTGAAATCAGCCGTATATCGGCTTGCTTCGTGTGGCTTCGGATCAGCCGAACATGCTTAGCATGTTCGGCTGACCCGAAGTGCAGAAGGAGTTCGACTCAGCCGATCCAACATCTGGATCGGCTGAGCCGAACCTCCGGCAGGCTTCACACTGCTGTTCGGGCTATTCTGAAAGATCCCGAACAGCAGTGAGAGAATAGCCGAATGCCGCCGATCTTCAATGGTGTCCTTCTCGCTGTCACTGTGTTCTGTGTGTTTCTCTCAGATCTCTCCCCCACTCCAGGTCCACATTTACTCTCTGCTGCCCCCCTCCCCCCCCACCATTCTTGTAATGTGCCGATGACTGTTAGAACAGATAAATTCCCCCCAGTGTCTTTTTAATTTATCAAAGCTGGAGCAAACAGAATCTGGAGCAGTTGCCCATGGCAACCAGTCAGCTTCTGTCTTCAGTTTGCTCAGGTAAGATTTGAAAATGATACTGCAGTGCAAATCTGCTCGAGATTTTGTCTGCTCCAGTTTTGATCGATCCCCCCACTGTGCTGGGTCACTGGAGATGTGCGGGGTCACCAAGGATGTGCAGGTTCACATGGATGTGCGGGGTCACCGGAGATTGTATGGTGTCGCTGGGGATGTACAAGGTCACCAGAGATGTGCGGGGTCCTGAAGTATGTGCGGGGTCACCGAGGATGAGCAGGGTCACCGGAGATGTGCGGGGTCATCAGAGATGTGCGGGGTCATCAGAGATGTGCAGGGTCACCAAGGATGTGCCGTGTCACCAGAGATGTGAGGCGTCACCAGAGATGTGCGGGGTCACCGGAGATGTGCGGGGTCACCAGAGATGTGCGGAGTCACCGGAGATGTGCGGGGTCACCAGGGAAATGTGTGGGGTCATTAGGAATGTGCGGTGTCACCAGGGCTGTATGGTGTAACCGGGGATGTGCGGGGTCACCAGGGAATGAGCGGGGTTACTGGGACTGTGCGGGGTCACTGGAGATGTGCGGGATCACTGGAGATGTGTGGGGTAACTGAGAATGTACGGGGTCACTGAGAATGTGCGGGTTCACAGAGGATGTGTGGCGTCACCGAGGATGTGCGGGGTCACTGAGAATGTGCATTGGCACTGGAGATGTGTGGCGTCACCAAGGATGTGCGAGGTCACCAGGGATGTTGCTAAAGAAATTCGTTATATTTTGTTCTGAGCGATTACTGGAGACAATATATAACGGATTACTTTAGCAATCACAACAATCCTACAACTGTAGTCACAGGTATATAAAAAAAAAAAATCTTCGGTCATTCTGCACTGGCCAGGGGGTGGAACTGTAGTTTCCACTGTACAAAGCAGTCTCGCAGTAATTTAAAAAAAAAACATGTGGAGCCTGAGAGGACAAATTAAAAAAAGTACTTTTTGTGTTTCTATCCCGGATCTGCATATGCCGGAATCATCTGCACAACATGTACATTGCTGGCATATTTTTCTTTAAAAATACCCCCGCAAAGGTGGAAATGTTCGTTAAAATTACATTACGTAGGGAGTTTACAACTTAAAGTCAATCCATAGTTGCATAGTAGATGAAGTCAAGACACAGGTGCATCAAGTGTGTGTTTGTGTGTGTGTGTGTAGTAATTCCCATAACACTTTATGTTTTGTAAATGGAGGAACTCATTCAAGTGTTTTTTTAAAGCTGTTGATGTTTTCTGCTGAAACTGCGGTCTGTGGAAGCGAATTCCACATTTTTACCACTCTCACCGTAAAAAACCCCTTGCACAGTTTAAGATTATACCACATCCCCTTTAACTTCATTATGTGCCCCCGCATCTTCCTCAAATTTAATAGTTTAATGAATTCTCAATAATGCAGTCTCTAATGATGAGTTTATCAATTGTGATCATGTCTTAAGCATCTATTCTTTAAGGAGAACACATTTAATTTGTCAGCTAAGAACATGTGGACCCTAGGCAATGCCAATCCAATCTGGCCTAAAATGTTACCAGTGTAACATAAATGTGGATCCTCCTAACCCCTAGGCCAAGGATATGCATGGGACCTCAGCCCAAGTAGAGATTAACCTTTAGCTCCTCTATTTGTATGGCAGCAAAGAACGAAAGGACATCTGTTTTAAATAATAAGCTTCACCCAAAACATTCTCACAAATATTTGCCCAATGGTGAAAAACAGTTTCTACTAAACTCTCAAGATGCATCCTGGCAAGAATGCAAGGAAACTGTTGAATCTTATGTAGCACTCTGCTAAAAAGGAGTGCTAGATCATATCTATATTCTATGTTCAGTTCGATTATGACAAAGCAATCTGTGAAGCTGTGTCTGCCTGTTGCTGGGTGTGGTACCACACAGAGCAGAACAGCCAATGAGGATTGCTATGTGCATTTATGTCTCCCAGCCAATCACTGTACTACAGTAGCAGTGATGCATGTTGGGAGAGGAGATGAATACTGAGTGTGGCTGATGCAACAGTCTCTTCCCTCCCCCGAGGCCCTTCTGGCCTGGGGGCAGGGTGCCTGCTGCTGGAGAGATAGAATGGACTAGGCCTGAGCTGGGGCCTAGGCCTGGATACTGGGGCCTGAGCCTGGAGGCCCAGTGGTCAGACACTCATGTCTGAAGTTGTACCTGAACAAGACCCTTGACACTACTGCTTGCCAGAAGTTCTGCACACAGATTGCCGGTACGGCTTAAAGGTCCAAGTCTGTGGTGGCAGCAGTTACTTTGCTCTGATTCAAGTACAAGGAGTCTACTTTCATTCTGGATGTGCCTGACCCTCTTCCCTCTCTCCCTGGAGTTCAGAAATAAAAGAGAATCATCTTGGAGCTATTGTCTGGACTTCAATCTGACGGTAACCACTGGAAGTGGTAAGTGCTATTGGGGCAGCCATCTGTTTTAATAATCCCTAGACAGGCTATGGAAGACCTGAGCATTCAACGGCTCCTTCGGGAGTGAGCGCTACACTTACTTGGGCAAATTCAGCTATTTTTTCACTGGGCGAGTTTCACCAGTGAATCATTGATAAATACAACCCTTGGTAATGGCACAACAGCCAAGCAGGCTTGTTTAAGTCTATACATATGATTCTCCTAAAGCAAAAATGTTCATGGGTCCATTGTGCTTTACAATGAGATTGGCCCTTTAATTTATTAAATCCCTCTGATCCTAAGGCCCCTGTGGTCCTATACATGCCTGCTCTTTCTATCTTGATACTAATGACTCTGTATTATGTGTATATTGCTTGTGATCTCTCTCTGTTATAGATGCAAAGCTTGGTATGCTCTAGTAACTCAAGGATCCAAACCTATTACTGCATCATTTCTTTTTGTTTAAAATATATTCAACCTTATTCTGGATGTCAACATTTATCACCTTTCTCCTCTGTGCAGCAAAGAGCTGCTCTCCCTGCAAATTGACCACAAATACAAGAACTGCAAACAGTATACTGGGCTCAAGGGGATGTTTAACTCATTTACTGCCACATTCTGAACCAGAGAGCAAAAGTCCCAGTGTATTTCATCCTTAAATGCAAACTCCACCGGACTACAGGACAATAGTTTGATATAATATAAATTTAATATAATATATCATTTTGATAAATATTGCAAATATAGATTATATATTGCTGCTTTAGGTGGAAAGCTCTTTACTGGGCTGAACATTTAACTGGGGACAGTAGGCAAAACTGACATTTCATTCATTCCTGTTCCTTAATAGGCTAAATAACCCATAGGTAAAGTGAAAGGGTTAAGTGAATTTGGTACAAAATTCACCACACCTGAACTTTGTGGTGAATCCCAATAGAATCTATGGGAGGGTGTGGGGGGGCTGAACCCTACTGCTAAATTCTGGCCATTTTGTGGGCTAATAGGCAATCCATTGTCAAATAAGAACCTGTGGTCCTAGGCAATGCCTGTGGTGACATTACCCAAAGCAAAAAATGTTTGTAAAAAATATTTTACAGCCTTCTTTTTAGTGCGACTTCAAGGGGACATGGAGAAAACACAACGTTTTTTTAAATTACATGATTTGGAGGTGACTTTAAGTTGTATTTGGAGTTATGGAATTCTATGATTTTTACAGATATCATATTCTGGCATCACATATTTTAGATGTGTATTTAATTTTTTTTTTTCACTTTTACATTTCACTTGCCTCAAGCTTGCAGCAGTACTCCAATCTGATCTATTTCAACTTATTTCAACTTAAAAAAAGGCTTTTTTTAGAAATAATTTTTTATCAAGCGGTAATTGGCCGGAACTGACCATTGGAAGCAGCTGCCGCAACAGATCTAAAAGCTGTAGGAAGGTATCCTCTTAAGAAAAATGAAACTAATGCCTTCAACCAGGGGCGTAACCAAAAATTACAGGGCCCCATAGCAAAATTTTGTATGGGGCTCTGTGATTTCTAGTTAAGCCCACCTGATAACCCAAATAGCCCACCTGAGGGTGACCCTGCAGAGCCTACCATAGAGTCTCCATGGTGGGCTCTGCAGGGTCTCAGGTGGGCTGTCAAGCCCTCTTACCTGTCTGCTCCGATCCTCTGTCCGCCTCTTTCTCATCCACGATTGCTTGCGGGCCCCGCCTCCTCAGCCACTGGGCCCCACCTCCTCGATCGACAGGCTCCACCTCCCCATCCCTAAGCCCCACCTCCTCGATCACAGCTACCTCCTCTGAAGCTGCTGGTTGTCACTGACTCAGCAGCGACTGTGAGGAGGAACGCGCCACTGCACATATGAATATCGGCGTGTTCCTCCTCACAGCCGTCAGTAACAGCCAGCAGCCTGAGATGACATAGTGACCCAGGCGGCCCGCACGGCATCAGGGGGATGTCCTCGCCGGGCCCCATAGCGGCCGCCTGGGTCACTATGGTGATTGTTACACCACTGCCCTCTGCCCTCAACTTTGTACAGGTTGGCTAAAGGCACAACAGTTTGATACTATTGTTTGTCAGATTATTTGACACTGCATTGTCAAATAAAATGTCAAAACATTTTTTATAAAACATCAAAACAGTGCACAAAAAAACATCAAAACCACAAACCCACATTTCCACATCCATAAAGGACACTAGAAAGCTTCTTGCTGCCTAGAATTTTTTGTTGCTTTGTTGCAACAAAAGGACACTCGGCAGCTCAAGCCACCAGCATCCTAGTAGTGAAGTATGCTAGACAGCTGAGCCGTCTGCATCCTAGCAACAAAGGACGCTAGGATGCATTTGTGCTATTGGCTGTAAATGTTAGCACAAACATTTACATGCATACAGCATAAAATATTTAGTAGCGCAGATACAGATTTTTCAGTTTTAATATAATTGATCTGAGCGCAGCAAAACTTTTCTGATCTTTATGCAATGTGTGCATGGGGCCTATAGAAAATAATATACCTGCATTCAGATCCATAAAAATAAAATGCTTCACTGATAAAGTGAGCCCTTACACTGAAAAAGGGCACAAACTGAATGAAGCAAGATTTACCGTCCAGCAAACACTAGGGGGATTATTCACTAAAGAGCCGAAGGATCCAGCCGTAGCTTCGGCTTATCCTTCGGCTCGCTTTGGCTGCCTCTTCCCTCTGGTTCAGTCGAACCAAAGGGCTGCTGTATGGGCTATTCACAACAGTACAGCAGCCAAATGGCTCAGCCGAGCCGAACGCATATGCTTCAGCTCAGCTGAGCCGTAGTGACACCCGAAGCGTGGAGAAAGGTCAGCCGAAGCCGACCAATCTCCATGCAAGTGACAGCTGGGCGGAGCCAGCCGTAATCTTACGGCTCGCTCTGCCCAGTTGTAATGCACAGATCAGCGTCCCCAAATGGCCTGAGACGCTGATCTGTCATTAAACAAGAACTGGGTGGAGCGAGTCGTGACATCACGGCCGGCTCCACCCAGCTGTTCATTGTCTAGAAGACTCTGGCAGGTGCTGGCCAATAGGAAACAGTTGGGCGGAGCTAGCTGTCAGCGCTAGCTCTGCCCAGTTGGTTTTCTTTTTTTAATTTTTTTTTCTTATATATATATATTTTAAATAATATATATATATATAAATTTATTTATTTTTTTAATTTTCCTAATTCTTTTATTTGAAAATAATTTTTTCTTATAATTAATTCAACTGTTTACTCAGAGGTAATGAGCAGAATAGCCGAATGCTGGTTGGTGGCATTCAGCTATTCACTTACTGCCGTTCAGCCCCTATGAGAATAGGGGTGAACAGCAGCGAGTGAGCTGCTGGAGCTTCGGCTCAGCTGATCCAGATGTTGGATCGGCTCAGTCAAAGTACCTCTGCACTTCGGCTCAGCCGAACGTGTTGGTGGAGGGAAAGAATAGCTTTCTGGGCAAACAAGGGTAACTTGCAATTGTGGTGTAGCACAAGGAATAAACTCACGGAAGGGTGCAAATTCCAAGAACTGGAATGGGAACAGCTGCAAAACCAGCAGTTTTGCCAGTCTGGCATTAAAATGCTGGGATTTGGGGACATTTTTCTTCTTATGCTCCAGCAGCTGCGGATAAGACATCTTCCTCCTCAGTTTTGCCCAATGGCCCACTTCCCCACTTGACATTGTGTATCCTAAACCTCTAAAACCCCTTGGGAGACTTCCCTCCCTGTCACTAGAGGCTGCAGATGTTGTGGCAGATAAAGCAAGATAATGTTGTGAGGGGGGGTGTGGAAAGCGAGAACTAGCACGAATGCAGGTGTTTTGCTGCTGACTTTTCTCACTGAGGTCCTGCTTCCAGTTCTGTGGTGCAGAGTCATCATTCCTCATGCATATGGTACCTAAATGGCCTACTTTTACTATGACTGATATGCTTCAGGCAAAGGCTGCATACCAAAATGGTGCTTTTGACAGTAGATATGTAAAAAAAAAGGCAATGCTGCCAGATAAATTAGGACAACTGTTCCCCACATTCCTCTGCAAGCTGTTTCTGACCTTGGACAAGATCTTGCTGTTTGCCCCTCCCTCAGAACTTTCCTCCTCTCCAAATTGTGGCACCCATTGACAGTCTACTACCTTATCATCCCCTCCCTCCTTATCACTGCAGCCCACTTCACAGTAAGCTCCAGCTGCTGGAACATCACTGCCTTTTGCTGTTCCCTATCTAGTGTTCCCTGAATGCTGTGTGGCTGAACCTTCTTCTCCCTTTATGGTCATGGCTCTATCTTCCTCAGAAAGAAGGCTTTGTCAGCCACTTCCCCACCTGCTGTAAGTGCTGTGGCTGTATAGCTTGGCTACTCTGAAATAGAAAATGTAGTCGTACCCTAGATTGTCCAGGCCGACCAGTGCTTTGCCCTGCAGAACCTGCTCACCCCTTATTACCGCCGTGTTCAGAACCTCTACTTTAGGCCTGCCTGGCCTTTTAAACAAAAGGAGTTTTGTACCTGTAAGTAACATATAAAACTACCTGTAATATAAATATTGTAACTGATATAATGAGGGCTAGCAAGGTTGAAGGGTTGCTCAGTGGGCAGCATACAATAGGTAAACACATATGGAGCAGCAACTCTAGGGTGAATACCACTGTGACAGATGTGAGCAGGTTGCTCTTCTGGAAGTCCACATTAGAGATCTTAGAGTGAATTGCAACACTGAGGAGCCTTAACAACTTTGAGAGGAGTCTTCTGCTCACTTGCATGTAAAGGCAGGCGTCCCAATACATTTGGTAATATAGTGTAGAAGATGGATGTTCTTTAAGAATGAATTTAGGGAACTAGGCTGCAAATTGAAGGGAATGACCTCCAAAACTGACTTTGCTTCTGTTGTAAAGCCGACAGTCGGCTCTACAAGTTTAAACAGAGTCCCGGCGGCAAAAGTCGCCGGGAGTCTGTTTAAACAGCCCCGATGCTGGCGACGTACACTGTACGTCGTCAGTCACGAAGGGGTTAAGGAGTATTTAAATTAGGATTGAGGGGGAAGGGAGAGGTAGAATATAATGGGGCAGGTAAGTCAGACAGGAGTCAGACACTAAAGTTGGCCATACACTAGTAGATTTCTGAATGAATGTTCATACGAAAGATCTTTCTTTATCCCTGATATTGCCAGACACTTGACAAATCCATATTTTGTTTGATTTTAACGTTCAATTTTGGAATGAATGGAGTTTGCCTGAATGAAAACCACATTCACTGTTAGAATTTTGTTTGTTTGAGAAAAATTTCCATCCTGCCCCTTCAAGTTTTTTTTGTCACTACAGTTTAAATCGATCATTGATTTGACCCCATCAACTAATAGAAAGTTGAAAAAAAGTTATTTTTTAGGAAAGATCTTTAAAAAATCTAGCCGTGTATGCCCAACCTAATCAAAGGTGGGATTGGGGAAGGAGGAAGGGATAGGGCAGGTGATAAGGAGATTCCCATGTTACAAACAAACATTGGAGATTACAGTACTATTTGTACTACAAAACAATTATGGTTACTACAATGAAAAAGCAACACTGGATTAAAGTATTTTTTCACCAATGCCAGAAGTCTGCCAAGAAGAATAGGAGAGTTAGGAACTTTGGTGCTTGAAGAACATTATGATTTAGTTGGTATTGCTGAATCTTGGCTTTGTTCTTCACATGACTGGACTGTTAATATTCCTCTCTATACTGTTTGTTGGAGAGACCGGCTAAACCGAAGAGGTGGTGGTGTCTGTCTTTATATGAGAAATTATCTAAAAGTGAGTGTGCAAGAAGATCTTGTTGAGTGTGATGGTGCTGATGCATTAAAGGTGGAGTTACATATGGGTGTGAATACTGTGAAGGAATTTTTGGAGCAACTAATCTGATAAGAGGTATGGAGGACCTTGGCTATGAGGAGAGACAAACTGAAATGAAAACTGAATGAAATGATTAAGGGGGATATGGAAACATGTATAAATACATAAACGGTACATAAAGTGATCTTGGTACAAAGTTATTCACTTTACGGTCATTGCAAAGGACAAGGGGGGTTTTAATTGCACCTGGAGGAAAAGAGATTTAACCTTCACACTTGAAAGGCTTCTGGATCACCTGGTTTTGTTTATGGAGGTTTTCTATTTATTTATTCATTTTTCTTTTTTGTTCTCTGTTGGTTGAACAGGGCTTGTGTCTTTTTTCAACCTGACCATGTAACATAAACTTTTATGTAGCTGCTGGAGGAGAAGCGAAGGAGAATATTATACACTTGAGTAACAGCTCTGAGTCTACTGAGGCTGCTGACATCACATCCAAGCTTCTACAAATAAATAACATACCTAAAATTTGTTACATGCATATATAATCTTATAGAAAAATTAGTTGGAATTAAAGGTTTGGTGGCAGGGTCTCTTGATTTAACTCTTATTTGATGAACTATGAAGGTTTTTAATGTCTAGCTACAATTTTGCAAATCTTCATTTTTCAGTTTTGTAACCGCACATATTTAGAGCCCTAAAAATATTTATTTGCTTTTATTTTTAGATGTAATTATTCAACATCTCATGTAAAATGTATTTACCCTTTTATAAATAGGTAAGCACCTTCTCCCAATGAAGAACAGATGTTGCTAAATGTCGCAAGGTGGTTGGGTGAATGTTTATCAAATCCTTTATAAAGATACCACTACATGAGAACACAAGTACTCTTTAAAATGGATTAACACTGTTCAGAAAGGGAACAAAGCTACCATGTAGTCCCAGGTTTCTGGAATTAATTAAAGTGTCAGTGTGTACATTGTGCTATTGTCCTTCTCCTGGTACCTTTTTCAGCTTGTAAGGTCTTTTCCTGAATCTAAGCCTTTTAGAAGTTATGAGTGTGTTGTTTTAGATGAGCCTATAAAGAGCTGATTTTCAGTCTATACCCTTCTAATCTTCTTTGTTGTTCATTTTCACGTGTCAGAAAACATTTCATATTAATTTCTTGATATCATTTAAGGGTATATAAGATGGAAAGGGGAAAAACGTAATAAAGTAAAAAAAAAATATATATATTTTTACCCGTGGCTTCAAGATGAAAAATGAGAGGTTATGAGATCTCCTTACACATTTCAAATGTGTTCATTAATTCATGTTTTTAAATGTGAAGTTTTAATGCAGAGAGAGGCGGGCATGGCAATAAACTGGTTTTAAAATATTAATGAATAAACAATATTTCTCTATTGAAATATAACATGCTCCTTTGAACAATGCTCCTAACAGCGATAAATCAAAGACAGCAGAAAATTGCATTTCATATGTAATAGGAATTGAACTTTTGGCTCTCTGCAAATGACATCTTTTCATATTTAATTGGTGCCAGCTTATATAGAGTCAATTATGGTCTAAATTCTAGATTTGCATACTTAATGAATTCTTTTTTTTTTAAACTGAGTTTTAAGAAGATAAATTAGGTAATAGCTAAAGAAGAACACAAGTTGTCTAGCAATATTTACATAGATATATGCAGACGCACAGTGCAGACTTTTTCACCCTCTGCCCGTCAGTCTCAAATAGGTAAACTTAGCATTATATTCAGCTGGGATCCCAAAACTTTTAAAAAAAAGGCCAGTTCACAGTCTATTAGACTGTTTGCGGCCAGCCTTGGGCCAGTATGAAAAAATATCCCCCTAACATCCGTAGTCGGTGGCAGTAATATATGTTTTGGCATCAGTGAAAGGAATTGTGGCTCAAAATTGGAGTTGGTGGGTGGAATATAGCACAAGAAAGCATTGCAAATGACAAAAACTCGAGAAAAGTCATTCTAAGAATTTGCCTATCCAGAGCGGGTGCAGACTAGTCCTTTTTCACGGAATCTTAGAGGAAAATGTGTCTGATTGCTGAGTTCTGAAAGTTGTCAAGGAAGGATATTACATAGAATCTTGCAAACCACTGACCAGGGAATTTCTTTTAGAAACGTATATACCAAGCTGCCCAAAGAAGTGGCTATTATTGGAACATTATGTTCAACAGCTGTTAGCTGCAGACACAATTTGCCAAGGCCCTATTTCAGAGCAAGGAAGATGATGTTACTTTCCAATCTTTCTGGTATTAACATCAAATGGCAAGTTCAGGGCAGTCCTCGACCTGTAGAGATTGAACGAGCATTCCCCAACACTTACCCAAAGTATCTACAACGTTTTATCAAAATTGGAAATCTGTATTACTAGCCTTTCCATGAAGTCAGGAGGAAGATGCTAATCCTTTGTATTTAGTTTCACTGATTTCAGTTTACCTACAGAGAATGAAATCCTTTTGATTAGCATAAAATCTTTTCTTCCTGCCCGAAGGGTCTGAAGAAAGGATCTGTGGCTATGTCAAGAATCATTTTGTTGTGACTGAGTGATGAGAACAACTCAGATGACTTATTCTTTGGTTGGGCTTTCCCTATGGCAAATGTTGAGGCTCATTCTGAGAAGAGTATGGTGGCTTCATGGGCTTGGTACACCAGAGTGTATAGAGGATATCTGTAAGGCTGCTAGCTGGGCATCTTTTAATACCTCTGTCAACTATTATTTGTTGGATGCCTCTGCTTCTTCAGCTGGTTCTTTTTGGGCCTCAGTACTTTTTAATTGTTATTACTTCAGCATGGGCTTCTAATTACATTTGGAATTGATAATATAGTGTGGTCAACCACCTATTTTTCTCTGAAGGGGAACAGGTAGAGGGCACATAAGCCCCTTCCCTTGCCAGCACCTGCTTGTGGTGTGCTGAAGAGCCCGGTGTCAGTTAGCATTGCACACTGATGCTTGGGGGAGTATGTTTTTGTGGGTGCATTCCTCTCAAGCACCCCCCCCCCCCAATTCTGAAGGGTATGAGGGCTGGCTGGTATTATTATAGCAGTAGGTGCATGTTCTCTGCTACCCCTATTTGGCTTACCTACTTTAACCATTAATACTGATGGCAAAACTGTATTTCCTCCAAGTGCAGCAAACATTACCTTGTCTTTTACAGAGTTCATAGGAGAAAAAGTTAATTTGCCAAATCCTTGTATTGGAAAAGTAATGTATTTTAAATGCTACTAGCTCCAAGTACCTGAAATCTTAATTGTTATTACATTCTCTTAAAGTAAACCTGTACTTTCCCAGGTTTCAGAAAACACTTCAAAGTAAGAAATGATAAACGGCTTACAAATACTTGCCCCCAAAGTGACTGTGTAAATTTCAACTGTATACAGAAAACTCCCCATTATCTGGCATCCATGGGGATTGGTAGATTCTGGATTGGTAGACTCGTCCTCCACCGCCGAGTCTCTCACTGCAGTGAGCAGAGCGGCAGGGTTAAAAGTAACACTGCCGCTCCGTGTAGACAGTAAGAGGAGAGAGCTGTGCTGCTCTTCTCTTCTTCTAATTCCGCCTCTACAAGATTAAGACCATGTACAGGGATCATCTCCCAGATCGATACTTACACAGTGTGCATGTTTATCTTTAGCGCTGGTTCATGTCAGGTCATTCTTGTTTAATTATTTATCCATGCTAGCCATCCCACCCACCTACATGGTCTTAATCTTGTAGAGACGGAATTTTTGTTTAGTTTTTAATTGTCTTTGTCAGTGTGTGGGTGGTTTTGTCCATACACCCTCCATATTTATACAATAAATTATTTTTTCACTTTTGTATACTTTGGGTCTGTCCTGATTTATTTAGTAACCACCTCTTTGATGCGCTATTCTCTATAGCGAATCAAATCCATTTTTTTGTAGTTACGTTATCGGTTACAAATCTGGTTTGACAGACCAATAATAGGCGCAATATACACTCGGATCTCCCAGAATCAAATCCTCTTTTTTGCCTTCCAGAATAACTCTGGAGGTACACCACTAAATTCTATCTGTAAGAAGAGCGAACCCGGAGATTAATCTGTGGCTCCATCTGCTTGACCTGGCACAATGCATGTGACCTAGTGCACGCAGAGAGCTACTTTCTAAAAGCACCAGAAAGATGAACAGATCGACCTGAAAGAAAAAGGTAACCTCCATGTTCTTACCCAGCATAGCAGCCACATTTTGGGCATGAGCTGAAACAAAAAACTTGATTCTGGAATACTGGCAACATTCATGTCCTATTTAGATGTAAGGATCTTCCATCCTTTGAATGATGCTGGGAGAGAGATTTAGGACTACCTTGTCTGTGAAATGGTAGCAATAAGATGGGTTGCAGCCTAATCTTGTAGTGGCGAAAGCCAGTGTCTATGCGACCTGGGGGGAAAAATGAGTGACCCAGCAGTGGCATTAAAGGGGAATTGTAAGGGCCTATTAGCTGGGAATAAATTTTAGTCCAGATAGTTAGAGTAGACTTAGTTAAGGGGGAGGTGGAGTTCTGGAGTTCTCTATATTCCGGTGGTATCCAACATACAGCACTATTTGTAGATTCTAATGGAAAGAGACTCTTCTGAAAAGTGAATTCTTTAAGAGCTGGCTTAGCAATTAATGGGCTACCCCTTGTGTCTCAGAGGATTAATATATAGAGGGTACTGACACCCAAGTACATATTGCTTGCTTGAAGAAAGTCCAATATATTTGTCATGGCAAGGTGAAGAGAGACAAAACCTATTAAGCTTGCGAAGTCTATGAAATTATTCCACACTGTAGAATATAATGTGATGTTTAGTAGGTGCTCTAGTATTCAACCAACACTCATTGACTGGAGATGAGTAATCCAGGCAAATACCTGCAAGTTTCAGCTAAGGCATTAGCAGCACCACAGAATCAAATATGCAAGGTTGTAAGCACACATGGAAAACTGAATGGATCTACAGACATAACAGATATTCAGAAAGATTCAGCCAGAGCAAATCAGCACTGCAAGGCTATTGGAAATAGTAGCACATGTATTTCTTAAACAAACTCATTGGAAGAAAATGGAGTGGATCCTATGTGTCATCTTGTCCATGCATGTGATCATCCCAGTGCAACCATTTTCTGACGATGTAGCTGAGTCACGGTTCTTCTCTGGAGTCACAAGAGCAGGAGGTTAAGCAAGTGTTCAACCTGCCGGCCATGATGGAGGAAGTATCCGAACATGAAGAGACCCCAAGAGACAATTTCCTGCACCCCAACTCCAAGGCTGTGGGGGAGACTTCCCTTATAAGACTGCATTTAGCCACCTGAACAAAGGGAACTTCGCAACAGGAGAGGCTGAACCTGTGCGGTAGGCCAGAAGACACCGGCAAGGTGAGGGCAAAAACTCAAACATATTCTTAGTATAACCAGCTTGAGCAGTGAGGACAGAAAAAAGAATGGGGGCCGTGGGAGGCAGGCTTTAATTTATACTAGTATAACTGGTCTTTTGATTGGGCTGGGGGCAGAGCCATACCCATTGTATGCTGCCATGTATTGACGTCAGAAAAAAAAAACATGCAGCAGCAAGAGGGTTCTCCTTTTAATGCGACTTCGAAGCAACATTGGAAAACCAATCCTTTAAATTACATGCTTGGAAAATACATTTAAGCTGTATGTGGTGTTATATAACACCATTATGGTTCCTGCAGGCAGCATCTTCAACACCATATTCTGCTATCACATATTTTCCATGTGTGATGGATTTTTAAATACTTTTTTGCTTGGTCTTAATACAGCAGCAGCATTCCAATCAGATTCCTTGCAAAAAAATTATTTTAGATAGTTTTTGATGCTATACCTGATTATTGTATCTTGCGGTAATAGGCATGAATTGACCAGTGGAAGTAGCAGCCACAACAGATCTAAAAGTGACAGGAAAGTTTACTCTTGCAACAACATTAAGCTAAAGCCCTCAACTTTGTACAAATTGGCCAGTGCCAAAGCAGTTTGTGATTTTTTTTTTTCCTGCAGTACCACACTGCATTGTGTTAAAAGTTTAATAATCTGTCAAAACAGAGCACACAAAAACACTTCAAAAACAAAAACTAACATTCCCCTGTTTTGTGACCTGTGTCACACCACAGCATCGGGTACTTAGCTGCTATTACTTTGTTTACAATAATGGTTGGAGAGCTGGCAGTGAGGAGGAGGGCTGTGGTGTTGGTGGTGAGGGGGAGGAGAGTTGGGGTGCTGGTGGTGAGGAGTAAGATGAAAGTGATGGGAGGCTTCAAGGGGGACATTTTACCCCTCCTGATTACCTTGAGGAAAAACTCAGGGGATCTACTGCCACCATTCAAGAGAGAAACCAAGATGCTGCACGTGAAAAAGAGGTGGTGCAAATAAACTCTTTGCCGCATTTCCAGTGGTTAAATCCCCCACACTGGAGGCATAGCTACAGGTGGGAAATATATGACCATTAGGCTGCCTGCATTTGCACAACACGGGGGAAGGGCAGGCTGCAGCAACTGGAGGAGGGAAATCCTGCTATGAGTTAGGAGGGGGAGGAATGTGGGGGTTCAGGCAGTGAGGAAAGCAAAGGGAACTGCTACGTTCCAAGATTGGTCCTAAAACGACCCACTCTTAAAGATGCAATTTAGAAAACTTTGTCACATTTCCTGATGGTGGCTGGAATCCCTGCATTGTATGCATATCTGCAGGGGAAAACCAAAAGGCATAGGCTGGCCTCCCCTACACGAGATGGTTTGGCTTGACGCTTGTTGCCAGCACAAGGAATTCTGCCCTTTGTTAACAGCATGTTATCATACACTTATCACACGTGGGACAGTTGTATGCACCAAATCACCTAATTTTTGTTCCCCCGTTTGCTTGTTTAAGCAAACACAGAAAGTCCTAAACACCCCCTTGTTCCTATGCAAATGGAAAAGGTGTACACTGCTGTTTTAAAGGAGTGGAAGTTCCATTCAAACCCAATGAAAGAGAACAGGAAATAATACATACAGCATAGTTGTAGAAGCAGATCAAAGCTGATGAATATTTTTTGATTGCCAAAGCAGACATTACTATCTTGCCTGACAAAGATGAAGAGATTGACGAGAATGCACCAGATGATTTTGCTTAAACAATCCAATCCTTGTGGCAGAATCACCTTTTTTGTGGAAAGTAAAAACATATTTTATCCAATTATGCAGCTCTAATCACACCAAGCTTAAAGATTTAAGCTAAAAAAAATTAAGAAAAAGCACTTCATTTATTAGAAGAAAGTTGCTCAGATGTTGACAATGAAGAGCTAGCTATCATATGTTGCAGACAGATAAAAAGGATTTTCAGGTGTACACACAGGGAGGATACCTGAGGAAATGTACCTGGGCATTGCAATTCAAAAAACTCAAGGATAGTTTGTTAAAGCATAATGATACTGATGTAAAGGTGCTTGTTTAGGCACATTGTGTTATAGGGTGACAACACTCTATACCAGTCTCCTTAAATCTCCTGCCTGAAAATCACCCTGTCAAAGGCCTTCCCAAAGGAAAAATATGCCCCTCTGCCTCATTGCCCATCAATAGCACACTATTTTAACAAAAATGGATGCCTTTAAAAAAAAATGCTGCCAGCAACAATTAGGAACTATGTCTTGTGAAAATACACATGCAGCCGTTTAGCAGTGAAACTCAGGCACTAGCTGTGAAAAAAAAAAAAATTGCATCCAGCAAATAATAATAATAATGTATGCCCTTTTAAAAACACTTATAGTTGCGGTCTAAGTACTCCCTAAAAAGGATTTCCCTCAGGGCTTGTTCACACCAAGTGCGGAGCAGATGCAGAGCAGTTACAGAACGCAGCATAAATGCATCTAATGTATTCCAATGGTATTTTGGGCTCTAGTTCACACCACAGCGTTCAGTTTCCAGAGAATGTAGAAAAACTGCAGCATGTTCTATTTTTTCTGCTCTGGAAGGCACCAAAATGCATGCAAACACAGCAAAAATGCATGCAAATGCCTTGGAACACACTGAAAGCCCATTTTAGGCTAAGAAAAAAACGGACCGGAACGCAACAAATACACGTCAAAATGCTATACATATGCAGAAACTCATGCAGAACTCGTCCAGATTTGGTGTGAACAAGCCGTAAATCTTTAAATATACAATTGCTGTTTGATTAAAAATGACAAAGCAAATGAATCTGAATACTGTGAATACTAAAAAAAATTTACAATGTAAATGATAATGCGAACAGTCATTTATAATTTACCTTTTATCCTGAAGATCTGCTAAACAAAATGCATGTTGTACAGCACTCCCAGGACTCCAGTCAGATGGTAGATAAATGCCAATACATATATATCAAAAGGATATGCATATCTAGAGAGGAAGTGTAATCCACAGGGAAAGTTGCCTAACCCTTAGCCAGCAAGAAGACTCTGCCCCTATGCACTTTATCAGCAGTAGTACCGATCCTTTCCCAATCCCAGCTAAGCAAATTTTCAATATGGCTGCTGGGAACGCTGCCTTTTTAGAGTGAGGGGCTGGCACATAAGAAAGCCCCAGTAATTGGCCATTCTAAGCCACTTGACCTAAGTTCAGAGGCCAGGAGGTGCATATGTAGTGGGTAAATATGGCAATGGCTGCATTAGTTTCGGCAAGTCCGTGAACTTCAAATGGGTGGTGTCTGCCTTGAACCCAACCTGAACCCCAACCCAAGGCTCATCCCTATCTCTTAAAGTGACATTAAAGCCAAAAAATGTTTCCCCTCCCCCCCATGTAAATGTTAGCACTTACCTCAAATGATGTCTCTTATTCTGATCTTCCTCTTCATTCCCCATGTTTTCATGTGTCCCTCCAGAGTGTGACGTCACTCCGATCGAGCGCTGACTGCTCTGTGCACGCGTCCATAGACTTACCTTGCGTCTCTGCTCGTCTCCCGGCCGAGAATCGGAACTGCGCATGCGCCCGCCCCAAGATCCTTTGCGGCCATACGATCACTTCCTGATTCTCGCCACGGGATCGAGCAGCGATAACGAGGTAAGTTTAAAACCAGTTCAAGCGTTTTTTTTTGTTTTTTTTTAAGCTTCTTGCCTATATCTACTGCTTGCTAGCAGTAGATATAGGCAAAAAAAATGGAGGGTTTAGAACCCCTTTAACAACTTGTGCTGTATGTCTGAACTCTCATATAGATTAGGTGTTTGTCTCTCCTGTGTCATTTGCAGCAAAACTTCTGATCAACAGAAAAATTCAGAAAAAGACCGCTCAGATGAAAAAAGTGATACCCACAGGCATGAGATATTCTGTCTTTTTGAAGTTGAACTAAATTGTCAAACTTGTCTTCAAACTGCTTGAAATGATAGAGATCTACTCTACCTATTATGCCTATTTTATTTAACACATTTTGAATTGTCCATGCATAGCACTGTTGAGCAGAGCTTACAATCTACTTCTGTGTTGATCGATGTACATTGATATCTGCATTCCTTCTGTGCAACCTCCAATTACAATTACTTGTAATTAGTCCCACGCACACAGAACCTTACCACTTGGACACAGGAGAGATTTGGCAGTCCTGAAAAATAAATTAATCCTTTTTATTACTGCAGTGACAGGGTATGATCAAATGGCTCTTTGATGACGGAGTCTGGATATTTATCACCTAAGAGCACTCTGAATGTGTTTGAACCTTCCATTTTTTGCCCCTGGGCGGTTCTCCTGGTAGAACCTGTTAATAAGCAGTCCAATGTGCGTGGGGAATACAAATAGTAGAAAAGTAAAAATGAAATGTATGAACTAGTAATTTAATCACCTTTATAGAGACCTAGAGCTCCACCTTAACCCCTTCAACTCATTTCTGCTTTGCAACATATACACTCTTATTTAATAAGAGCAAACAATGGTAATGAAGGGGTGTAGTAATCCATAGCAATGACATCGGAATCATCCAATTACAGTAATCTAGTTGCTATGTGTTACTGCAGGAAGTCAAAAAGTTAGTTCTGAACTCTAGACATGTACAGTATAATAGACACAAACTAATGCATTTCTGTATTCATTAATGTATTATTAAATACATTTTTTAGTGCAAGCAGTGTAAGTACCTACATTTAATTTGGGTATAGCAGAGCTTAGAGTGGAAGAAGGAGAATCAGCAGAAGGAGCCAATTAGTTTATGTGCTGACAAGGAGAATACTGATAGGAGGAGAAAGCAGAGTGATGAGCTCATGCCTGTGTGGCTTCTGCTTATCCAGTCACAAGCTGGGAAAGCATTAGGTTCATGACAGCCTGGTCTGAGAGGAAGTGGGTTAAATGATGCTGGCTAAAGACTAAGGCTCTATTCACGAAGACTGCCGAAGGATCTAGCCTTAACTTCGGCCGATCCTTTGGCCAGCTTCGGCCCTGTGAAGTGAATAGCCGAACAGTGTTCGGCTCACTTCACTTCAGGTCGGTCATTCACTCGGCTGCCTACGGCAGCTTAGTGAATAGACCCCTAAGGCAATCTAGTGGTGGAAAAGATGTACTGTGGGGAAATGTTCAAGGCTACATTCTTGCCACACACTTGCCACTTGTGTTTTTGTGCTTGGTATACAGAGAAAAATCTGTTAGGCTAGATGCTGTGTTTTTGCTTCTAGATCCATTAAATGGTATGAGTCTACACGCATTTACATACATATGCATTTAGATGCATCTGGTACCAAATCCTAGCATCAAACCTTTACATACATTTACCAGCATTTTGGTGCATTTAAAAGTTAAAATTGAGTCCTAGATGTACCTGACTTCTATTTTTTGTAAACGCAAATAAACTTATTGCAGATAAAAGCATCTGAACACAGTGTGAATAGATTCATTGGAAATGGTCTCAGATGGGCTCTGCAGGGTTTGTGGTGGGCTTTGAAGGCTGCAGAGCCCCCTATGGATCCTGCAAAGCCCACCACAGATCCTGCAAAGCCCCATGAGACCCAGCAAAGCCCTCACAGATCCTGCAGGATCTCAGGAAAGCTCTGCAGGATCTGTGGTGGGCTTTGCAGGCTGCAAAGCACACTATGGATCCTGCAAAGTCCCCCTGAGACCCGGCAAAGCCCTCTACGGATCCTGCAGAGCCAAACAAAGGGTATTGCACAGTACACCTGAGACTCTTTGGTGGGCTATGCAGAATCTATGCTGGGCTCTGCTAGCACAGTCCTCTTACCTTGCATGGCCTGACCTCTTTGGAACACGGCCTCCTTGTCCCCGGTGCCCGACTGGATGGCCTTCTCATCCTTGGCGCCCGACACGGCCTCCTTCTCATCTTCGCTGCCCGACTGGAGCTCCGGCGACGCCTCCCACCTCCTTCGTCTGTGTCTCTGCCCCCTGCCTCCTCCATCTTCGCCTCCCGACTCTTCCATCTCGGGGGTCACTTGACAAATTTTCTTCTCTCATGGGGGCCGCTTGCCAAATTTCATACCTTAAAATAAAATGTAACTATATCCAGTTTGGTACTACAGACACCAATATACACACAATAAGGCCCTATTCATATCTGTAGGTTTAGGTGCAATTAGGGATTCCTGCATCAGAAACTTGCATTTTACTGTTATATATATATGCACCTTCAATGCAATGCAGAGCCCCCTCTCCTGCTTACCTTGTTGCAGGGAGGAGGCTGTGAGGCGGCACGTCGGTCCCTGGTGATCCGGTGGTCGATTGGTAACGTCTGCTGCAGACCTTACCAATCAATCCTGCACAATCCTTTCGGCCAGGGTTCACTGAAAGAGCGCTGGCCGAAAGGATCCGAGTGCCGGCGCAGACTCAGCTACACGGTCTGCATCCGACAGAGATGCAGACCGTGTAGCTGCTCCCGCAAGTCAGGTATGCGGTCCGTGACCGCGTACCTGACTTCTGAGCTGGCTGCGGGTCACAAAGTACCATTTGCGGCCCGCAGGCCGGTACATTGAGACCCCAGCATTTTTGCCGCTCCCTTGGAATCTGCCGTCCGATACGGCAGATACGCCCCTAATTATCTGACAGAAATGTAAGGGTGCCAATATTTTTTGCCATGACTGTATATATGTGTTTAGAAAAGTTTTTTGAACGCATATAAATGCATCTAATAGCACCTAGGGTGAACGTAGCCTAAAAGTTTTATTTTTATTTAATGTTTCAATGAGCTATTGATTTTATTTTTGGCTGAAGTTTAGATTTAAAGTGTGTGTTGGTGGGGTGGTAATAATTTAACTGAAGGTGTTTTAGGGTAAGGTAGACCGAAATCTATTGGAAGCATTAGGGTCATTTTATTCGCTCAAATGAGAAATCCTATCAACTTATACATCAGTGCTGCAGAAAAGAAAAATATTCTTTTCATTTTCAATTATTTTTACTAAAAAGGATTATCAAAAACCATATAAAAGGTTCCACAACACAGTCTTGTTCAGAAATCAACCCAATAACGTGAGTAAACAAGATATCTTGAAATGATTAACCTTAAACAAATTGATATTAGACAAAGTATATCCTCATGAGGCCATGTGTGCTGCGTTGGGGGTTAAATATTGACATTGAGTTAAGACAGTTAAAAACATTTATATGTGATTAAGGCTCTACTCTCCGAGATATTTTGCTGCTTGAGTTAGTGTCTCCAAATTTAAAAAGTACATTTTACATGGGCAGTGGAGGTATTGTCTTATTTGGAAATGTGTCCAGTTCATTCTAAAGGGTATCTTATAAACCCAAAACCAAGTAGCAAAGATTCTATAACAACAATGAGAAAGAAGGAGCAAGAAAATCAGAGAAGAAATGGAGACATGCTGAAGGAAGTTGGTAGGCAGAATAATTATATCAGTGCAGCAGCTTGTCCCTGGAGAGATGAGATAGGAAGTAAAGACAATGGGGGGAATTTATCAAAAGTGGAACAGACAAAATCTGGAGCAGTTGTCCATGGCAACCAATTAGCTTTTCTCTTCAGTTTGTGCGGTTAAGATTTTAAAATGAAAGAGAGAAGCTGAATGGTTGCTATGCACATCTGCTCCAGGTTTTGTTTGCTCCAGTTTTGATCAATTCCCCTCACAGAGTTGAAGCTCATATGCTCTTGCAGTATACTATGCAGTCTATACAGCAGAGCTCAGAGAAGGGGAGGGAGAAGCAGCACATAGAGCCAATCAGATGTGCTGCAGTGCAAGAAATATCTTGATAGGATTAAAGAACAGAGTAACAGACATACTGTATAAGCTTATCACTGTGCTGCATCTTGTTTACTGTCCAGTTACAGGGTGAGTGGTATAGCATGGACCTGTAAGTGAAAGTTAAACAGCAACAGAGAAATAATAGGTGCCCTCTCCTGTTAGACAGGGCTGTGCTGTGGGAAAGAGCTGTGTTAATTGCATGACTGGATGAACAGAAATTTTAATCCTTTGACAGGAAAAAAAAATTAATCTGCGTATTTAGCTTTTTGCAGTAAGTTTTACTTCTAAGGTAAACTTAAAGGAGAACTATGGGGTTAAGGCTTTTCCCCATAGTTCTTAGGGTAACGGGAGGACACAAACTAGCATCCTCCCGTCACCCTAGGCTCAGTATACCGCGAGCTGTAACTCGCGGTATACTGAGACGCCGCAGTATACCGTGAGCTGCTGCTCGCGGTATACTGAGACGCTGCAGCTGAAGCGGATCCCGACAATTATGCCGGGATCCGCCCAGCTGCGTGACTGACAGCTGGTTCTGCCTATCTAGAGGCAGAGCCAGCTGTACCCGCCCCCTCCCCCGTCCGTTCCGCCAGTCAGCGCTGGCGGAGCGGGGAGGGGGGAATCCAGCCCCTCCCCTGTCACGGCAGAGAGCCGTGACAGGATCGAGAGGTGAGCGAACGCCGGTATGTGTTCGCTCACCTCCCGATCTACTGAGCTGACGTGTGACAGTCTCATTGTCACCTGTCGGCTAGAACTATGAGGTGAGTGGAAAGCACTCACCTCATAGTTCTCCTTTAAAAGTGAAAAGTTTGAACCAAAAAGTACCATTACATACACTCGTTTACGTTTCTTTTTTTTAGCGTTCTAAAATTCCCTCCTTAACCATATGGGCTATATATGCAAATTCTGACTTTGGGATCCGAAGTCAAAACTTTGTCATGCCCCATCTACAAGACTCTCTAATGGTTAAAGAGTGGGGTGCACCAGATGTAAAAAAAAAAAAAACAGTAAAGGCAAAAAATAGAACTTTTAAAAAAATGTTTTAAATACCCCTCCTTTTTCACCAAGAGATGAAAGAATTGCGGGTTAAATATCTATATATACAGTATAATTTTGCCTAAGAAAGGAAATAAAGCAAGGCAAGGAGTAATACATTTGTGGGACTGACACAGTTGAAACCAGACAGAGTAGGGTCATATGGAGTTCTATCACCAGACAGGAATGTGGGGGTCACTTGTAGCAGACTAAACATAGTAAGACATAAACCAAGCCAAGGAACTGACTGCATGATGATTTAATTCTCATAAACAAGCTGCAGTATGCTAATGCCTTTAAAGTTTATTACATGTTAATGTAACTTTAAAGTTACATTAAACAGTTGCACATTCTTTTTACTTGGCCTTGTCATTAAGTAATAATACAATAAAAATGTACTTCACTTTACACAGAAGGCATTTACACATAGAGTAGCTCCTACACTTTTGGGGTATTTGGGGATTTAAAAGGCTGGGGACAAGGAATATGTTAATTGTAAAGAGACTGGCATCCGGTAAACTGCTCGCCAGCCCCCCACCAGACACCCCCGTGGTGTTCCCACGGGTCCAATGCCCCTCCTACGGGCCCGGGACTGGCATCTCAGGTGTCGGTGGGAAGCTGGGGAGGAGAGTGGTGAACGTGCATTCACCCATCTCGTCCCCGCACTATGGGACTGGGAGTGATGCAGATTACATCACTTCCGCTTCCTGAGCTGTCATTGCTGGGCTCCTGAAGCCCAGCAATAAGCTATTGAAGTGCGATCTGCACCTCAATAGCTTATTTACAGTGGAAAGGTGATACTAGGGGTCTTTTGGACCCCCAGTATCACCTTAAAGAGGACCTGTCACTGCCAATATGCTATCACATGGGGGGATTGTAAGCCCCCTATGTGATAGCAATTAAAGTAAAGAAAAAAAAAATAACAGTTTTAAAAAAAATATTAAATTAAATGTAAAAATAATAATAAAAAATAAATTTTAAGTCCCCCACCCCCGCGAGCACACGTGTCTTCATGTAAACACGCACCGGGTGCGCCTATGTATGAAAGCGATGATTGCACTACACATGTTGGGTATCGCCGTGCACGCCAGAGTGAGAGCAATAATTCTAGGGCCAGTATTTTGGGGTATCTCTAAATTGATGACCTGTGGGGGCTTTTAAATTGTTGTCTATGAACTTTTTGGGGTACTGAATTGTGCCGCAGATTCACGGAACGGAACGCATACAATTTTACCCTGGGCATGTTGGGCATCTATGTACTCGTTGTAACCTCATCTTTTATATTTTCTAAAACAAATGGGTATTTTATTGTGTTTTGGGGCATTTAGGTGCATTTTTCACTAATTTTGGGGGTTTGATAAAGAGTTGCGCTAATATTGTGCAACATAAAAATTTGCAACTGCCGACATTGGCTTTCAGAAAATATATAATGTTTGGAGGTTTGAAGCAATTTTCTGGCCTAAAATGTGGATTATAACATGGGTGCAAAAAAAAGGCCTCGGTCATGAAGGGGTTAAGAAAAAATGCAGTTTATTCACGGCAACCCACTGCCAAGAGTATGCCATGCGTCTATATATACAATGGGCAGGCAGCAAGTGGTTAACATGGCCATAATTCTAGCCACAGCACTGAAGTCACTAATGCTGTGAATTACAGCAATTTCTACAATGACAGGTTCACTTAAAAGTGTGCGTAAAGCCATTTTTGCAATTTTGGATAGGGTAGTGGTGGATAAGACCCTGTCAGTCTGTAATTTTTTTCTTGCTGTTTGTGTCCCTTTGGGGAGATTTTCTTTTCTTCCTGCCTCAGAGACACGACAGGAAGTAACAGGAGATTCCCTCTTAAACAGTTGTCACCAGAACAGACTTAACAGTTTGTGCAGCGCTTTACAATATAAGGAAAATATTACAATCACAATACAATTAAAGACAAGATGGTAAGGAGGGCCCTGCCCCTGAGGGCTTACAATCTAAAAGGGAGGGAGAAGTGATACATGAGGAGGTAGCTGTGAGGGGATGAATTGTTTTAGAACGTGATGGTTCAGTGGTCAGGTTGAGGTGGTCTTTAGGGAACGCATAAAGGCAGCCAAGGTGGGAGATAGATGGACAGGTTGGGGTAAAGAGTTCCAGGGGATGGGAGAGACTCTAGAGAAGTCCTGGAGGCGAGTATGGGAGGAGTTGACAAGGTAGCTGGAAAGCTTATACATTGAATGACCTTCCTAACCACCTGTGATTTCCAATTACCTTCTGTATCTGACAATACCAGGGTCAGTAGAAAGGTTGAGTCTCTGTAGCGGGAATGCAGACAGTAATAAAAACCTGACAAGGATTCTTCAAAATTTTATTCAAAACTAAAAAAAAATATTTGACTTTACATACACTTTATTCTAGTATTTACAGGCTTGATTTATCTGACCCTTTGCAGTGTTTGTGGCAAATGTAAAAGTTCTGCGTAGACAATACATTTCATATCTCACATGGATGACTATGGAGTAGGGAAAGCTATGGGCTATTGTAAAGCCCATCTTCAGGATACTGCTATTCCTCCCACTAACATCGCTGAAATAAATAAAATAAAAACTTAACTAAAACTGTAAACAAGTGCTCCTCCTGTACCGAATCTTCTCTATTACTTTGATGTTCTTCTTTGGGTATCCACGTCATGCAAACAGTATTTTTGCATGACGTGGATACCCAAAGAAGAACCTCAAAGTAATAGAGTAAGTAAGGGCACTTCCTATTGCCTGTTCAGTGGCAGGGACCTAGAGGAGGAGTGAGGTCAGCACAGGAGGAATGGAAGTCTCCTGTGCATCTGTAGTGCTGGATTAGCAGTTCTCTGCACACGGGAATGGCAGTGGTGAAGGGCCTAGACGGCAACTGAGGTGAGTATATCTTGCCACGATGAGTTAGAGTGAGTGTTGGTTATATTTTGCCTGGGATTGGGCTGTAACACTGATCATCCACATTGCAATATGTTTAAAGTAGACAGATGCATTACAGGAGATTACAAAGTGCTGTGTTATAAAAGACTGCTGTGTTATAAAAGAGCTAACGTGCAAGTGAGAGATGCATGTTCTGAGGCATTCCCTGTGGTTCTTCAGGAATATATTTGACAGGTCACTTAACTAAGCATCAGCAGACTCCTGAAAACATGTCACCTCATCTGGAATATGCAGTTCAGTTTCAGCGAAGGGCAACTAAACTCATAAGAGGCATGGTGGAGTTTAGCTATGGGGAAAGATTAACTGACCTGAATTTGTTCTCTCTGGAGAAGAGGCGGTTAAAGGGGGACATGATCACTATATATAAATACATAAATGGTCCATATAGTGAGTGTCAAGGCGCACGGAGGCATCACTCACCTCTGCAGTGCTCCTTCTGTCCCTCACCTGGCAGCCGCACAGAATATTACTGGATATTGAGTTCTTATAGGTATATTAAGCATCAGAGATTGTTGATCCAGGGAATATCCGATTGCCTTATGGGATCAGGAAGGATTTTTTCCCCCTGTTGGAGAAAATGTTACCATGCTTTATAGGGTTTTTTTTTTTTTTTGCCTTCCCTTGGATCAACAGTGGTAACTGTGGGCATAGCGTTCTATTTATAGGTTTCCTTTTCTGTTTTTAAGTTTTTCGTCTTCTTTTTTTTCTTCTCTTATCTCTATAGGTTGAACTCGATGGACTTGACTATGTAACTATGTAACAGTTCTATATCTTGGATTACAAGCTTCTATTCTGCCTGGTCTATAATGCTCTTCTCTTTAAGGCCTGGTTCACACCTGGGCGTTTTACAGCGTGTTCCTACGCGCTGTAAAACGCTCAACATGTGGAAACCAATAATTGCCTATGGACATGGTTCCCACCTGGGCGTTTTACAGCGTGTAGGAACGTGCTGTAAAACGCCCTATGCCCAAAGAAGTACAGGAGCTTCTTTGGGGCGTATTTACCGCGCGTATCCATTAGGATACAGCCGGATAGCCCTCGGAAACGCGCATTTGTCGCGCGTTTCTTTTACTGCAAATCACTGTAAAAACCCCTGTGCAAACGCGCATATTCCATACACCCAGGTGTGAACCCAGCCTTAAGTGGCAAACTCTATGGGTCAGTCAGGTTGCTGTTACAGGTAGGTCTTTAAAATGCCTGATCATAGGAACAGGTGATTAGAGAGATAGATAGATAGATAGATATGCCAATGTCCCAACTATAAGTCTTTCTGTGTGCCATTTCTTTGCATTAAATGGTTAACATGTGGCAGACCAAGAGTTGTAACATTGAAGTTCTTTAAAAAGACCACACAGCTATCCTGTAAACGACATGAACCTTCTATTGCTTCTAGATGGGGTGCATTAATGATGCCCCCTGGGCACTGGGCATGAAAGAAATTGTGGCGTGCTGTGGAGGAGGTCTGGTTGATAGCCCCAGATATGAACCTCATCAGCCTGTGACAGCTTGTAGCCTTTGGGCCAGTAGAGACGTGATGGGGGAAAAAAAGCGAGATGGGCTGCGTGTTCATTACGCTGGCGTGGTCCCTGCTGACATAATTCCCATTCACTACATAAAAGGAGGGGGGAGGCATTACACACCACTGACAATGAAATTAGAGAGGCCAATGGTGCTGTGCACACACTTTCTAAACACCTCTGTAATCATAGGTATAGGAAGTCATTACAACAATCTAATGCTATGTTTGAATTTCTGAAACACTTTCCATCCCATTTGTTCCTTTTTTTGCACAATTAAGGCTATTTTTACTTACAGCTGTCGGTGACCTGGTTTAACCACAATCTAAACCATTCATTACTATATGCTTATCTATTCCTTTTTTTTGTCTTTAAAGTGAAAGAAGGGCAAAGTAGTAGGTTCACCTATCGATAGATCTTGCACACAGTACCAGTAATTTATGCATAGGCAAACCGCTTACAAAGGAATCTGCTAACACATTTCAGCCATGAACGACCTTAATTGTTTGCAGGCTTTGCAGAATAAGGGACCATGCACCATAAGTTTGAGGAGGCATGAGAATCAGAGTCTTCAGGGTCACTGAGGATAACACTATCGTGCACTACCTCCTCCCAGCCACATACTATTCATTGGGTTTCTGGGGACAAAAAACCCTCCCTTGAGGACTGCCGTATGTCATCCTCTGCTACAATGCCCCCACAGCTCCCATAATCCTCCTCCTCTTACATGATCTGCAGCCCCGCAGGAATGGTTTCTGCATAAAGGGGGCCTTGAGAGAAAAGGAAGTCCTCCTCTTCCTCTCGCTGTTCTGCCTCAAGTGCCCTATCCATAATTTACTGCAGAGTGTGCTCCAGCAGGAAAACAAGAGGGATAGTGTCACTGATGTATGCATTGTCACGGCTCACCATTCTTGTCGCCTCCTCAAATGGTTACAGTACAGTGCATGCATCCATTATCAGCAGCCACTGGTATGGGGAAAAATAGCCAAGGTCCCCTCAGCCTGTCCTTGTACCATACTCACGCTTCAGCATTGCCAAAGTGAAGTTCCACCTGGTGGGCATGTAACAAATCAGACTGTTTGTGGGCAGGTGGAATTCACGTTGATATTTCAGCCAGACGAACACTGGTAGGGTATAAGTTACTGGGTATGGCTACAGACTTTTCTGATCTGCCTCAGAAGATCTTGCAGCCCTGGGTACATGGTGAAGAAACGCTGCACCACCAAATTGAGGACATGTGCTAAGCATGGTACATGTGTCAACTTTCCCAGGCATAGGGAGGAGAGAAGGTTGTTGCCATTGTCGCATACAACCATTCTTGGCTGCAGAGCTGACATAATCTCTGCCCTGGTGTGGCTCCTGTCCCCTAGACAAACCAGCTCAAGCACTGCATGGCATCTTTTAGCCTGACCCATTGCGAAGCCCCTTGAAAGCTTAGGGGGAACTGTTGGTTCACAGGACAGTTCACTAGAAGAGGCCATCTTGGAGGACGAAGAGGAGGGGGTGGAGCAGACAGATCTCACATCATCAGCTTTTTGGAGGCGTGGTGGTTGAACAAGCTCCAGCACTGAGCCCCGTCTTGGATCCTTCCCAGCTGCAAGCAGAGTTACCCAGTGTGCCATGAAGGAAATATAACGTCCCTGACCATACTTGCTGGACCACGTGTCAGTGGTAATGTGGACCTTGCTGCTGACTGCCTTGTCCAACGAGGTCAAAACATTGTCTTCCACGTGATGGTACTGAGATGGAATGGCCTTACGTGAAAAGAAATGGCATTTGGGAACCTGCCATTGTGGTACAGCACATTCTGCAAACTCACAGAAGGGGGCAGAGTCCACCATGTGGAAAGGCAGCAGTTGTAAAGCTAGCAATTTGACCAAACTGGCATTTAGACGCTGAGCATATGGATGGCTGGGACAGTATTTTCTTTTTTTTTTTGCTGCAGCAGCTGGGGGCAGCAAAATTTGACTGGTCAAATCTACAGCTGGTGGGCTGCTGGCATGGCATGACATATATTGGGGGTAGAGATGACAGATGAAGAGCAAGGAGAAGTGTGGATCTTTTTCTGGTGCTCTTATGGGCTGCGTGACAGGTGGTCAGATGTCTCTTCAAGCACGTGGTACCCAAGCGGCTGATGTTTTTGCTTGATCTGCTTGAGACACAGATTGCAAATAGCAATGCTGCGGTCTGCTGCACATGTGCTGAAAAACTCCCACACAGCTGAGTTCCTGGCAGTGTGCTGGGAAACAACAGCGCCCTGCACCTGTGCAGCTCTGCCGTCTGATACAATAGGGTGGCTGCTCTTATGGCTGCCCCTGGAGGACATCCTGCCTCGTTGGAGTTGTGCCTCCTCCTCACTTTCCTCCTCTCTTCGATCAGGCACACAAGTAGAGTCAGTGACCACATCATCATCATCCCCTCTGTTCTCGTCACTGGAGCCAACCTAGCAGTATGCTGTGGCTGGTGGAACATGAGTGCCAGTTTATTGCCCATCATTGGCACCCCCTCTCTCTGGGCTCATGATACTCCCTTCCTCAACCTCAGACCATTGTAATTGCTGTGCATCCTCCAGCAGCATTTGACTGACGCTATGTTCAAACAATTCAGCTGACTCTTCCGTGCATGATAGTGGGGCTACGGCAGGAGTAGCTGTGGACACAAAAACAGAATAGGTTGCTTTGGCAGCTGCTGTGGACTGAGAACCAGTATGAGCCTGGGTGACAGAGGATGACTTCGTTCCAGTCCACCACCTCTTCTGTATGTTGTGGCTCAATAACACGGCCAGCACCAGATAAAAAGGACAAGCATGCACTACCTGCAGAGGATGGACCATGTCCATGACCACCACTTTTGCCTGCGGACACAGTGGCTGCTTGCCCTCTTATTGCTGCATGGGAGCGTCTGCCTCTCCTTGTTGGTCTTTCAGACATGATGCGGATTGCAATTGACTGCACAGTCCCCACCAGCTGTCACCAGCCCCAGGAACACGGCAGGCAGCTTTTGTTCTCAGATACTCCGAAACAAAGAATGCAATCCGATGAGGGGCGGGCTTCCGATGACCGCAATGCCGGTGTGCGCACACCGGCCCGTTCGGCATTTGTCTCCCGAGCATGCCACAAACCAGCTGAAAATCGTAAGATTGTCGGCTGGTTTTCGAACATGCTCCTTAGACAAAAGACGTGCGACCGTACAGTAAAAACGGTCGCACGGCTGCCATACACTTTTCGATTATCGTACAATCGCGGGATTTCCCGCGATTATCGTGCTATAATCGCACAGTGTATGGGCATCTTAAGATTGCTGCCCGTGACCCCATGGACTTAATACTTGCTTTGCCTAAGAGTGCAGTCTGTGACTCCATGGACTTAACCTTTGTGGTGTTGGACTGTCATCCTGGGGACTTACCCCTCTGCTAAAATCCCTGTGTGTTGAATCCCTTAATAAAGATTCCTTCACCAAGGGTCCAGAAAACTACTCTTGATCTCCGTGTGTGTTCACCCACTCCCTCTGTCATACAACCTAACCTCTAAAATTAACCCTGAGCTCCAAGCTTCCCTATAACACTAAATACCATCCAAAAAGATAAAGAACTGAACTCAGACAGAGGGCTAAGCACTAGTCACTGTATTACCTGTGGTCTCTCTAGAGACAATCATTCCTGACTTGTTCTGCACTGTGCCTCTGTATGGAGGCAGCCATTTTGGTAAAGACAGAGTCTTGGTTTCTCTTGTCAGAGCCTCCAGCAATGAGGAGCACAGCAGTGACATCAAAGTTTACTTCAAACCTTCCAAGATCAACAGTCGTAGACAGCCTTAAATCTGACATTACAGATATAAAACTATGAGGCTGTAGGCACAGAGGTGTCTAGGCACACTCATTTACCAGGAAGTGCAGTTATTTTACTGTATATTTTTAGGCACAATTAACATTTCAACATGTTCCCTATAACATGGCAAATCTTTACTATTAAATTGAGTTCCACTTTACCCTACCTTTTTAATAATAAACTCCTACACTATACCTTTAACACTTTATTCCCCCTCTTGAGACATAACCCCTAAGGGTCCATTAACACTGATGCAATGTGTTAATTGCACAGTTCCATACAATTAAGGCACTGTACTGCGCAATGCACCTGCCAACCATTAACAGTGTGGGAGGTGCGTTACGTTGCTATCCATTTGAATGGCAAAATCTCAACCCACCCCAAACTCACCTCCTTCACTTTTCTTAGTTGTATACTTTGAGTGCTGGTGGTTGGGTGTGCAACAGCCATTTTTTAGTTTGCGAGTTATTCTATACTGTTAATTTTCTTTCCCAGTACATTTATGTGCAAAGACTCCCAATGGGCACTCCCGATGGTGATACTTTGGTCAGTGTGGTGACATTGTTTCTCTGTGGTTGTAAGAGTGATTTATGTTAAGATCTGCATGAACAAAGGCACATGATTGCCACTGACTTGTCCATGACTGCAGGTAAATTTTTTTGGCAGAAATTTGACATTATCAAGGTGCAACTGAGAATATTATTGGATTTTGTCTGAGGCTATTCTTACCATATGTCAAGATAATAAGATGATCTTAGATGATTTCCTTCAGGAAGCAGTGTAAAAAGGTTTTAACTGCTCACACATATAGATCAGGCCACCTGAGACATTTCTTGCTGTGGCCAATCTGATATTGTCATGACCATCAGCATATGTATGCTGTACCTTCCAACCTAGCCATTGATATCTGATCAGATATCTTTCAGCTTGAGATATGTTTCAGTCTAAATATAGACAGATGGTTTAAAATTGCCTTTTTCTGTTCATATTCTGCACATGTATGGGCACCCTTAAGAGGTTCCCATCAATTGTGCAAGCACCATCATTCTTGTAGACTCTGCAGGTAGTGGGACAGAGCTTTAACTTCATGTTTTGGGAAGGTGGGCAATCATTCCCTTACGAAGGAAGAGGAGGCAAAAAGGGACAACAGTGAAAGGTTTGTCTTGGAGAGCAAAGAGAGCTTGTTAGTACTATTTGAACCGTAGTTTCTTCCTCGTTGTTGAATACAGCTATTTTACATTTACTAATATAGCAAAACAATGATTTATTGTTCTATTAGTAACTATAGACATAATTTGAGAATATGAACAGAATATGAGAAAAAAAATAAAAAAGCAGCAAACAACAGCAATCAAAACAGCAAATCAAAAACATTTTATTTGTATTTTTAAACTACATAGAACTACCACAAGGAAGACTTTTTTTATTTTTTTTTCAATCCAGGGGTATAATTCAGTTAAAAAGTAAACACTGAACAGATTGGATTTTAATATGTTAGAATCACTGCCACAAATTGTCATTACCATCAGTATTCCCATGAATCAACCCCAGCCAGATCTTCATACAATACAAAAATGAACTGAAACTGAAAAAAAAAAATATTCCCACAATACCTCCCGCTTTGCCCACCCTCCCGTCACATATCCCCCTCCCCATACTGAAATCTGTATGCATTACAATGTTTTTTTTTATTTTGTTTTTTTTATTGTGGATTTAACGAGATGAAAAAACATTTAAAATGTCTCAGTATATACAACAGTTTTACTGTTCAATCTTATTTTAATGTGTTCAACATAAGACCTCATGTTTCCTCATAAGCTTGAAAGTTGCAAAAGCAGCTTTATAAAGTGTATAATTTTTATTATTTTAAAAGATTTATTTTAATTTTATCTCCAAAAGATTACAATATACATTACGTATCAGACTGGAAAAAAACTGTGAAAAGCAGCAGAACATGTTTAAAAAATGCCAGAGTTTTTACCACCCTAATAACATGTTGTACTGTATAGCAGCGCTGAGTAATCATGTAGATCTCAATATTGTGTAAAATCAAATACTTGTTTAATAAAGAAAATAGAATTGTATTTTTTTAATGTTTTCATACTGCTTTATTTTATTTACTTATAAGGAACTTTCTTAGGGGAACAGCTTGTCCCTTGTGCCCAAGGACAACCTGTTATAATCTGACCCTTGCTTGGTGAGGTTTAGAAGCCCTAAAACAAAAAAGTCAGATTTGCAATGGACTGTGAATTTTAAAATAACATTTAATTATACACAGAACTTGGTGGCATAAACTAATGATTTTAAATTGTTTCTTGCCAGTTTATTAAAAAGAAATAGAAGACACATGCAATGGTGACACAAACACAACAGTAATAGTGCAAATGTCTAAGTTTTTTGCTGTTTAAACAGGGGATCCCAGACCAACAGAGTAATGTATGTGCTCTACACCTGTCCTGGCATGCCTCCAGTTTGCAGAATTTGCCACAAAAAGCTCCCCTCGGCCAGTTTGCATCTGAATTTTTACAGTAATAATTTACTTTAAAATTATTTTTTATTCTTTTCAAAAGCAAATTCTAGCAACTTTTGTCTACCTTATAAGCTACATTGAGATACATATAGTGGTTATGGGCAGGGATGGATGTTAACCATAAAATGTTATAGCATGCATCTCCAGATGACTGCATGTCAAGTTAGCTCTCCTCTTCAGTGTTCCTGAACCCCACAATTCTGGGCAGCTTTCTGGATTGGAACCCTGACTCCACCCCCCTTTGGCCTTTTTAAGTCACCCTATTAACCAGTGTGGATGCCCATGACAGTAATGAGTCTTTAAAAAGGCATAGGAGGTGGAGGTCAGGCTCTCTATTCAAGTGTCAGTTAAAGATCAGGTAAGTATTTTTACTTAAGGTTTGTATAAACTGCATAAAGAAGCAAGGCTTGAGGCAGCACATCTTGTGAGGCAGCTACTGAGCACCTACAACTGGTAATTGAGACATATGCTTTACAAGCCACTGGATTTGGAAAACTGTAACCCTATAATGAAGCAGCCAGAGGCTCTTGCTGCAGGCAGCATCCCTTTGGGTCATGTGGGGGGCAGGTATAGTGCTCTAGCCCCTTTACGGTCAGTGTCCCAGGATGCTAACAGCTCTTTGCAACCTGGGATGCTCTGGTCGGAGTCCCGCCCAGCTCCTGGCAATCAGTGATGTCACTGGTTGCCAGGAGCTGAGTGGGATGCTCTGGCCGAAAATATTGCCACCCATTTAGCACTGCTACACAGTACAACACAGTCATGTTTGAGGGCATAGCGGCCCAATCTGCTGTTTTAAATAGACGATGATAAAAAGTTAGACGTACTGAGTGTGTTATTCAGAGGTAGTAGGTGGGCACAATAATCTACATGTGACATGTCTGTTGGTTCTTATGAGTTTTATGAGGTAAATAAAGCTGTTTCACTTGGTGACAATGTATAAATTCTCTTTTGTTACAATATTTACAGGGTTTGTTTTTTTTGTTTTTGAATTACCTCAGTAAATGGCAGATCTTGACAATTTAGTATACAACATTTAAACCTTGCTGTAAAAGACCATGTTGGAGAATTAACCCCTTCTGTCAAAAAAAAGAGTCTACAACATGACTTTTTATCAAAATTGGGATATCTATAAAACTGGAAGGGGCGAATGGAAACAAAAGTTATTACGTTCTTTGAAACCCGAATCTGCTGAAGATGCATGCGCTTATTTTAAAATGACTGTTAAAGTCAATACAGCCATTTTAGCTCAGGTTGGTGATATGAATTTAGCACGCTAATATTAATTGCCTCTGTTACTCTTTTATAAAAGTCTTGCGTTAGCTCTTCCAGCTCCCATCCTCTCCCACATTCTATATCTAGGTGCCAAAGGATTACCCCAGATGTCTATGGATCAAATACTTAAAGGATACATGAATTTTTAATCCCACCAACCAGATTCTGCCCCCCATCTGCAGCTTGTATATCCACATACAGTAAGAACCACATAACTGAGACTTTTAGAGATTTCTGTTTGCACTGCCCAGAGATGGCACCGTGTTTCTATAGGCACCGATGTCCTTTAAAATTGGTAGAAGGTTTGTCCTTAGAGAATAATGGCTTCAGCCAAAATATGGGGAATGCCATTTTTTTCTATTTGCAGTGAAAGAAAGTCTAATTGGTTCACAGTGCTAGCACTCCAACTTCTAGTTCTGGTGCATAATGGATTATAGGAATGAAATAGTAAAGAGAATGTGTAGTGTCTGCATATTTCCTTTTCATGTTTTTGAATGAACTCATAAAAATTGCTCTTATATTTGTCTGGGGTTCTGCTTTAGTTCAGAAAGAGTGGAGGAGTAGTATTAGAACAAAAAAAAATTACGCACATGGAGACAAGCAACACTAACATGCCAGATTCCTTTCACCAAACACATTTTAGACCGGTGCTGATAACAAGTGGAGTTCCCTTTTAAATGAACCGTTTCACTTAAAAAAAATAAAAATCAGTAAAACAGTCCTAGTTCTAATGAACAGGCACATTGTAAAACCTAAAAAAATGAATTCCAGCCAAGACAATTTTTTTTATTTCTGGATACAGTGGGAAAGGCATAGACTCTTTGCCACATTTTTGGTAGTCTGTGTCCCAGCTAGGGAGAATTTCTCTCAATTTCTGCCATTATGACACTATAAGAAGTGAGGGGAAAATGTTTCGCATATGGACACAGACAGCACTTAAACCTGACAAGGGTGCTAAACCTTCCTGACTCTATTCAAAGTTAAAAAATAATAGTTTTGCCTGACATTCCACTGTAATAATACTGATGTTTTATTTCTTTGGTTTATAGGGTTGAGTTAAAAATGGCTGCTCATGGATTAACCACATTAGACCCACTTACATTATGGCATCTTATGAGAGACTGGATCCAGCAAACAAAACTAGCTCAGTCCCTCTTTTTATACAATTAGACATTTTATGTTATGTTTTTGTATTTAAAGGGCCAATAAAACTGCAATAAATATTGCCCCACATAAAAAGCTTAAAACTCACAAATAAATATGCAATATTTTTTATGATGTGACAAACCTTGAGATATTTCATACTATATAAATAGTTACTATGTCAACAGGCACAACATTCTCATCTGTATTTGTTTGTATTTTAGGCTGTACAGTTTTTTAAAAGAGGAAATCAGCTGTTTGGACCAAAATAGGTTTCTTGTCTGGTCACAAATTATCTTAAAGAAGAACTCCGGGCAGCACTTTCATTAACCCTTGCAGTGGGGCTACCCCTGCACTGCACAGGTTAAGTGCAAGTTGTGCCTAGGGTAAATAAAAAAAGTTATACTCACCCGACCCTCAGAGCCAGCAAAGCTCCCTTCAGCCTCTCTCCTCCTCCACTACAGCAATGGTATGGGCCCCAGCATCCTCATGTCCTATACACTATATTGGACAAGATGACTTGAAGATTCCCAGACTGCTGCAGCGAAGGGGGAGAGACACTCCAGGGACCGGTGTATGAGCCAGTCGGCTCAGAGGACCAGGTGAGTATCAGTGTTTAATTTTTTTATACCCTAGGCAAACACGAGTAGATAACCCTTGAACTGTGGGGGTAGCCCCACTGCACGGGTTAACAAAACTTCTGCTCGGAGTTCTTTAAGTTGGCTGGTAAGGATAAATAGAAGTGAGTAAATATGCATCCAGGAGAAAATGCTGCTACAGATTTCTTTCAGTGCTCACCATGCCTTAAGGACTTGGTGCTTGATCATATGATCTCAGCTAAGAGGAAGTAGTTTAGATTGGCCAATCTTCTCTACAGCAGAGGGTATGTGCCCAAATCCCTAGGTATTCAGAATTGTAGCCAGTATTGAAGGTTACCTAAAGCTGCATATTCACCAGAAATGATAAAAAATGCATCCCTCCTCTTATTGTATCCAGACAGTTAACATAGCTTTATGTTTATATTTAAGAATGTCTTCTTTATAGAACTTTGGTTCTAATAACATCTATAATTGTTTCCACAATTTATAGTTTTTTACTAACTAGCTTATGTTAGATTTACTGGTCCTTTAAAATTCCCATAATTGTTTAATAAGTCAATCAGTTATTGGCCCCCCTCATCATTAGTAATTAATATAATTGACAATGTTGTAAACAAAACTTGGAAACACAGAAGCAAGTTAAGCATAAATGTATTTCAATGACAAAATAAACAATCAACTAAATGTAAGGAGGAAAGGACTTAATTAATGAGTGCAGTTGCTAAAGTAATTGATTTACTGCATAAACTGTACATGTTTTTTCCCTGTAAAAGTGGATGCATCTTCATAGATCAATAGCGCTTTTAATGTTTCATATAAGAAAAACATTGGAAAAAAAATGTTGATACCAGCTATACATTGTTGGAAATTGTAAAATGTCCATTTCGCTATGACCCCAGCATTTCTGGGCAGACATGCAAACTTTATTTCTTCTTAAAGCTGCTAGTTCATGCCTTCAATTTAGCTGTTTACTAAAAAGTGCCGATGGGACGTGGAGATCGTTTCTCAAATTCTATCTCAGATCTTTGCCCAATTAGATAAAGTGCTTTGAAAGTGGTGATTAAAAAAAAAAAGTGGTAGCAAAAAAAAACCCAAAAAGACGTACTGGAATCCAGCAACTTGTCTCAGCTGGCTTGTACAATGTGGCTATGTAGGTCCTTATTTGAACCAGGCAAAGCAGCACCACCAATCTGAAGGTTTTTCTGAACAAAGGGATCTTCTTCCACACAGCTGGGACTCTGCTTCACCAAGTATTCAATAAAGACCTAAAATGATGTCATAGAGAAAGCTCCATCCAGGCTGCTGAGATGCACTCATACAGCTTGAGCTTGGATTACTCAGTTAGAGGTATCAGAGTTCACGCTGCCGGGCCCTTCTGTTGGGGAAGTGACGGAGGAAGGAGTTGCTGCCTCATGCCACCCTCCATTAGCCTATAGAAAAAGACAATACATACATTTTAAATATAACATAAATAATTTAAAGTAAGGCAAATAATCATTTTTTTTTTGCATTTTTACATTTGGTTTTACAGTACAGCAATGTTTCAAGGTATTATGACAACATAGATTAAAGCTACCTACCTCCATTTCATTGGGTGTTCTCAACAATCTAGGGCATAACAGGGCATTCATATGACCCCTATTCAGAAAGATACGCAGAGCATTGAGAGCACTTCACAATCTACTCACTTATGCCCTTTTGTGCAGGTTGCATGAACACAAATCTCAGGCGGATATAAAATCGGCAAATGGCAGAGGTTTTGCATTACCTTACTAGCTTATCAAATAAGTCTAGCTCAATCTGACAATTTGTGCATGAGTATCCAATGGGCTCTACATGATTCCCAGTGATCTGCATGTACCAATATTGAGTGTGTAAGAAATTCTTGGTCCACAGACAATCTAGAGAAGGCATAAGAGGATGCCACATTGAAACCTCTTGAAACAACAAATGTCCTTTAAGTACCTTGAATGCTACTTTTAATACCAACTGTGCCTGAGCACTGGCATGCTTTAAAAAAAAAAAAGAGTATCAGAGTTGTCCTTCAGCTGTCAACTAGCTGTCATTCTTCTCATGCAGGTTAGAAAACAATGGCGTGTGACTGACTGTTACGAGCAGAAGAGACTGCCACTCAGTCTATATTAGGTACTCAGTCAATGTTAAGGTATTGTATTTAGGGTTACACAACAGAGTCTATAGTATGACATGATACATCTTAAAAAACAAACATGTCCAAGTTAACATTATCCACTAATATTTTGCCCTGAAATGCCCTTTGCATTCTTAGGGTTTATTTCAGTGCATGGGATGCTGAAATGTGTTACAGCTTTGATGAGTAGCAATGTGTTAATTTCTCGTAGAACACTGAGATGAGGCATCATAGATATCACAAACACCACATACTTTTATTTATTTTTAAAATTTTAACCAAGAAGGGGTTATCTTATTTTTAAGGTGTCTTCTATACCTCATTTGGGATAATTATATTATGTAACTCAGTATAAAAGCCAACAGTTTAGTTCCTTATAGTCAACTATGTAAAACTGAATCAGTCATCATACCTGTAGCTCTTCAACTATGTCCTTTATGGCTTCTCATTCTAATTTATAAACAAACATATTTTTTTTACCACACAAGGCAGCTGGAAAAGCCCACTTTAGTTAGACTTTTTGCCCCCCTCCCCTTTCCCAGCTGATTTTTTTTTTCTTCCTCAAATAAATTAATCTTTCCTCTGGTGGCTTGAGATTACGCTCTGTATTATAAGAGAGAGCCTTATCAAACCTCATCAGAAAAGATGGAATTCATGTCCGCTATAATGCTGCAGGCAATAACAGCTTCATATTTTATCATGTTGATAAGGATTTTGCAAACTCTCTGAAGCATTTTCGGGATGTTTTAAATGAAAAAGGAATACTGTAACTAAAAGCCTCTTTCACACATATTCTTGTGAGTTACTATAAGTTATTTATAACCCCCCAAAAGAACTCATTTGATATTTCAAATGCAAACGATTTGCGTATTTAATGATCGCCCAGGCTGTCTGCTCCCCCTACACTCTCCAAGCTACAAGTCAACATTTTCAATCATTGGGGGGAATCGTTAATATTGACTGACACTTGGAGGGAGGGAATAACTCCAGTCGTTTACATAGACAGAGATATTCTGGGCTTGATTTTTAAACGGTTGCCTGTACTTGGCTGCGGCTGATTCGATTTTAGCCGAAAGGAAATATTTATGAAGCTAAGCAAGATAACGATGGAGTTTTATATTACTGCTTTATCACATTTTAATTATTATTATTATGTTTATTTTGCTGTACAGCTGTATGGTATGGTATTTAGAAGCCATTGAGCGTGTCTCTGTACCTCCTTTCTGCTGATACATTTTCCCAGTGCTACGTAGTACAGGAGACAGGCTATAGCTAAAAATGGTAAACACATGCAAATAGGCACACAGCTGCTGTATGTTTGACAACACAGCCTGACCAATTTATAATTTCAATATACAGGACCTAATATGTTAACATGATGCAAACACCAAGCAAAATATTCTTCATATGTACCTGTTACAAGTCCAATAAAACACTGATTACACTGTAGCACATCTCTGTATCTGCAGCACAATATAGCCATTTACCCATGTGGCCCTTAAAGCGTTGTTGGTTAAACTTTGATGTAAATCACATAGGAGCTGATGTATAAACCTTCTACCCAGTTTAAAGCTATGCTCCTCTGCGCCATCTAGTGGTGGTCATGCTGTGCAAACGGCATTCACCCAACTTTATGCTGGGCTGAAGGTTTATACAGAAGACCCTTAAGGTGTTTGTAAACCCTAAATCTATTTTGCAGGCTGATAGTGCTAAGCCACTACCTCACAATTAGAAGATGCATTGTCAGCCTGCCGTGCAAGCTCCTTGAATTGGCCGTTGGGCTGCTTATCAAGTTTTTAAAAATAAGAAAAGCAGCATCGGTCTTTTACTAAACTGATCTTTGGTGCTGTCTCCCAGAGATTCACTGCTCTGGCTCCTAGCTACCACTCCTTTTCTAAGTTAAATGACGCCCAGTGTCATTTAACACAGTTGAGATTGTCAAGGTTCTGCCCCTCCAGACAGGGGGGATGCTACATAGAACAATGCCATGTCATTATGCTCTCTGTAGCATTTAGGGGCTGTGATCTTACTGAACCTGGCCAAAGACACCTGGAGAAAAAGTAAGCATATTGATTTTTTTCTTGGCTGCGGTGGTTACATCGAGCCTGGAGTTGGGCTTTAAGACTTCAGCTAAAAATTAATCTTCCATTTATCTGTTGTGTTGCCCACTCTATTCACTGTTACCTGGGCATTCAGCTGCAGCACTGATAGTGGTGCTGCTTTAACTGGGTCTTTCTTCAGAGTGGTGTTATCTGCTTTCTTTCCTCACTCACACTTCAGAGTCAGCAGCTTCCCTAAGTAAAGCCAATGAATAGTAGCTTTCATCACTGCTGCTGAAGAAACTGACTGCTCCATAAATGTTTGTTAAAAGGATAGTGGCCAGCTGAAAAGTGAAAGTATGGATTACATTGGATTTTAAGAGGTATTTATATTTCTGCATACTGACTTGCAGCTGCAGTACTATTTAGTATTGCTTTCTCTTTAGTATGCTGTAATTATTTTGGCAAAATTGTGTACAATGCAGAGATTCTGTCTGTACAGAAGCATTCATTAAGAGACACATTTCATTAATGCATCACCAGGAGTTCGTTGTGGACTCCCAGCAGCTCCATGTTTAATAACTCAGGCATAGGCAGATTCCAGAACTCAGGAATTGAAATAGCTTGAAAACATACTCCAGACCTGCATACAAAGTATGGCAATGACTGAAATGTGGGTCCTACCTAATGTAATTACACATTGGACACTATTTGAAAAGCTAATGACTTAATTGTATTACATAAAAATACAAACATATTATTTTAAAAGCAACCATGTGAACATAATATTGGTTCATATTGGTTCATGAAGCATTATTGTGCTGTTTTTAAATTATAATCTGTGAAGCTGTCCTGTAAAGCATACAATTAACTATTCATTTGCCATGCAAGACTTGTTTAGCACCTTGAAAACTGATCCATTTCCTGGAGCTCTTAGTGCTAACAAAGGGCAATATTCTAACAGTGCCATTTCCAAAGCAGATGACATTTACGCATTGCTATTACATTATCTTCTGTTCCTTTTCTCCCACGATTAAAGGAGGACAACCTCTGTTCTATTCTCTACGAGGAAAGCTTTCAGTGCTATTAGCAGCTGATCTTACAAAATGTCTTTTCTTCTGTGCACTTTAAAGTTTACCAGGGATTAGCTGCCTTTGTCATAAGGCTGAATTCATTGATGTGACATGATATTTATAGACAACAGTAATACTTTATTATCAAAATAACTAATATTTTTGCAATAAATGGAGAATTAGAAATGTTATCATTTCTTTTACAAGAAATTTTGGGGGCAATGGTCAAATAAAACACAATGGAAAAACCTCATCAAGGCACATTAGGTCTCACAAAGGGAAAATCTTGAGATAGGGCTAAGACACTGATGTTGGCATCAGATTCGGCTAATAAATCTGGCCTGGGTAATCTTGGCACAAGTATATTAATGTCTGAAAGGTTCAAGAGGATTTCTGTTTAATAAGCAATTCATTTGTACACATTGTGGTCTATTCACGAAGCAGCCGAAGGATCTAGCCGTAGCTTTGGCCGATCCTTCGGCTAGCTTCGGCCCCCTTCGGTTCAGGTCGTCCCTGGTTACCAGCTAACCAGGGACACTGATCTCCAGACAGCCTAACTCTCCCTGGCGCTCCGGGAGTCTCCCACTCCCGGCCGCCAAGGAGTGAAACACTGCTTTACCTTTTTGTTTCATATTCTGACACGCCCTCTGCTGCAGTTCTCCATCAGGTCCACTACTGATTGACAGCAGCAGAGGATAGGTACGATGCTAGTTTGCTATTGGCTATTGCAAATTGAAATAGCCAATAGTAATCTAGCAATGCATTCCTATGGCCAAAAATGTATTTATTTATACATATACATATACGACTCCGTGTCAGAATAAGAAAAAAAAAGAAAAAGCAGTGTTTCTCTCCTTGGCGGCGGGAGACTCCCGTAGCGCCCGAGAGAGTTAGGCTTTTTTTGTTTGTTTTTTTGACGGCAGCAGAAGCGGCGGCCAATAGAAAACTGTTTTCTATTTTTATTTTTCTACTTTTTTAACTGTTTTTCTGTTCTGCTCGGTCCCACAGAGAGACCGAGCAGAACAGCTGAGCCGAATGCCGCTCGGCAGCATTCGGCTATTCACTCACTGCTGTTCGGCATCTATGAGAATAGATGCCGAACAGTCAAACTCCTTCTGCACTTCGGGTCGGCCAAACATGCTGAACATGTTCGACCGACCCGAAGCCACCCGATGTACGGCTGATTTTAGCAGATATACGGCTGAAATCAGCCGTACCAGCCTGAAGTGAATAGCCGAACAGCGTTCGGCTCACTTCGCTTTAGGTCGGTCATTCACTCGGCTGCCTACGGCAGCTTAGTGGATAGACCCCATAGTCTTTGGAAGAGGAAAAGCTAAAACTGAATATGCAGTTTTAATGTATGATCATCGATTTAAATACAAACTAATAAGATTTGATTGGAACGTTTACAGAAACCAGAAACTACATCGCCAATTTTGCTTTACAGGTTCTTAAAATGTTGATTGTACCCTGCTGATAAAGTTCTTTTTTTTAATTATTATTTTGCAAGGGAATTTTCATTTAGCTTAGTGAATGTAAGGAAGTTGTGCTTTAAAGAAGCTTCATCCAATCATGTGCAGACAAAAATCCAGTTTAAAGAAAATTCCTTGATCGTGATTGGTATTCATTGCAAAGTGAATTTTCAGCACATTCACTAAACTAAGTGAAAATTCCCTTTCAAAATGAACTAATTCCTTTAGTAAATTAGGGTCACTGTGTCTTAAAGGCATGTTCAAGCCTAATGGAAGTCACAGTTCTGACATATGAGATCTCAAAGTAACTGAAATCTAAAGATTTCATAAAGGAAGTTAGGGGTACTGGGACCTTTAAAAGCCTTTTATTCTTAAAAGAAAACAAGTAAAAATCATTAATCAATTCAAAGTTCTTACGCAAAAAAAAGTTGTCTTGTATCACTACTGCGCTATGACTGCCTTCTTAAAGTAGAACTGAAACCAAAACTTTTGTAATAGATTGAAATTGAGTTAGGGAGAGAAATCTCTGGTAGTCAGAAGGGTCACCAGAACTAGTGTCCTACTGGATGATTTCTCATCTATTCCTGTTCTGATGATAACCCAAAAGTAGGGACTTTCTTTCACTTTTACTTTCAGTGATAACTGTCACCAGGACAAACAGAGAGCCTAACAGGTATATAGACAGCAATAGAAATTTGACAGGTATTCTCTCCACTTTTTCCCTCCCAAAAAAAGATGTGCACTTTACTATGCCTCCACACTAATTTCTAGGGAAGCACAGATACCAAGGTCTCATACTTATACTTTTCCAGATCCAAGACTAGTTTAGAGAAAAATCCAAAAGTTAGGAGGCAGCTGTCATTTTTAAGGCGCATTGGCTATGGGGCTCCTGGGATTTGTGCATCCCTGTTTTAATGTATGATTTGTTTAATATACAGGTGAAACTCGAATAATTAGAATATCGTGCAAAAGTAATGGCAGTAAGTGCTGCAAAAGGGGCCCAAACCAAGTACTGAGTACATATGCATGCTTATACTTTTCAGAGGTCCGATATTGTTCTATGTACAATCCTTGTTTTATTGATTGCATGTAATAATCTACTTTTTTGAGGTTGTGGATTTGGGGTTCTTGGGGTTTTCATGAGCTGTAAGCCATAATCATCACAATTATGACAAATCACGGCTTGAATTATCTTGATTTGCATGTAATGAGTCTATCTCATATATTAGTTTCACCTTTTAAGTTGCATTAGTGAAATAAATGAACTTTGCACGATATTCTAATTATCCGAGTTTCACCTGTACATAACAACAATACCATTTTTTCCAGACCAAGTACAAGTAACAATACCAATCCAAGTACTCACAGATATCAATTACTGATACATTTTTGTTTTGTGTCATGTGACCATTTTTCTAAGACAATACTGGGGCACCAGGGCCCAGCCGCAGCTGCAACCGTTACAACCCTGATCGCTTGTGAAAATGCCAAGTATCGGAACTGGTATCTGTAAATCCCTACTAATTTTCAACTCTATTTTTAATTTTAATATCCAACCCTTCAGAGTAATACTTGAAGTCCCCAAGTTATATGTTCTACATAGTCTTAACAGCCATATATTCCTTCACCTTTTGATTAGTTATACAGGTTATAGATTTGTATTCAAGCTGAAAATGTGACTACAGAGCTGAAACATGTTCTCTTCTATCCTCTGTCTGTATTCAGCTAACCACAAATAATAAAATGTTGCAAAAATATGTTGTTACTGGATAAATAAATAACAGTAATATGCATGTGAAGAAAACAAATATAAAGAAATGTTATCAGACTAACCCTGACTATTCTAGCCTTTCAGTTTATTTTTCTGTGCTCTACTTTCAAATCTGTATGCCTTTTAATAAATGTTGCTCACGCCTTGTTATAATTAGAATCTGATTTTACAGAAAAAACATAAAAGACACAGGATTTTTCATGCTAGCAGTGATACTTCATGGTGCTCATTCTGGGTTGCAAACCTGGCTTTATCCCATTTCTTTACAAGCTACTGTATGTAAATTGGGCATGGACTCCAGGGCCTGCTAAGCAACAACTCCAGTGAACGGGTTATACAACATCGGTAGATGGTAATGTAATGAAGTTCCTACCTAGACAGGAATGTTTCATATCCTTTCTTTTAGTATTGATTTTGCAACACTATTTTATCTATTATATTTAGCAGAGCTGTTCCTATTATGAAGCAAATGAAAAGGTGAGGCAGAGGTCTTCCTTTACCTCTGGTTTCCACAGCTGCCACTTAAGTGTAAGCACACTGGGAAACACCACAGGGATCCCTTCTATTTCTCCAATATCCATACTATAAAAAACAGTACTTGCTGAGCCAGTGCAGAGCTAAACAGTAGGATCAAGCAACTTGGTCACATTTGATATGTTATATGTAGAAGGTATTAAACAGGTCAAGAAACAAATTAATCAATCAATGTGAAGTAAACCTTATATCCACTGCATTTTTAAATCCTGTAAGCTCATGTTTGCTTCAGTGTGCTTCACTCAAATTCTATCTTACACTTTTTTACTGAACGGATATGATCACCAGCTAACAAACTGGCAAGCACATTCAAACAGTTTGTACACTTCACAGTACCCCTGCACTGCTTTGCGAATGTGATTAGGTGGCTGGAATGGCTGCTGATCACATCCACAAGTCATCTGTCAGTTTTCTGTCTAGTGTCTCCTCCAGTTTCTCCCTCCAGTGTCCCATTCTCTGCTCCTCAACATTACAGTGCCTGTCCTGCAGTGCTGATCACTGGCCCCAGCTTCTTCAGCTGTCTGCTCTGGCTCAAAATTATTGAATGCTTCAGCAATCCGCTTGCTTGCAGCCATCAAGAAATACCCCAGTACCCTTACTCTAGCCATTTTTCACCTGACAACTGCTCCGATCGAGACCACCTCTTCCTAGATTGCTCTGATCTAGGCACCATTCCCCACAGCCTGCTCTGATCTGACCACCTCTTTCCCAGCACATCCTCCAGGGATTACTGGTATGAAGAGCTCTGTCTACTCATAGACCTATTCATAAAGTGTGAGTGTGTTTTGAAGGTAAACAAAATCATTCATGTGACTGTCAGCAGGTGGGATCTACCACTGCATTTACTTCACAGTTCAGTATTATGAATGGATTTGTTTACAAACGAAAATCTATTTATACGCATCCAGTGTTAAAAGTGCAAAAGTTGCACTTTTTTACACTTTTGTTCCCTGATTTAGTAACTACATCTACTAACACACAACCCCCTCCCCCCCAATTTATTAGTATGAATATGGGGTGCTATTTAAAGGTAAACGTTTTTAAGCCAAGCTCAAGTTTTTTTTGCTTAGGTTGATTATTTACAGTGTTGCATTCCTTGTGATTTTCACCGTTTCACATAAAAGACACAATATGAAATTATTTATTAACTTCATACAGTTTTATCTTTTAAATTTTGTAAGAATTTTGGAAGTTTTGCTGTGTTTGTCTGCGCTAATAATAATTTCCGTGTATTTTTATTGAAAATATAGCTTTGATAAACATTTGCACAACTATCAAGAGATATGCAAAATCAATTAAACCACCTTTTAAATTCTACAAGTCCTGTGTTTTCAAAAATATATGGTTTGGGGGTTGGCGTATCTTACTAACGTTCAAAGCTGTAATTGAAAACATGTGAAAACAGCAAAAATTCAGAAAATGATGAACAGTAAAAAAAATGGCCTGGCCACGTGAGGTGGGAGGCAGGGCCCGGCAACAAAAGAGATAAAGCTGCTGATGAGCCTGGAGATAAAGGGAAGCATTTCATTTTCCATGCTTGAAAGACTCTTGCTGAATCATAAAAGCAAAATGCAAGGTATTGGTTAAACACTGTGAGGGGAATGTATCAAAACTGGAGCAGGCAAAATCTGGAGCAGCTGTGCATGGAAACCAATCAGCATCCACCTTTCATTTTCAAATATTAACTGAACAAACTGAAGAGAGAAGCTGATTGGTTGACCTGGGCAACCGCTCCACATTCTAGCTGCTCTAGTTTGATACATTCTTCCCCTCTATCTGTAAAGTATGTTTTTTTTTGTATAATTGGGATAAACTAAGTCTACTCACATTTAGGTGGTGTGGACTGTACAGTGGATTCCCTCCCAAAGCATCACTGTATCCGCCCGTCTGATTGATAACATGACGAAGGGTATCCACCTGTAAGAGCATCAAATATAATACATTTAACTTGTTTACGTGAATTTTAATTCACACATAGTTACAAAGCTATTTAATCCAAAGACAGACTTAGTTACAAAAACATCCCTTGGACCCTTACATTTAAAACTCCAGTTGTTTCAGAGGGGATGGTGGGAAGGGGGCTTTGAATCATGTTCCTAAAGAATGGGCTAATGAAGTTCTCTGTCACTAACTTCACTAAGGTATTAATGCATAAAAACCACTGATTTAACTGTTAACCAAAACCGGTACTTTCAAGGCATGCCAGTTGCCAGTTGCCAGTGTGCTAATATCAGCTTTCAACCAATCCTTCAAGCCCTCAAATAGCTGGTGTCATAGCTGGTTACATGTGCAGTACAATGACAACAGCAGAGGTTAAAATTACGCAGTCCTCTGCTGTAAAAGATAGGAAGATGTAGGTCTGTTTTAACCTTTCAGGCCAGTAATCAGATTTTGATCTATTACAGCAAGAAAATGTACTTACAACTGTGTAAAAGGAAGGCATAACTAACACAATTTCAATTAAATTGAGTGTTTATGTAGGCCTTCTCACTACATAATTGATGTAACGTTTTGTGGATCTAGCATGCTTTAGTCATTTCAAGTTAGTTGACATCTGCTTTATAATGAAAAAGCGTCAAAGAGCGCAATACCCTGTGACCCACCAAAATGATATCTTCTCTAAGAGATGCATGTTAGATATACTCTTCTAGAGAATGCATCTAGCAATTGATAAGGCATAGGAAAAGAGTGATATTTGCAAGATGGACCCTGTCAAGTTCTTCTGTTCTCCAAGAACATAAGAGCTACGCGTAAAATATCTGTTTCGGGAGGTATGGTTTTAAGTCTGGGGAAATTCGCAAAAAGGAGGTTCTGGTTGCCTGAGGACTCTTCATCCCAAAAACCCTTTCCCCTGAGCACTCAAGTCAGAGCCGAAGGCATTCACAAGAGTTACAAATGGCAAGGGCCTACATGCTGCCAATCGTGTGCACACCGCTGGTCTGTGTGTGTACTTTGGGGTAGCTGTGGGAGGTGCACTGAGGAATGACTCAGGGGCGTCTCTCCTACCTGTGATTGCACATTGGCTCCAACTTGGGCCCCTTGGTAAGAATCCCCATTCAGACTCTGCATATTCATGTACATGTCGCCTGAATTTGGGAGATTAAAAGAACCAGAAGAACCTAGGAAAGGAAAGAGCGAAGGAGCTGAATAAAAGAAAAGGATGCTTGAAAAAAAAAAGTATGAAGAAATAAATAGGGGATTTTTTACTGTTAAATGCTGCATATTCTAGGCAGCATTTATTATAACCCTACCGAAGCTCACAAAGAATGGGAAGAGTGTTAAGAAGGAAGGTAACAAAATTTTGCACAATTAGGGTCTAATGACAATCAGGGCACAGCTTGTCATTAGACCCTTTATTATGAGGCTGTTGTAGAAAAGAAAAGGAAATAAAAAGTCAATATTAATGACAAACAGATGGGCAGATGAAAGATAGATAAATCACTAATGCTAGCCATATATATATCAATTTTTCAAGAAATCGACCATTTAAACTGATTGTTATAATTAAGTTGAAGTCTGCAACAATCAATACTGTAAAGTACATGCAATGTTAAATTTTCCTGGATCAATCAGATCACATTCATTGTCAAAAATCTTTTAAAAATGTAAAACTTTAAAGTGATAGTTGTAAAAATTAAATTGACTGCTCCATACACATTTAAAATCACGTTCAGTCGAAAACTGAAATTGTAGTGAAAATATTCAACAACTGCAAAATCTGATCAGAATATCAAAACAATAATTTCATCAAATGATCTGACTGGTACATGTATGGCCAGCATAGCTTTTCATCACTGAAACTCCTTTTTTATAAGTGGAAGGGTTTCAGCAAGCCCTACATGTGAATTGGGAAGGTTCACACACATTCTTGTGCATCTGTGGGCAATGACCTCTACTCAGACCTACTGAAAGCACATAAAGTGAGCAGGTGCACAATACCCAGCATGGAGTTATGAGAAACAGCTGCTTGAGAACCTTTACTCCTCTGGAAGTTCAAATCAGCTGAATTAAAAAAGCAAGGTGAAACAATGGGTCTGTTTTAACACCTGAACGGGTCACTCCTCGCTACCGCTACCTATTAAATTCTGCCTCTACCATGCCAAAACACTGCAATCCACTTAAAAATACAAACCTGTGAAGAAAAGTTAAATAAACATACTTACATTATATCCGACTTCCACAATGGAAAGGATGATGCCATGATCCTTTCAGTGAGATGCTGGTAACACTGAGTATCTCAAATCACATAAGAAGAGGCCCTGGTACAGTGCAGTAGCATCCTGATGTAAGAATTGGAATCCTCAGCTTTCCCAAGATCTCGCAGGAAGGACCAGGGTGTCACCCTTATCTAGGTTCAGTTAGCAGAAGCTGGGTATAAGATATTTTTCCCCTCCACAGTTTTCTTTTTTAAATGAATTGCAGTGGTTGGCCATGGGTGGGTTGGGGGGCAGTATATAATAAGCAGGTCTTACATTTGGGTACAAGATCTACTTTAAACACTTTTGTTTCTCATGTTCACTTGGTTCATCTGACTGATAGAAGTTGAGGTAAGTTACTTTAATTCCAAGGGCAGCACGTGTGGCAATGTACATGAAGGCATAGAAGTAGTTAATTTACCACAGACTTCAAACAATTATGAATGCACAATGACAAGTGTACTCCAAAAAGGATTCTATGGGTCAAATTTTCTGTGAACGCAAAAAACCTTTCAAGCTGCATAACACAGAAGTGACTGAAATAGGATGGACATATGAAAAGGTTATTGTGTGCATTAACCTGTAGTCTATGTTCTTAGCTGCATAGTCATTTTAATTTAGGAAAGGTACATAATCACACTGCTATTATGTTGCTGTCACATAAGCATTAAAGAACAAGTCCTTCCATTTAAAACATGCTGCAATCCAATATGTTGGTAGTACAAAGCAAAGTAAAGCCAGCCATTTTGAAATGTTGGCCACTGCACATAAAAATTGCCCACACAAAGGCCTGTGTACCACTACTAATGCTTCTAACTAGTCAGCTTGGAAACTGTTACCCTTGAGATTCTAACAAGTAAACACTGTAACGTAGGGGTCACTTCACTTATAAAGAAATACAAATCTCTATGGACTATGATATATTGCCCCACTAGCCCCATGATTATTTATAAGAATGTACAATCAAGCTCAACAGTGTTTGGTTTTGTGTCTTGTACTGGAAGGCAGTTTACACACTTACCTGAATTTGGTGTTGTAGGAGAGCTGGTCTGGTTATTCTGCACAGCAGCCGCAACTGCATGAGCTGCATTCACAGCTGTTTTAGCCGCGTAGAGGTTTGCTTCTTCCTGAAACTTTCCAATGTTTTTTTTGTACCTGATTCGCTTGTTCCCGAACCAGTTGGATACCTTAAAGAAAAAAAATTAAGAATGTTTTAAAATTGCCATGATTTTAATTTAATTGCAAAATAAAATGTCATAATTGATTGCCATTGTTTTCTTATAGTAAAAACTCCTACAGAATATGAATAATAAATATGCAATAAACACAGACAAATAAAATGTAATTGATACGAGATAAACGCTGAAGATGTTGGCCAAGGCTCTATTGCCTCTGGTTATATAATCTCTGCTGAAGGGATGTATTAGACTTCACAGTTGTCTGTGCATCTGGTCAGGTGACCAGCCACAGTGGGTTCCCAAAGTTTCTAGCCAGGGATAGCATTTTGGGGATTCCGCTATCATTTATGTGTTTTTTGGAAGAAGGTGAACAAGGGAGCAGTGAGAATTTTTTTTATGATAGGTCAGTTTTAACACACATATTAGCTGAGAAATGCAGGCACCAGATATGCAAAAATCATGTGATAACTATATATTGCACTTTGAGTTTCAGTTAGGCTTTAGCATTGAAGGAACTTGTGTCTTAAAAATTTGAAAACTATTTTATTAGTAGATACTGCAATCCCGTCTGATAGATATGACACATTTGTTAAAACTAAAATATACTTTAGCTTTGGGTAGATGCCATAATTCATACATCAGCTTCTCATCTCTGACTCTGAGATCTCTATACTTAGATTGACAGTTCCTTCCACGTTTTGCAGCCATTACAAAGTGGCTGAACCCCATAATGAAGGCAGCAACATACTCACATAGAGAGATCTAAGAACTGTAAGAAGTCAAAATGTTATTCAGTCCATATCAGTGACCACACAAAACAGGATGATTCACATTTTAGTAGATTGACTAAAGGGTCTATTCACAAAAGGGTGAAGAGTTTGGAGAAGGCAGGAGAAGGGAACAATCTAAGACAACAGAGCTGAACTGGAAAGTGAGCTGAATTGGAGAATTTTGCCAGATCAGCTATGTTGTCCTAGATTGTTCACTTCTCCTGGCTTCTCCAAACTCTTCACCCTTTAGTGAATAGACCTGTACGTATCTCACAGAGAGGTGAGAAGTGAAATACTATATTTTTTTGTAAAGGCAAATCAAATATATTACACAATTGTTCTCCATTGCATCTGTTGTGATCCACAGTTCAAACCTCATTCTCAATGCCATCCCTGGCCGATACTTGACGTTACATTTTATATATTTTGCTTACCATTAACCTGCAGAGCAATAATACATTAATGAAGGCTGGCGAATAATTATTGTAAAAAAAAAATCAAATTACTGCTTTATTAACAGCTTTAGAGTGAACAAATCTCTGGTGTGTGCAGAGGAGGGACAATTCTGTAGTCTCAACAACAGCCCTGTCTAATAAAGGCTTCCTTCCGTCCTCCCCCCTTTCCATTTTAATATCGCCAGAGCCTTGGGAGGCCTCAGGGTGCAGGATATTCTTGACGTGGTATAGGAATCCATCGTAGCTTCTCCAGTGCTTCTTAATCTTTAATATCAAGGCAATTAAAATTAACGACTGCTAGTGTGGGCAGTGTTTCCCTGACATGCATTGTTTGATGGCATTACCTTGAGGTTAAACTAACGAGCAAGGTTTAATTGGAAGCAGTGAAAAGAGAACTGATCATACGTTATGTTTAACCTGCATGAAAAGAACCAGTTAGAATCAGCGACTGGTTAGGAGTGGCACAGAAAAACACTTTCATTTCAAATCAGTGCTTGCATGAATAACATAGTTTATATTATACTGCAAACACCAAGAGCTCTCATGAGTTAAAATGCGCATGTGGAATGTATGGTTAATTTATGTAACAGATAAGGCAGTTCTGAAAACAAATGGACTAAATTTGTTAATATGTAGAACAATGTGTTGCTTTTTTAATCTTTGAATTTATATAAGTGTCTGCAGTTCTTTCCTGACGCTCCTTTTAACTGCAGATCTAACAGGAATCAAATACATTTCTTTTAGCTGTAACTATTGGTTGCAAACACAGAACTCATATCCGCCTGCAATCAACTCTATATTTTGGACACGCCAAATCTAAGGCCACATTTCACTAATATGCAAATTAAAACCAGGCACTTACCAACAGGAGTGTAAAAACACCAATTCCAGCACTCCATTTCAGCTTTGTTTTAGTTATGTGCTCACTAAATCTCAGGGGTGGATGTCACTAACTAACTTATTAATAGGTGCAAAATTGGAAATTAAGCTTGTATATACACAGTAGCGTACAGTCTACCCACTCAGGGATGCAGTGTTTTATCCAGAAATGAAAAAGTACGCCTAAATGGACTCTGATTACTCTGCCTGTAGACAGCCAAAATGGATCAAAAACTCAGCAACCAATTAGATTCAAAATCTGCCTTGTAGGTTTAAATATGATTGGTGATGCATCAAAAACAAAACAAAGGTCTCTGGAAACAGACTCATCCAAATCCAGTGTTTTGGAATCTGTCTGCAGTAGATTACATAGAACTCAAGTGTTTTTCTTTATAGGATAACAACCAAATGGACTGCAGTGTGTTGTCTCAGAGCACCAGAGATTGTTTATATCTGTGCGTTGGGTGTGGGTTGTTTAAGAAATAAAATGTCTGTTGCGGGACATTGGCAGCCCATTCAAAAAGAAAACGGTCAGCCTCACTGCAACGCATGGTGATGTTCAAAATACTACACATTAAGATTTGTATTGTAGCACACCTCAGCAGTGTAAACCCAGCCTTGGTGCAGGTACACCCCTGAAAGACCCCTGATGTCTCCATAAAAAGGATCTGTCACACCCTATCTGCTATTACATAGGGGTGCTTGTTAGCCCCCTATGTAATAGCAATAGGGTTAGTGTAAAAAAAAAGTGTTTAGAAGTTATAAAAATTTAAGTAACATAAAAGAAAAAGAAAAAAAATGCAAAAAATGTTTTTTAAGTCCCCAGCCCCCCACGTGCACGCACATACACACGCAAACATGCATCGGTGCGCCTACGTGCAAAAACGACAATTGCGCTGCACATATTACTGCGAACGTCAGAGTGAGAGCAATAATTCTAGCACTGTCAATCACTGTTAGCACTAAACTGATGCATTTTAAACTTAAAGCGTTTAAAATGTTCCCTATACTCTGCTCGGTACCACAGAGCTGCTCGGCGGCATTCGGCTATTCACTCACTGCCGTTCGGCCCCTATGAAAATTTTAAAGTTAAATAATAAAAGCAAAGAGAGACAGATTTTGACGACAGAACAGCGTTTTAGCTGCACAAAGCTTTAACAAAATATCAAGTGTTAAGGTTAAGCTAAAGTTTTGTGTATCAGTACTGCTTTGACCGAAAAGAAGTGAACACCCCAAAAGTGTGTCCTGAAAATGTAACTGTTAGTGCAAATAAAGTATCACGGACAGTACTCAACTGTGTTGTTGCAGTACAGCACTAATACAGCTTAAAGAGGAACTTTACCCTTTTTCTTAAAAATGACAACAAAGACATATTGAAAAATGTTTAGTAATAGCAATATACAAACAGATACTTGTATATCATTGCCGGCTTTTTATTCTTTGCATACCTCATTTATCTTTTTTACTCCCCATTCTTCTCACAGTGGCCATTTTCGAACTCTGGCACATGTGACTATAACATGTGACCATGCACATCATATCAGGGGAGGAAAATGCATTTCCCTGAGATCTTGTGTGATTTTGCAGTTTACAGATGAGATATCCCAGCAATGCTCTGTGTTGTAACCTTCCCAGGATGCATCTCTTAGGCATGGGCCACACCACTAATGCTTAAGAGAACCAGGAAGCGTATTTAACTAATGAGTGTAAGATGATTTCATATCAGCATGCATGGCTAAATGCTGATGTGATTTGTTGTGAAAGGGGTGAAGGTCCACTTTAAGTGCTGTGAAGCCACAAAGCACTGTTGACTAAAACACTGCTCTGTCATGAAAATATGTCACTCTGTTATCTCTCTATTATCAAGCAGTGGACTGCTACATTGTGTTTAAGGATATCTAAACCTAGGAATTAAAATGTAATATATTTCAGCTTACCAGTCCTAAAATGGCTGTCTGCATTAGCTTTTAATTTTGCATAATTTCTGCATGTACCTATGAATTTGTCCAGACATCCCATGTCCTTGTAACTTCCTGTGAGCTGAACCTAAATCACAAACAGTGCTATCTTCCTTTCAAGCTATCTTCTACAAACTACAATTTATCCCATTCGCCATGTACTGAGAAGGAAGAGAGAAAGATGTTTTGTAGTCCATATCAAGAGAGCAGCCTAAGGCGACAACGCTGTTCCTCCACAGATACAGCAGAGTGAGCGTAGCCACCCCAGGACAGGAAGTGTGTTATTAGCAGGATCACCAAGGTAAAAAACAAATTCAAAGAAAAAGAAAACTAATGCAACCATCACATCTAAGAACTGGTCAGCTGTGCGTTAATTAATTTTTTAGATACACTTTTAAGTAAAGAAGTTTGTAGTCTCTAAGGGGAAAAAAAATTCCGCCTTCTGCTCGTGAGGGCACAAAATACCCTGAGCATGCACTAGAAAGAAACAATTTACTGTAGTGATCATAAACTACATATTGTGAGAAGAAAATAAAATTCCTAAACCCCAAGATCTTTTGAATTCACTGAGGTAAATGGTAACACAAGATCTCCTTACTTAAAGCCAACATCCCAGGGTGCTTCGCAAAACAATGCTGCAGGCAAGCTGTCCTTGTCCCTTGCTTGCACGCTTCCAACAAAAAATATCTATGCACGAAAAAAGAATAAGTATCTTCTCCAGCCTCCATCTAAAGTCAATTAATGAATTGGTTCTAATTGCAGACTCGTTTAAGAGAGGTTTTGTTTTGCTTATTTATCAAGCTAATTACAGCGTTCACATGGCAAGAAAAAAAAAAGTCCATAAATTATTAGGTAAATGCTTCATCTCTCTGCAGTGGTGCAATGTGTTTTATGTTGGAGAAATCCACTTTATTTCTTCCACTGGAGATTTTAATGAGACAACTGCCATGCACCTGTTTTCATAAAAGCCCCTGCAGGCATGAGACTTTACACTGGCACAGCATACAAGGCACTTAGCCGAGGATTTACAGAACAGCTAGAGCTAGCTGCAAGGGTCAGGTGTGACAACTGTACCTTTCTCTTATGCTAAAAACACTATGCTGCCTCATATTGCAACTTACAGTTTACCTGATGTGCTTGGATTTCTTCGCACAATCAACAAACCTACTACTGACCTCATTAGCCCTAGTGTGTATGACTGTGGTAAGGATGTTATGAGTTTATCTGAGGCAGGGACTGTAGCACTCTGTAAACAGCTGTGTAATATGTTCCCACTGTATTAAAATGGCAAAGAAATTATAAGAACAAAGCTTGTGTTAGAAACAACTTTGTTCTTTTTTTCAGCGACTGATAGGCCTCTACTAATCTGCTCAAGAAACATGACATAGAACAGGGGTGTCCACAATTTATCGCCTGGAGATCTACTTTTCAAATGACGAGCTCAATGAGGTCTACCAGTGAAAAAACACCTTTATTTAGAAAACAAGCACAATAAAATGGTTACTGGGACTACTGCCTCTCTCTGCTGTCTCTCTCTGGGCTGTTTCACACCACAAAGTCTGCGTTCCAGAGTGTTCTGCCTCTGGAACGCAAGCCAGCCGGCTCTCTGCATTTAGGGTCGGGAGGGGGTGTGGCGGTGCATTGAAGTCAATGGCACCACAGCCACGCCCCCCGCCCGCAGTGCGGTCGCCCCCACACCTGGAACGCAGGCACATTAGTGCCAGCATTCCAGTCCAGTGCGATCTGCAAAACTTCTGCAAGCACTATTTTTGCAAATCGCACTGGACCAGAATGCAGGCACTAATGTGCCTGCGTTTCAGGTGCGGGCGATAACACTGCGGGTGGGGGGCGTGGCTGTGGTGCCATTAACTTCAATGCACCGCCACGCCTCCTCCCGTCCCTGAACCCAGGGAGCCGTCCGGCTTGCGTTCCAGAGGCCGAACACAGACTTTGGCTGTCTCTTCTCTCCCTCCTGTCTCTCTCTCTGCGGTATCTTCTCTCTCTGCTGTCTCTTCTCTCTCTCTGCTGTCTCTTCTCCTTCTCTCCTGTCTCTTCTCCTCTCCTGTCTCTCTTCTCTCTCTCTCTCTCTGCTGTCTCTCTTCTCTCTCTCTGCTGTCTATTATCTCTTCTGGCTGTCTTTACTTACCTGCACTGCAGCAGCTTCCCGGGTCTCCTCTCAGGTGCGGTGTCCTGTCCTCCTGTGGTGCTCGTGTGTGCAAATGTGCACACGGGGAGAGGTGTCCCACCCCTTCCCATCTGCAGCGTCTGACACATTCAGCTGCACTAGCACTGCGGGAGGGAGCTCATGCCAGTGAGCTGATCGTGATCTACTAGTGTTCACTTTGCGATCGACTGGTAGATCGTGATCGACCTAATGGGCACCCCTGACATAGAGTGATGCTACAGACAAAACAGACAATTATGATACATTTAATGGGAACTTGATAAAAACATTATGATGCCCCATCAAAATGAAGTGCCACATAACTTCACCTTTACACTCACTTCCTACCAACTATAATCATCTGAGAAAAACAAATGTCATTCAGTAGAATCCACCTTAAAATCTTTACAGGTGAAACCTTTTGTTATGCAGATAATACTAT
>NW_017306384.1:2197453-2201309 GCF_000935625.1 Nanorana parkeri | reverse complement strand
GGCATGGTCACCAAGCTATGTATTCATCTGCCCATGGTGGCTGTGACCCTGGTAATTCCACCACTGTAACCTAGGAATACATTATACAGCAATATCTGTAAAAAATAAGTCAAGGCAACTGGACTCGCTGTTGAGAAAGCTGGTTGGATGACCAGTGAAACGTCTTCAAGAAAAATACAGAAAGTCCAGTTGCCTTGACTTATTTTTTACAGATATACAATGACCTGGATGAATGAGAACCTTCACAGACATTATACAGCAATGCAGAATTATACCACCGCCTACAGAGGACTACAAACAGCAGTAATACATTATACAGCAATGCAGAATACCATCAGATATAGAGGACTACAAATCCCAGCAATACACTACACAGCAATGTAGAATAATGCCACCAACTATAGAGGGACTACAAATCCCAGCAATATATTATACAGCACTGCAAAATAATATTACAAACTATAGAAGACTACAAATCCCAGCAATGCATTATACAGCAATGCAGTATACCAACTATAGAGGGCTACAAATCTTAGAAAATTAATTATAGTATAATGTAGAGCAGCAAGAATATATATACAATTGGTGGGGGGTATGATTGTGCTGATCCATTCTAACATACTGCTCCTCTGTAGTCAAAGCACATGCATCTCATAGCTCATCCTGCTGCTTCAGTTGCCATTCGTTCAGCAAGTTGGAATGCTGCCTCACAGCCGGCCAGTGTACTCGGTACCTGGTGTGAGGCGGCATGCCAGCTTGCTGGAAAAAATACATAAAAGCCACAGTGGCAATTAAATACCACCAAAAGAAAGCTATATCTGTCCCCCCCAAAAAAGGTATAAAATTGATTTCTAAATAAATGTAAGTCAAAATACTACAGCGTTGAATGCTAAAAAATGGCCTGGACAGGAAGGGGGTTTAACACCCCGGTCAGCAAGTGGTTAATCCAATCAAAATAAGTTAACTTAATAAGGTTAACATTTTAACAATTATATATACAATATGTTGTTATTTCCCTTATTTATAACTAGTGTCAAATCATTTTGCAATGCAGGTCATAGAAGCATTCACAGTCCCTGCCTCCAAGTAGCTCACAACCTAATGTCTCTACAACAGTCATATACATAAATACATCCATTAGGGCCAATGTGGTTAGAAACTAAATAACTTATATTGTTGGGTTGCTCAAGGAATGTGGACCACTTGGAGAAAACTCATACAAACACACAGAAGACAAACAAATCCCATACAAACGGGGGAAACATATAAACCCAGGTCCCAATATTTGATAAACAAAGTGCTAGCTACACACCCGCTGTGCTACCCCAATAGCTGGATAATACATAATAATAAGCCAAGTTTAATATTAGAATGGATAACTAGATATGGGAGACAACTTACTACTTAAACACAACAATGTACATGTTTTTTCTATATTCAAGAAAATGCGATATGTGATGCTTTAAAAATGTTATGCAAAGAGAAAGCGAGATAGTTTTAAGGGATTCTACAAACAATGATAACAGTTTTATTCAGTAGTAGTATATAATTCCAAAAATAAGAGGAGATTGCACTGCATAAATATGCTAATTTTATGAAATCTGTGTTTAGCTCTAGGAAAACTATTGTCATTGTGTCAGTGTAACTAGATGTGTCATTTCAACACATCCTTATAACCCATGCAGAAAAACTCCTAGGGTTAAAATGATGCAGGATCAAAATCAAATAGAATCCTGAAAGTGGGAATTGGAAATGAGCAGCCCCAACAGCCTCAAGAAATAAATATGGCATATGCCAAGCACACTCCTGGAAATGTCACATGTGACATATGAGACCTGACAGGACCCACAGATAGAGGGGCACTCATTGGCAGAGACCCATGGCAGGACTGGGTAGTGTGGAATTTGAAAATCGCAGTCCATTATATTTTCTGATGTCTAGCTCCCACACCACAGCTATATTTGTGATGACCAACTCTGAAGAGGGAACCTAAAATGAGGCCTAACAATAGTGCAGGCGACAAGCAGGAATAATTCCATTGTCTTAACCCAATTAAATGCCTGATGCACAGGGGTATTGTAATACTAATTAGTCGTAATGCATTAATTATACATAATTATCGTAATTACAATTACTTGTAATTAATGAATTGCACATTTCTTAACTCCCTGGCTACTAAAATCATGTACAGATACTGAAAATCCTTTAAAAAAATCTGTCTATAGATGCAAAGCTCATTCATTCCCTAAAGACCCAATAATCTGAAAATTATAATATACAGTATCTTTTAGAAAATAAGTTACAAATTACATTCACTACATTGAATATTACTCAGGGCTTTAGAGCCGCCATACTTAAAGTGTATTTCCACTTTTTCATTCAAATTATCTCTATATGGTTTTTTTTACGTGTTCCTATTCACACAGCATACATGAAAATAATTTTAAAAAAAATAAATATTTCTTACAATTTAGATGCATCTGTGTAGCGGCCTTTGCAAGCTTCTGACAGGAAACTCTGTCTCCAAAGAAAGACAAGAGACAGACCAGAGAAGTGCGGTCAGGGGAGGCAGAGCCTCACCTAGTATTATGAAGAAAAAAAGGTGTCAGCTTCAAGTCTGAAGCTGACAGCTTTTTCTCCATTCAGGTCGGCTTGTTACAGGTTACAGAGCAGGGAAAGCCTCCCCGCTGTGTAACCTGCCATGGACGGAGCGCTGCCTGTTAACTACAGGTAGCGCTGTATCTGCTTTTGACAGGTAGTTAGGTTACACAGCAGCAGGCTTCCCCACTGCTTGTGTAACCTAACTTGGTGAGGCAAGAGCTGTCACAGCCTCTACCCTGTGTTAGAGGCGTGAGCTCTGTGGATGGCTTGGACCAATGGCAAAGCTCCATTGGTCCAAGCTGTCCAATCAAAAAAAAGTTTTAAAAAAACCCACCGAGGCTATCGATCTCGATGCTTCAGCAGTGACTCACCAGTGACAAGCAAGTGAGGGACAGCTGTCTCCTCCCTTCCTCCTCCCAACACAGCTTGGTTATCGAGCTGGGGGCAGGGCTTCTGTGGGACAAGGCAGAGCTTTAGTGGGATGGGTCGGAGCTTCAGTGGGACGGGTCGGAGCTTCGGTGGGCTGGGGGACCAAGCACAGAAGGCACGGCACGTCACTGAGACAGACTGCACTTCCCCTCATTAACAAACAATGCTTCTAGATCTTTAAAGGAGAACTATTGGGATAGTAAAATGTACTCTTCCCAATAGTTTGAGCCAGCGTGGGACACTGCAGCTGTCACACTTTGGCTCTATAGCTCGAGAACTAAGCAACCAACTGTTGATCGCTCAGCCCATGACTTCTCCCTGCAGAGAGGGATGACTGTCATTCTCCACTCTGCGCAGGGATTCTACCTCCCCTCTATTCCTCCAGCACTCACTGGAGGGATAGACAGGGGAGGGGATGTCACAGCTGGCTCTGGCTCTATAGAGGCAGAGCCAGCTGTTAATCAGGCAGAGGGGGGAATACCGAAAATATTGTCCCTCCCGGCTGCCACGCAGCTCTTCGCTGTCAGCATATAGCGGGGCAGTAGCCTGCTATTTGCTGATTTTGAGTCACAGGAGAACATTAGTTCTCCTGTGACAGAAAAGAAACCTAAAGCCAAAAAGGTTTGGTTTTAGTTTTCTTTTAACTCTTTAACAACCTTTCTTTCAGGACAGAGTATGTATTGTGCAAGCAGCGAAAAACTAAATTAAGCTATGTGAATAAGAAACATATAACGAATATAAAATTTAGCCCTCTCTAAATATCTTTCCGGCCAATACTTTTGAAATCCTTTCTTATTTCAGATGTCCAAGAACCATGAACACCCCC
>NW_017306384.1:2174520-2197190 GCF_000935625.1 Nanorana parkeri | reverse complement strand
TATTTGCAAAAGGACAGTTTTTGTATGTACTTGCAAAAGACAAGTGGCTATATGTGCCAATGACTAAGGGGCTTTTTTTTTTTTAAATAAAGCAGTGAATATGACATTCACTGCAAGTGAATCTTCCAGGTGCATGTGTTTTAAATGACAGTGATTGATTCACCCTTGCATAATAAAGTACCATAACATATATTTTATACTGTTCATTAAGAAAAAAGGTGTTAAAGGCTAAGTTCATTTTTTGCAAAAAGTTTAAAAATGGGCATTTAATAATATAAAAAGTAATATGCATTTCTCTAATTTTTACATTCAAGTCAGGGAAAGCATTGCAACTGTGATCACTTGATCAAAGCTGCAACGCTGAGGCTTCTGCACATCCTCTCCCAGGCAGAGTTCCGTACTGGAGAGCAGAGTTTTAGTTAGGAGTAATGGGGAAGGATGGCTGGACTTCAAATTGCATTAAATCACCTCATACAGCGTGCAGCCATCCTCCCTCTGGTTAGATGTGGGAATATGGACAGCTTTAACACATCTAACTAGAGGGAGGATGGCTGGACGCAGTATAAGGTGATTTAATGCCGTTTGAAGTCCAGCCGTCCTTCCCCACCTCAAACTCATCTGAAATTCGGTACCTCAGTATGGAGCTCTGCCTGGGAGAGAATGTGCAGAAACCTGAGCTTTGCAGCTGTGATCGAGGGATCAAAGTTGCAATGCTTTCTAGGTTTGAATGCAAAAATTAAAGAAATGCATATTTTTGTAATATTATTAAATATGCATTTCTTAAATTTTTGCAAAAGGTTAACTTAACCTTTAAAGCAATTAGACAAATCAAGAAAGATCATTTGAAGAGGAAAAACTGAGGCAAAGGAAGATGATGGTTATGCTGTAATTTTTCCAGTGCCGCAAAAACATTATGTAACGTTTATGATCGGCTTGCCTCCTTCCTTGCAGTTTTTACATCACTTATATGATAAAACAGACTGCAGATCCAGAGACTTTTCTGTGTAATGTACTGTAGGTTTAAATAGATGGTTTAACAAGTAAAGTAACATGGGTGGTGTACCTCAATATACACCCCACAGAAAGGCCCAGTTAAGCCTTTAAAAGAGACTACTTTATTGGCATCAGAGTTTACACTCTGAGTTATAATGGCATCGGAAGTGGCAGAATCAGAGCCATTTTATTTTGATGCCTCCACTACAACCCGTAGGAACTGTTAGCCTGATGCAGACAAAGGTTCAGTGCATGATATATCAAGAATGCTGGCTGTAGAGCAATATTGCACTGTAAATGATAAGAAAAAATTATTATCAGTAAGGATTAATACAGTGAAAAAAATTGTCTCAACTTCCACTTTAAATAATGATGTCCTGATGCTTTAGTATATGCTTTACATGCTGTGTAATGTTTTGATATCTATGTTCTTTTTTTCCCCGTTTTTTTTCAGTTATGAAACCATACAAGCATCACAGGATTGAGTTCCCAGCACAGATGGGTTCACACTCAGACTGTTATACATGTTTTATGGTATTCAGACAACCTCCCAGAGGGAAGCCTTGAAATGTGCAGGCCTCAGGGCTACTGTGCCATAAGGCATCCGGCAAACTGCCTGCCTGGGGCAACTAGGATCTCATTGCTCTCATGTTCTTCTTTCTATCCTACAGCACAATCTGAGTTTCTCCCATGTAATAGTATGTTCAGTAAGGAGTTAATGCTGCACTTCAAGTAACATAAGAAGTTACTTCGTTATGCTTTGGTTGCTAAGTTAAGCAATTTACAGTTGGAATAGTTCCTATGTAATATTTGTATCTTATTTACTCAAGTGTGGAACTCCAAGTGATAAATTGCTCCACTTCTAGCTCTCAAGTTTTCTTTACAATTGGTACACTTGTGATCACTGATGTACTTATCCAACATCTACTTGTTTGTCTTATTGGCAAGCTCCACAAGGCCTGGCTCCCATGTTGATGATGTTAGTACCCTGGAACACTGTTCCAAAACTTTGATAGTTCTTGATATACGACCATTTAGCAAGAGGTACAGACTACTGTTTAGACATAGTCTAAAGACCATTTATTAGAGTAATGTAGCATACTATCTAATACTTTTGTGTACTGACTTAGACTTTTTGATTGTAACAGATTAAGCTGAGAATATTATTTATATTCTTACTCATAAACATAAATGCATCAATGTAAGGAAGAGAATGATTAAAGGCTTGTCTAGATGGGCAAATGTAGGTGCATTCAGCTTGTGTTTGAAATTGATTTACGATGCTTCTGAGTTCCTTCATAGGTGCATTTGACTTGCATTGACCACCTTCTGACCTGTATTTGGCCTCCTTTTAAGCTCCATTGAGCTGCTTCAACCTGCTTTTGCATTCACATTAACTTGCATGAGGATAAAAGCACTGTTGTTGTGCCAATCTGAAGGCCACACAAAGTTTGGAGGTCTGTAGCTATTGACTCTGCAGACAGTTGGCGACTTCTTTGCACTTCAGCATGCACTGACCCCGTTCTGTCATTTTACGTGGCCTATCACTTTGTGGCTGAGTTGCTGTTGTTCCCAGTTGCTTCCAGTTTGTTATAATACCACTAACAGTTGACAGTGGAATATTTAGTTGCAAGGAAATTTCACGGAACACCTGAATCCAATGATATGGAGGGGTGTCCCAATACTTTTGGTCCTGTATTTGGCCTCCTTTTAAGCTCCATTGAGCTGCTTCAACCTGCTTTTGCATTCACATTAACTTGCATGAGGATAAAAGCACTGTTGTTGTGCCAATCTGAAGGCCACACAAAGTTTGGAGGTCTGTAGCTATTGACTCTGCAGACAGTTGGCGACTTCTTTGCACTTCAGCATGCACTGACCCCGTTCTGTCATTTTACGTGGCCTATCACTTTGTGGCTGAGTTGCTGTTGTTCCCAGTTGCTTCCAGTTTGTTATAATACCACTAACAGTTGACAGTGGAATATTTAGTTGCAAGGAAATTTCACGGAACACCTGAATCCAATGATATGGAGGGGTGTCCCAATACTTTTGGCAATATAGTGTATGTATTCTGTCATTTTTTCCTTATTTGGAAAAAGACAGCTTGATCATGCCCAGCCCCTCCCAGTATTTTGTCTACCCAGTCCACCACACGCCGAACCAGGGAGACATCAAACAATTAATTGGAAGCGATATGAGCTACAAATTATTCTGTCAGTCCTACTGATTATAGAATCCCCTATTACCTCTAACTGGCTAGGCCTCCCTGTATTAGGCTCACTACTTCTACTAGATGGGCTGCTCTCCCAGCTGTTAGGGGTAGCAGTGGCATCTAGAGCTGCCATCTCTGGGTTTGCCACTTTCACATCTTCACTCAACTTAGCAAATGTGTTTGGGTGCTCAGACACAGGACTGGTCTTCCTTTTCTGTAAGCACCTGCCACTCCTTCTAGCGACAGTAAGCCAGCTTCCTACCTGATCATCATCACTTACCCTTCAACCCTCCATATCAACCCCATTAATTGAGCAGAAGACTCCTCTCAGAGGTTTTAAGGCTCCTCAGTGTTGCAATTCAAATGAAGTTTGGAGGTTCTGTAGCTATTGACTATGCAGACAGTTGGTGACTTCTGCACACTTCAGCATGCGCTGACCCCACTCTGTCAGTTTACATGGCCTACCACTTTGTGGCTGAGTTGCTGGTGTTCCCAGTTGCTTCTACTTTGTTATAATACCACTAACAGGTGACCGTGGAATATTTAGTAGCAAGGAAATTTCACAGAACATCTGAATCCAAAGATTTGGAGGGGTGTCCCAATACTTTTGGCAATATAGTGTATGTGGAGAGGGGTAAGATATAGACAGCGTTCTGTAGTCCAGCAGGTAGAGTTTGTAACAGTGCTGGGATTTCGGTGCAGCAAAGGCATTGTGTTGTCAGCTCAAGCAGACGTTGGGAGCACACTGGATTTCTGACAGATCAGCAAGTATGTTTCTGCACTTTCTATGTTTTAAAGGGGTAATACTGAAGAACTGAAAATATATATTTTTTAATTTTGACTTGACATACATTTTACCACTGACCTGGCATCAAGAAACCTCGACCTTAGGATCATGACAGCTTCACACGTGCTTTGCTTAAGCTGCATTTGGATGGAGCTGAACTTTCTGTGGATAATGCCCACCATCCTCTCAATCTCTTTGGGGGAGATGGGACGTGTCCGGCTTTGCTCTCTCAGGAGATTCATCACATGGGTTGTGAATTCATTGCAAGCCTGTAACAAATAATACAATATAATCAACAAAAGCAAACATAATGCATGCCACGTGACAGTTCTGTGTCTCCATGTACACATGCATACAAAAACTATAATGTTGACCATATGCAAAGATTTATGGCAGGTACACCAAAGTCTTACCTAAGAAATTACTTATACACTGTCCACAATAACAAACCTTTTGAAGGAACTCAACCGCCATCTGAGATTGTTATTTAAAGTGGACATTGGATCAAAAATATATTTATAAAGTTGCAAGATTTCAGTTATCAGTTTAGAGTGAACTGACCCAATAAAATCATGAAGAGTTTGAAGTATCAGTCTATTTTGTTGCACAAATATGCGAGCAGCACTCATTTAGAAAGTAATGTAGTCCACATTGCCTGCTGTCAAAACCCCAGTGGATGTGCCCATGACTGCATGGGTCCACAGGAAGTAGCTTAGATGATTCTGACCATCATTTAACCTGGAAGATGAGCAGTGCTAGACTGCTGAGCAGTAAATGTGTGTTGGACAGTTCTAGGGATAAGGTGAGTATTGCAACAAAAGCTGCTTTGTATTTTAAAAGGGGCAACACGGTATTGTTTTTTATCTAACTGTAGTTCAACTTTAGAAAAACCCCTAATCACCCTATAAGGGACATTATGACAAAAGATAAGCCTGTCTTTCATATAAAGCCACCCACAGACATGAGATGATCTTTGTCCTCCAGCTCACTTTTATGAGCGGGTTATGATTAGTCATAAAGTTTAGAAAACATTGTGCAATTACTACTGTTTTCCCTGTTAATAGGCTGGCTCCATAGCCTGTAATTTTCCTCACCAATTTTATCACTTGGTTCAAACTGAATATATAGGTTTATGGAACATGCTAAAGAGTGAGTTTTGCCTCAGTGATAGTACAATTCAACTGCTCTCTAAAGTCTATAGTTAGTTTCCCAAAGTGTGATTTTCAATGTTCATATAAGCTGGACATTTATCTCTGATACTACGTGATCAGATGTGCAATATACGATTTTAGGCAACATTTTTGGCTGTTTTCTCTATTTTTTTAAGGGAATATAATAATAAAAATACTGACCTTGATGAAGGGTCAAATAAAAAAAAAAACATTAATATTTATCCCTTCAAAAAAAGGAAAAACCATAAAATAAAATTCCCATAAAGGATTTAAAAAACAAAAGCAGAAGCAAGAAAGCACTGATATTTTTCCAGTAAATAACAAATAGCTTATGAAAGTATAATAACAGCAATAATATTATTTTATGATTAGATAAAAACTAAAAATCAATAGGACACTAACATAGAAGATTATTCTCTACATGTTGTCTAAAGTAGAATTCAGTAAGTGAAACATTTAGTGTGGGAATAAGTAGGGATTTATTTCCTCAAAGCTTGCTGCACGTATTTCAGCTTATTAAGGGAAGCCATGTATGAACAGAAAGGCTGATTAGCAATTTGGCACAGGCCCAGGGTTTGTGGGATTCACCCGGCATCCCTTTAAAGCACTAGTTCATACAAGATTAATTAGAACATCTCATTTATGTAGTATGCACTCTAGCTCATTACTCTAAGTAAAATTCGTTAAGTATTTACATTTAGATAATTAAAATCTGGGTACACCCTTAAGAAAGAGGCAGGCACTTCTGCTAAAGTGATTCTTAGCTGTCGCCCCATTAAAGATGGTGTGTTACCTTCTTATTTATGAGTGCTTGAACAGTGGGAAGAGAGAGTGCTCTATAATGGAGTTACTGAATGATATTATATTTGGCATTACACCCACACATCTGCATGTATGAGTATGCAGTATGAGTATAAGAATTCTACACTGACAATCTTTTAGCATTTGGCTTAGCTTGAAAGTGCTCTACAGTGATATCTGCATTTCATGAGTATGATAATAGTGTACACACCTACTCTTTTCCCAAGGATCCTCAGAACTAAGCATTTGCCATGCTCAGGTTCTATTTAGCCGTATAGATGCCCACTATTTGGAGCTACTCTGAAATATAGCTACTGCTGCCAGCTCATTCCTTTTATTAAACACACATAAGTTATAGTTTCTAGATTTTTTGGGACCAGGAGAAATTATTTATTGACGTCTCAAGCTCCATAAGAAGCTTGCAAAATTACTAAATATAACATTAAAGTGAGCATATGCTTTAACCATACAGGACAAACAAACATGTTCGCTTTTATGCCCGCTGCTGCAGCAGCTTATACTTAATGTCCCATTGCTCTCCTGCTGCTCTGGTCAGTGTCAGAAGTACTTCTGGGTGTAGAGGAACAGGGAATTTGCTTCTCTTCCTCCCAAGTTGCAGCACTGGGGCTTGGCAGTTGGGAGCTCAGTCATCAGCGCCGTTAGAGGGAGGGTCCACAGCCCTATGCAAGCTTTGACTAGGATCAACTTGGAGCTTACACATGACCTCTCCTCCTCACTCCTGGTGGCAAATGGAACAGTAGTGGGGTGACGATAAGGTAACTAAACTATAAGCTGCTGAGGGAGGGTACAGCTTTAAAATCAACCTATTGCTATTCCCTGCATAAGTAAAGCATTGGTTCACTTAAAAGCTGAACTCCAGGCAAAAAAAACAATACAAAAGTTATTGCGTTGTTTTAGCCTGCCACTGACCACTGGTGCTGAAGGAAGGGGAAGTATTACAGCCTGCCACTAATGTTGCTGTGGTTAATGTTACTACTGTTTAGTGGTTAATGTTACTACCACTGACCACCAATGAAGGGTTGATTACTGTGGCCACTAGGTGTTTGGTGTCTGCATTTTCGTTCTTCAGCTAAGTGGGTCATAGCACCTCTAAGCTGCTAAGGCGGAGCAATATGTAATTTTACTAATGGTATTAGGTTGGCATATGCAGTCAGACTAACAGCTGCTGCAGCCTGTTCTCCACTGGTCAATTCTGCTCCCACCAGCAGCATGCATGATGTTTAACTTCATGATTATTACTAAAAATTAATTTAATGTATGGAGGGGAATGGTGCTAAAAAAATTATCTGCCCTGGGTGCCAGGTATGCTAGGAGCCAGGTAAATCATTGTGTAGAGGGAAGGTCCCACACGACCGGACTTAAATTGAATGGATTGTTAGGTAGGTCCTTATACTACACACTTGTTGGCAAATCTAAAGCTTACTACACACATTACAGAGATTGTACAAAGGTTATACAGCCAAATTGTAATGCGTAATTTAATGAAGGTTGCACAGCCCAAGCTTAATGGTAGTGAGTCATTTGGGGACACAAAAAAGGGTTGAGTTGGGCCAAATGAAGTCTGATGTAAATCATAAATCTATGAATCAAGGTTTAAACCAAATATACTTTATTCACTATCATTTTACGTATCACAGCAGTTTCTTATCATGGATGAATTTTGACTCGATCCAGTTCTCCCAGATGTTCTGGGGTAAAGGGACCCTTACCATAGTATTGCCTTTAGCAAAAAGCAACTTGAGTGCAGCTCTGGAAAGGCAGCTCTTAAAGTGTCATTTAAATTACAGCAGCTGAAAGTTATGTATAGCATGCATTCTGTTCACTGTAGGAAGAAATAAGTCTGACCTCGCATGGACACTTATTTCACAGAATTGCTAATACTCTCCACAGTTAAAGACTGAGGTAATATGAAATGATTATAATAAGTAAGTATATTACTTATTCTAAGTATTGAAATGAGTATGGATGATTAAAAAAAAAGACTGATAACATGCAGGGAAAACTGAGTGGTTTCCAATAGTGACCCATTAGAGTTTTTCTTTTATTCTCCAGGAAAAAAATAAAACAATGACTGTAACTGACCACACTGGGCAACAAATCATGTGTTCCTGTTTTCTTTTCACCAATTTTTCTTTTACTAGTAGCTCCCATGTACTGTATATACAGGCCCTTTTTGTTCCTACAGTATATAGAATTGTTTACTGAACTATATATGTTAATACCCTTGCCAGTACAACTCAATGTTTTCTTGCATTCTGTGTATATTCTGTGTATATTCAAGTAAAGGTACAATTAAAAAAACAGCTATAACAGAACTTGGACACAAAAAGCAACCACAGATACATATTCTATAGTGCCTCTCGACCCATTAGAATAAAACTTGGATAAAGGCTTATTCACACATACAAGTTGATGATGGCCTTACTTGATGTGTAGAGCTTGTTTACTTAGCAAAGTAAATATAAGGTGAAACTTTTTACATTTTAAATACCCAATTATGTGTGGCGGTTGATTTGAAAACAAAAAAAGCAAAAAGCATTGCTCCATCCCATCCCATGAGCTTTACTTAACTGTTTCTTTTTGAGTAGAATTTGGCATTGAAATCAATATGACTTTTGTATAAACGCAGGGTTGAAACTACATTGATATAAGTATAATTCTACAAAAATAAATAAATACATCTCTTAATATCCATTAAATCCAGGTTGCCATCGCTATCAGATATATTGACTTTTTTTTTTTTACAACCAAGCACTTATTTTGTTCTTTAAAAAATATTTTTTATTTATTGGGTTTCCACACCCAAAAGAAAAGTGGAGCTCTTCTTAGCATGTCATAGACACAGCATGGCTAACACTGACTCCCAAAGATCTTGTAACATGGCAATTATTCTGGGGGCCTGGTTTAGATGCTAAATTGCAATGCTTCCAAGGCTCAGAAACGCCAACAACATCACTGCTCCGTTATACAAATAGACTGGAATTATGTTTGAGTAACAGAAGTGAGGAAAGTTTGTAGTTTAGATTATATCCGTTAGATTTCTTCATCGGGCATAATACAATTGTATAATGGCGGATAAAGAAATCTAATCTGTTTTTGTTTTTTTAAACTTACACCTTTAATAACTTCAGTTAGTCAATAAAGAGTACAGTATACCTTAAACTTACATGTAAGAGTAAACTATACTATAAAGACAATAAACTTACTATACGCAACAAAGGTTTCACATTTTATACCATTTTGTTAATGTGAACTTCAGTATCTCTGCACTACATATGTACACCTAAATGGACCACTTAACCTAACATCAGTGTCATTTTAAAAATGACAAAACTTTTTCTGGTTAAAGCCTGGAAATTACATGTATGGCCACTCCTTCTCAGTATGCCACAACAAGACAGACAAATGCAACTTAATGATGCAACTTAAGCATTTGTTCATTGTAAGCTCTACAGCTATTAGTGGAGAAGGGCAATGACACAACATTTTCGGGGTTGTCAGACAAAACTTCTTCTTCTTCTGCACCTGTGGTCAGCTAAAGGCACTTCAACCCTTCGGTTAGCCTTTTATCCATCCAGCAATATTTTCATAGCTATTCCTTAGCATAGCTAAGGAATTAATCTACTTTAAAGTGATTCTGCAGGCAACTAAATGTACATACCTATAGTAGATTACTTTCTTCCTGCACACCCAAATGCCGGGCTGATCTAAAACATTAGTGTTCTGACACTTTCTTGAAGTTAAATAGCTTGCAAGCACCTTCCACACCTTCCTATTGACCAGTGATGCATCTCTTCATAGTGATGGGTTAATAAGAATGCCTATGACAGGAGGAAATGGGCATATGCCAAAACTACCCAGAAGTGTCAGAGCTTTAAACGTTTACAATGTGCCATCATTCAAATAGAAATTAAAGGCGCTGTAGGTTTTTTTTTTTAAAGGGACACTATAATTTTAACTAGTTAAATTCAGATTTAAACCAATATCCTGATTTTCATTTAAACCAGAAGTCTCCTTTCATTTGGTCTTCAGTATGATAATACATATAAAATACAGTACCATTTAATAATCTATAGCAATCTGTTAATGGTCTATAATAAACTACTGATAATAACTATAATTTTCTCTGATCAGTCTGACATATTTCCCTCTCCTACTGTGATCTGGTTATTGTATTACATTTACTGGTGGGAAGAATACCATTGCTTGATGTCTGTCATTTGGAAACTGAAGTGAAGAAAGATTAGCATACCTGTTCATACTTCTCCAGTTCTGTATGGTAGATCTGTCGGATCTGGCTGAGTTTGGCTCTGTAGTCGGAATGTTCTATTGAGTTATCTGAAGTTCCACCTGAAGCAGCTGCTGCCGTGGCGGCTGCAGCAGCTCCACCTCCCTTCTCAGGTCCAGATACACCTTCAGCCAGCAACATGTTGTCCAGTCTCATGAGCTGCGGGTCTGGCGGATCTTCTTCCTGTGCACCTCGGATGCTGAGACCTTTGAATAAAACATTAGAAAAGATTGCTATAGTTACAACTTTCAAATAGGTGTTTAATCAATCATTTGTTAGCAATGCATAGCTTAGATAAACAATATAACTTAAGTTTAACTTAAGTTGATTAACAAGCTGTGTCCCAAATAACTTATTCCATGTTGTCCATGTTAAGGGCAAAGACACTTTTCCTATATTTGCATGCTTATTTTCATCTCAAAATGTTCAGTGTTGTCAGTTACATTTCACTTTGCTGCTAGCACACTAGCTGGTAACTCAGCTCATAATACCTGAATAATAAAGGATGGAAGCGGGAAGCTAGTCACAAACGACAAGGAGAGGGCCGAGGCGCTGAATGCTTTTTTCTCCTCAGTATACACTCGGGAGGGAAACGGGTTTGACACACATGATAAAACTCCCAGTTTAACTCAAAATATACCCCAGTGGTTGACAGAAACCGTAGGCTACTAAATTTAAACATGTTCACATTAGAGGTGAGGAGATTAAGGGGGGATATGATTTCCATGTACAAAATGTTTAATGGTGGTAGCAACATTAGCGATAAACTGTTTAAAATTAACTCCGTTACAAAAACTAGAGGCCATCACCTAAAATTGGTGGAAAAAAAATTCCAGCACAAGGGGCGAAAGGGGTTCTTCACAGTAAGATCAGTTAGGGTCTGGAACTCACTGCCACAGGCGGTGATTTCAGCAAATAATGTGGAATTGTTCAAGAAACTTTTGGACGATTTCTTAAGGGACCATAATATTCAGGGGTACGGGTACTCCTAGAATGAGATCCTAATAGGTTGGACTTGATGGACTAATGTCTTTATTCAACCTCAAATATTATGTAACTATGTAACTATGAAGTCCAGGAAGTTGGAGAATTCAGCCACTTTCAAATTAAGAGAATATTGAGATGATCTTTGACTGAAATGCACATTGAAAACCAGAACATAAAATCAGGTATCACAAAAGGCGCTAACTGGAAGAAGGTGCAGACTCTTATGATCAAGGAGAAAACAAAAGGTCTCCACGTGACAGAGAGAAAATAAAAAACAGCAATAGTGTTCTCCATCCCTGAAATCAGGAAATGCTGAAAGCACATGATAAAAGGATCTCTTAATTTTAATGTGTTCTATTTAATCAGAATCGCTAACATGCATGATTTAAAATTAAAATGGACACATCTGCAATAAATAAAACAATATTGCATCCCTAAATAACATTTCTTCTCAAAGGCTTCTTTTTTTCAGTCAATAAATACCTTCATCATAAAGTTCAATGTCTAGTGTATTACACTGCATTGTCCATCAACCCAACAAGCATAATAAACCTTTTTAATAGGCCCTATATAATCAACAGTAACAATTGCTGTATGTAAACACTTTCTTAGGCTCCTACTGTGCCTACATACTGTGACAAAATAAAACCACTAACTATAGTGAATCATAAATCTTTCAAAATGGTCTCTCCCCATTAAAAGTCACTCATTAATCAAAACCCCTTCCCCCTCTCTATTGTTCTGTTATAGGCACTCTCAGTTTCTAAATATTACTGTTCCTACGGACAGCATCTCAACCCAGTGTATACTTCTATCAGTGCTCTCAATGACTTTACTTTACATATAGTATTTGCAAATCTATTTTTGAGGGGTTTGGATAGAGTACAGAAGGCTAGGACTAATGTCAAGTCTTTATTGCTGTATCCTGGCTGTGGCAATTAAACCTCTCTGTTTGTCCTGATAATCATTATCACTGGCACTGGAAATAGGGGAACATTTTGAGCTGTTACCCGATCAAAAATAGCAAGAAAATCTTGCATTGGGGAATCGTTTCAGTAAAAACCGTCGAAAAAAGAAGATTTCTAGCACTTTGGGAAGATCTCCTCTCTCTTCCGGGTGTGTTTTAAGACAGGAAGTGAGAAAAATCTTCCTAAAGGGAACGGAGGTTGATGTGAGTAGAGTAACACTGGATACAGAGATACAGGATCCCTATTTATCAGACTTTAGGGTTATGGCTTGTGGTTTCTCTAATAAATTATATGAATACTATAAATTCAGACTATCTAATATCTGATGCTCAGTTGATTTATTTATTTGATTGTATTATTTATATAACTTTATTGCGATCACATAGGGGGCTAGGAAACCCCCTATGTGATAGCCAAATCAAATGACAGGTCCTCTTTATGGAGACATCAGGGGTCTCCAAGACGCCTAATGTCATCTAGGGACCCCCAGAGAAGCTAATGAAGCAGAGATCTGCTTCAGCAGCTTCTCACCGGCATCTGTAACTGGAGAGTGACACTGAATGCAGGAAATGATGTATACTACATCACTTCCTGCATTCTGGGACTGGAGAGGAGATCAAAGGGAGTTCGTGTACTGACCACCCTTTGATCTCCAGTAACAGAGTCGCTGTGCCGATCCCAGCTGCACTGGGCACAGCGGATCTCGAGACCAGCGGCGACGATGGGGGTACGGGGGGGGGTGCACACCCGCAGCTACTACAAGCGATCAGGCGTCTTAAGACGCCCTTCCGCTCCTATAAGGCTCCCGTCCGGCTGTTCAGGAATGGCCATGGACGGCAAGTGGTTAAATGTCTCCTCCTTTTGTTCTTAAAATTATAACCTTGCATGGGTCCTGGTTTCCTTTAATCCGGTGGGTATTCTGCAAGGTTTGGGTTCCTCAGGCTGGTAGATTTGTGTGTGTAATGAAGAGTGCCTCATCGTTCATACACAAAAAAAAGATTTTGGTCCAAAAATGATTTATAATCGGTAAAAGGTATCTGGAACCAAGCCTTTTCTGCATATGACTCTTTAGAGGCTTTAGATATACTTTATACTATTATAGGGTAAAAATAGGTAGGTTAAAGTGCAATTCATTTTAAACACTCACTTGAAACGTACAGTATATATACATACAACTGCCAATATAAACATAGATATAGATATATCTATATCTATATAGATATAGATATATCTATATCTATATATATTATATGCATAGCATATTGACAACATTTTCTGAAGTGTCTTCAGATTTTACAGGCTCTGTACCTGCTCTTTGAATTGTTAAAGTGACACTAAACTCAGGAGCTAAATATAAAAAATGCATTAAGTGAATGACATTGTCATTTTATTTGCTTGCTTTGTGTGTCTCTATGTTGTTATATAGCTAAAAGATAAGCATTACTTGTTCTAGTTGATTTTGGCTAGATTAGGCAATAATCATTGGATCTATGTTACTGAAAGGAAATGCACAAGAGTAGAGAGAAATTGTAATAAAGATAATTGGTATGCTTGCAATACGGAGTGTGTGGATGTATGTGCACCCAGGTATGATCCCCCTTAGTGATCGGCTGAACCACACACTTCTGTTACATGCATACATTGAAGACTCATGCTGCTTTTGTGCCTTATATTCCAATGTGAATGTTAAAATTCTACTTTAAAAATGTAAAAAAAAAAACAAAGAAAATACAATGTCACAAGCCACATGGTTGCTTGCTAATGTATGAACTGTGCATGCATCAAACAAAGGAAAAGCACCAAAAGACAGTAATAGGTTTTACAATAACCTTGAGGGCTAGTTCACACCATGCTCAGTGCGTTCCGGCCCGATTGTGGCCAGAACGCACTGGATTGCATTCAGGCCGGAACACTTTGTTTTGGGTGGGAAGGGACGTGGCAATGCGATCGTCCGCATGGGAATGCGTGGCCCATTAGTGGTGCAGTCAGGAAAAATAATGCGTGCACTACTTATTCTGACTGCACCAGACCGGACGCAGGCACTGATGTGCCACACGTTCCTGTGCAGCCAGATTGCATTGCGGACAGAGGACGTGGCTGCGGTGTCATTGAGTTCAATGCACCGCCACGGCCCAAAATAAAGTGAGCCGGCTGTAAATGCTCTGTGAATGCATTGGGGTTGGTTTATTAAGGCAAATAGGCTGTAAACTCTGCAGACTTCCTTCATCCAATCATATGCAAACAAAAATACAATGAGGGGAATTTATCAAAACTGGAGCAGACAAAATGTAGAGCAGCTATGCATGGCAACCAATCAGCTTCTCTCTTTCATTTTCAAAGCTTAACTGAACAGACTGAAGAGAGAAGCTGATTGGTTGCCATAGGCAACTGCTCCAGATTCTTGTGCTCCAGTTTTGATAAATTCCCCCTAATGTGTTTTTTATAATTCTTGTACAAGTGAATGAATCTTTGCAAAGTGAATGTTCACCACATTTACTGAGCTAAGTGAAAATTCCCTTGCAAAATGAACAACCCCATGGATACAACAGAATCAGCATATATGGCTTAGTAAATCATGTACATTATCTGGGTCCTGGGTTTGAATGCCACTCCTGTTATGGAGTGCATTACACATGTTTGTGTTGGTTTATTCAAATGCTCAAGTTTCCTCCCACAACCTAAAAACATACAGGTATTTTAACTGGTGCTTTACTAGAATGTGTAAAAATGTGGTAGTGATCCTACTCTGCCCCTCCAGGGCAAACATAGTTCTGTGTACTATTTAAATGTAATATCTGGCTTGGTGATTAGAACTTAAGCCTTGCAGCACTGAGATCCCTGGTTGAAATCCAGGTTCTGCCAGGACACTATCTGCATGGAGTTTGCATGTTCTCCCTGTGCTTGCCAGGGTTTCCTCCAGGTACTTCGGTTTCCTCCCACACTCCAAACACATGCTGGTAGGGAAATTGGTGCCTGTCTACACCAGCCTCAGTATGTGTATATATGTGAAATAGGTTTAACAAGACGAGTATTGATATAACCATTTAAACAACGAAGATATCCACACAAAGTCAGCATGGATAAATGATTGTATGTGCGTGTCTTTATCGGTCATGCTCTCTCCCCATACTACACTGCAGATTTTCAATCGCTCAGTAACATAAGAGTAACGTACCTAACTAGAGGTTTTGAACCTAAAGCTACTTAGTGTTGATAAGGAAAAAAAGCATTCTAGCCATGCCGAGGTTTGAAGGAAGTCCCTTTGGTTATCTAACTTCAACATGACTGTTGAATAAAAAACAAACGTTCAAATCCCCTCAAATCAACATTTTCATTAAAATTTCAAGAGGCCTGAATAAGAGCAATGTCCCAGCTCAATTAGCCTCTTTAAATCGCTTTAAATAAAGAATTGAAAGCTGCACTGGATCGCAATGAAGGAGGGTCAGACCGGCACATAAAAAATGTAATCTACTACACTTTTTCCTACATGTATAGTAAACCACACAACAGCCATTCATCAAGAATAGACGCAAGGTGTGCTATTTGGTTGCAGCTGTTTGTCACTATCTGTCATAGGTTATTTATAAGACAGCATTTCTTCTCTAGTAGATAACTAGTTCATATCATTGACGTAGTCAATTTTTGTTAGAATTGCTATAGTGTAACATCACTATAATCCATATACAGAACTGACTGATTATTGCTTTCTACCAGCCCAGAGCAGGCAGCCAAGCTTCTCACAGGCAGTGAACCAGAGCATGAGCGATCAATTGGGAATCAAATACTAATTTTCAGGGAATCAGATTTCTCTCCAGTGTAGGGATGCAACTAATGATTATTTTCATAATCGATTAGTTGGCCGATAATTTTTTCGATTAATCGGATATAAAAATGAAATAAATATCATCCCTAATTTAACCCCTTAATGACCGAGACCTTTTTTTCGTTTTTTGCGCCCATGTTATAATCCACATTTTAGGCCTGAATATCATTTCAAACCCCCAAACATTATATATTTTCAGAAACTCAAGACCCTGTAGAATAAAATGGCGCAGTTGCAAATTTTTATGTTGCACGATATTAGCGCAAATTTTTATCAAACCCCAAAATTTTGTGGGAAATGCATTTAAATGCCCCACAACACAATAAAATAAAACATTTTTAAAAATAAAATATAAAAGAAAAGGTTACAATGAGTAAATAAATACCCAACATGCCCAGGTTAAAAATTGTGTGTGTCTGTGAAACGGCAACAAAATTCAGTACCCCAAAAAGTCCATACACGGCGCTTCAAGAGCCCCTACAAGTCATCAATTTAGAGATACACATAAATATTGACCCAAGAATATTTGCTCTCACTTTGGCTTGCATGGCAACACCCAACATGTGTAGCACGATCATCATTTTCGTACGTAGGTGTACCCGACGTGGGTTTAAGTGAAGATGTGCTTGATGCAGGGGCGGGGGACTTTAAAACATTGTAAAAAATTATTTTTACATTTATTTCATATAATTTTTTAAAACTTTTTTTTTTTAACTTTACTTTACTTGCTATCACTCAGGGGGGCTTACAAGCCCCCCAGGTGAAAGCATTTTGGCAGTGACAGGTACTATTTAAGGTCCAAAAGACCCCCAGTATCACCTTTCTACTTTAAATAAGCTATTGAAGTGCAGAACGCATTTCAATAACTTATTGATCGGCTTCAGGAGCCCAGCAATGACAGGTCAGGGAGCGGAATTTATGTAATCTGCATCGCTCCTGGTCTCATAGTGTGGTGAGGAGATCAGTGAACGGACGTTCGCCGCTCTCCTCCCCAGCTTCCCGCCGACACCTGAGATGCCCGCCCTTGCCCACAGGAGGGGCAGCAGAGCCTGGGAAACATGGCTGGGGTGTCGGGTGCGGGTTCAGTTTACCGGGATCCAACCAACTAATTGATAATGAGAATGGTTGACAACTATTCTCATTATCGATTAGTTAGTTGCAGCCCTACTCCAGTGACATACAGTTGAAAAAACAATTTTGGGAGCCTAGGTGATCATCGTTTTGTTTTTCTGGAAACTGTGATCTTTGACTGTAAATCAGTAAGGGCCATTTCTGGTGACATCCATCCTGGGCTAGTTTTCCTTTGGGTTAGTCATCATGAGCTGGCAGAAGAATGCCAAATGATCATTTTGTGGAATGTTTGTGGAATAGATATACTTGATCATTCTGCCCCAGTGTACATTTATGCTATGTACACTAATCAGCCACCCCTGGTTCTGGTTGAATCTTCGGGGGCCCATTCACACTTAAGGGCCGATTCACACCAGATGCCTTGCAAAGCAAGACAAGGCAATTTGCCTTGTCACAGACGGGATCAGTACCCACCACTGCATTGCGATGGAAACGCGGTGGTGTATGCTAAAAAAAAAAGCACGACATCCTATACTTTTTTTTCCAGCGCAGCAGGATGCGACTCAGTACAACCACCTTGCACCCCGCTATGCCCGTAGAACTGAATGAAATGTCACTTGTGAGATTTCAATAAAGTTCTACCAAAAAAAGATAAAGATTGCAATGTGCCAGGATTGGACATCAGATGCTATGCGATTAGCACAGTGTCTGATGTGAATGGGCCCTCAGGCCCTGTTCACACCAAGGCGTTATCACTTTTGCGCTTTTGTACACATGGGTTCAGCTAGTGTCTTTTTGCACCTTTATGCGCATTTCCCACATATTTGAGCGTGCAAACGCGCCTACATAAAGAGGTCTTTTGACAGGCAGCTCAAGAACCATTGTGGTCAATGCACGAATGCGTGTACAAATGCACAAAAACGCGCACAAAAATGTGCAACATGCTTCTGCCATGCATTTCTTGGCATTTACATAGAAGTCTATGGGGGAAAAACAAGCTGCAAACTGCCAAAAGGAGCTTATGTACTTCTTTTTCTGCTTTTGGTGTTTTGCTGCTCAAGTGTGAACAGGGGCCATTGAAAATTATGAGAGCGCTTTTTCTACTGCTCATAAATACATAGGTGTGAACCAGGCCTCAGTGTTTTACTAAGGTGCGTAAATGCACACGTGTTAACATGTTTTATGGCACAAGCTAACATGCCTTGCATTAAGGCTGGATTCACACCTAAGCATTAGCGTTTTCGCACGTAAAAAGGTGTGTTTTCATGCACATTTACATGTGTATTTTGCGCGTATGCTCGCATATTTTAATTATGCACATTTTTATAAGATTGTGATACATTAACCCTTTCGCTGCCAAGCCCTCCGGAACATTTTTCAAATCAGCTGGCCAAGCCATTTTTGAATTTTCTGCAATTTTTTCCTATTGATTTGATTTTCTGCGTTGCTAGCGTTTGTAAAAGACCCCCCAAACCATATATTTTTTAGTAGAGCTGTAAATGCCAGGTCCGTACAGCATACTGAGCTGGCCAGCTGGAAGCATTTTTGTAGCTCCGTATGCCGTACGTCCTTGGCAGCGAAAGGGTTAAAGTCAATGGATAAAACACACGTATACGCACGTAAAAACGTGCCAAACTAATTACAACGTGCGTTTTCAGGTGTTTCCTATTGACTATATGGGGCCACAACGAGCTGAGATCTGCCAAAAAAACACATGTACTTTTACGGGGACAGGCGTTTTGCTTATTGCGACAAAACACTTAGGTGTGCACAGGGGCCATATGAATGAATGCCATTTTTTCAGTGAAGCTTTTGGTCAGGCTGAATCTGCTGCGACAATACACTCAGTGTGAACCAGGCCTAAGGCATTCATTATGAATACAGACGAAAACATTTACAGGACTTTCTTAAAAATCCAAAGCACCGCAACACACTGCATATGTGTTGCGGTGCACATTGGGCACTGGTGTATAATGCATTGGGGTGCCAATCTCAATGAATAAATCAATACAGGCAGGAATGTGTAGTTTTAATGTGAATTAACACGTGTGTTTAAACACACATTGTCACAACGCACAAATATGAAAGGCTCTAAGATAATAATAATAGTGATTTTTCAGGGACATCTATTTCAGGCCAACTGATCGGTCAGCCACTGGATGTCTACAGAGACCACAGAGCCCCCACAGATAGACAATAATTTTCCAATCTTATCATTACCAGTTAGATGAGCGAATGACACCTCTTATTTATGGATAGCCACGGCTCAGCCTGGAGAAAGCATGTTATTATTACAGTGTCCAAAAAATACCTAACTTAGGGGAGCAGTCAAAAAAACCAGGGCAATAGCTGCACTTTGCACCTTTTGTTTTAAGTACATGCATTTAATTCAGAAAAACATGATTTATGACACAAAAACAATTTTTATTATTTTATAAGAAAAACAAACAGAAATATTTTAAATAAAATGCAAAAACTGCCTAGTTTATAGCCTGTATGAGTTAGCTTACTAAAGACATTTGGAAACATTTAGGTAATTTGCACCTGATATTATTTCATCTTTTCTATATTCCACACTGCTAACTAATGAAAAGCAGGCTGAGATTAATCATCCAGGAACTAGTTTATATTTACCTAAACTATCAGTAGCATGCCTTTACCAGTGTCTTTTACCAGATAAGCATTTTATTCTGTATGCACAAGAACTGTCACAGATCTGTAAACGTGTGTTTCCTCTCCATTGCTAGGTATCTTTCAACTAATTCTAATTAAGAATAGTTCTTCCTGCAAACACCTGTCTCAGGCTTCTGTTTAATAGATAAAAAGGGCTGAACTGGAGACATAATTTCAAGGCCAAATAATAAAAGCGGAGGTCAGTCCAAATATTAACCTCTCAGTAATACCCGCTTCCACTCTTGTAATGGTGCATTAAAATGTCCACTCCGGGTGCCTCCTGATTGCGGGGTATGGTTAAATGTAATAATCTCAGGCTTTTTCAGCAGCTCATTAAGGCTTCATTAATATATGGGCAATGCTTTTGAATTATAAATAAACAGATTAACGCCCTGTGGAGTCTGGACCGCATACTTGCTTCTCTTTGGAAGAATAATATTGCACAATGCAATCAGTGTGCTCACCTGGGAACTAAGGTGCACGAGCAGGGCAAAGAGAAGCTAGCCAAATTGACAAAATATGCTCCCTGATGCTCTGAGAACCACAATCTTCTGCACTGCACTGAGCAGTAGGGTGTATTTAGCTTAGGTCTTCAATTTAACTATTCAGTTGAAGTCTATCTAAAACACACTAACCTAATAAAATAGTGAGTTTATGTAACATTGCACCTCCCAGAATGCAGTACTATGTAAATATTGTTGGTGCAACCCTCAGGGCACAGAAATGGCTTCATCCAAGCCCTCAAGGCTTAAAGCGGACCAGTACTACCTGTAGAAGACTGTTATTCAAATCTCTCCTCAAAGTAATTATAACAAATGCTACAAAGATATCTTATGCTCCCTTCCTTCTTGGCATGTTACTACACTGAATGTCACATGAGCAATGACACTAGCACTGGTTACGTGGTCCCTTTTCTTTTCAAGAGAAGTTCTCAAGGTGGCTTGGTATTCTCTACCTGAATGTCACCCCCCTACCCCTTCAGTCAAATTACTTATTGCACCCCAAGCATGGCCATTGTGCTGCAGTAGGGAATCAAAGTGCCTTTATGCATTCAGGTTTATTTTAAAAGGCAGTATATAATTGAGTAGGGTTGACATGTGCCATGGCTCTTTAGGCACAGTTGTCCCCAAGGACGTAAAAGTAATATTATGCCTGTCTCCATCCAGGTGTACACATTTGCAGCACATCACTCTTTGGAGTCAATGCAGGAGAAGTCAAATCTTTCAGATATGTCTGTATATTGTATGGCCAAGTACAGAAAATATCCGAGGATCAAATCTGCTGGTGTACTGGTAGTTTTAATTCTCAAACATGCTTCCTTAGTAATAAGAAATTAATATATTCGTTCACATGACTGATTACTGAATCCTTTCTACTGCCTTGATTTGTCTGTTCGTCTAAGCTATTATTTGTCTGCAAGCAGAATTCTCTAGAAAATGAGATTCAGTTTTATGCAAACAAAGCTGAGACTGTATTGACAGCTGGGGAAAACACACAAATATATAAATGCATGGTATATATGGATAAAGGCTGACATACAACAATTCTGGTAGCGTGAACAAGGTGTGCTGAGTTATAAAGAATAACAGTGTTTTTTTTTTACTTAATTGGCATCCAGTAGCATATATATATATATATATATATATACACACACACACACACACACACTCACCGGCCACTTTATTAGGTACACCTGTTCAATAGCTTGGTAACACGAAATGCTATTCAGTCAATCACATGGCAGGAACTCAATGCATTTAGGCATCTACACGTGATGAAGACGACTTGCTGAAGTTCAAACTGAGCATCAGAATGGGGAAGAAGGGGGATTTAGGTGACTTTGCACGTGGCATGGTTGTTGGTGCCAGACAGGCTGGTCTGAGTATTTAAAAAACTGCCAATCTACTCATCTCTAGGGTTTACAGAGAAAATATCCAGTCAGGGGCAGTTGTGTGGACGAAAATGCCTTGTTGATGTCATAGGTCAGAGGAGAATGGGCAGACTGGTTTGAAATCATAGAAAGGCAACAGTAACTCAAATAACCACTTGTTACATCCGAGGTATGCAGAATACCATCTCTGGACGCACAACACGTCCAACCTTGAATCAGATGGGCTACAGCAGCAGAAGACTACACCGGGTGCCACTCCTGTCAGCTAAGAACAGAAAAGGAGGCTACAATTCACACAGGCTGATCAAAATTGGACAAGAGAAGATTAGAAAACATTGCCTAGTCTGACGAGTCTCGATTTCACCGGTGACATTCAGATGGTAGGGTCAGTATTTGGCGCAAACAACATGAAAGCATGGATCCATCCTGCCTTATATCAACGGTTCAGGCTGGTGGTGGTGTAAGGGATATTTTCTTGGCACATTTTGGGTCCCTTAGTACCATGGCACAAAAATGCCATGGCCTACCTGAGTATTGTTGCGGACGATGTCCATCCCTTTATGATTACAGTGTACCCATCTTCTGATAGCTACTTCCAGCAGGATAATGTAACATATCACAAAGCTCACATCATCTAAAACTGGTTTCTTGAACATGACAATGAGTTCACTGTACTCCAATGGCCTCCACAGTCACCAGATCTCAATCCAATAAAGCGCCTTTGGGATGAGGTGGAATGGGAGATTAGCATCATGGATGTGCAGCCAACAAATCTGCCGCAACTCCTGTCAATATGGGCCAAAGTCTCTGAGGAATGTTTCCAATACCTTGTTGGATCTATGCCACAAAGAATTAAGGCAGTTCTGAAGGCAAAAGGCAGTCCATCCCGGTACTAGCAAGGTGTACCTAATAAAGTGGCTGGTGAGTGTGTATATATATATATGTGTATATATATATATATATATATATATAAATATATATATATA
>NW_017306384.1:2166213-2173539 GCF_000935625.1 Nanorana parkeri | reverse complement strand
AAATGTGTATGTATATATATATATATATATTGAGACTCACAAAACTTACTCAAACATTTATATAGCCAAAAAACCCTAAAGGAAAAACTATCTGCTGGCTAAGTCATCTTTTTGGGTACCATAAATAGGGCATTTGGCAAGTTAGAAGCAACCAATCAGATTCCTGCGTGAACCCTTCTTTTCCTGCATGTATTTTTAGGCACACTCCAGAGAGCAATGGACCAGATACTGTGGCTACTGTAGTAATTAAACAAGGGATGGCACCATTATATCTGAATCAGTTGCAGAAAGGTAGTATCAGCCCACCATACTGCTCATAATGAGCATAATGCACAAACATTTCAGGGCCACAGCTTTCCCAGGAGGTAGAAGTGAAAAACAATAACGTCACCAGGAAGTGGTCAGAAGTCGGGGTCCAAAGTAAGTATTTATTTTTCTTTTTATTCAATTGGTTTTTTTTTCCTCCAGCTTTTTTGGTGTTTCTTTTTAATGTATGTGTGTGCGTGTGTGTGTGTTTGTGGGGGGATAAGCTGGCCTTATATTTTTAGTAGGGATGCACTGAAATTTCGGCCGTTGAAACATTTCGGCCACAACTGGAACTTTTGCACATTTGCCGAAGGTGCTATGACGGCCGAACATTTAGTGTATGCCAGCTTCTCTCACTGGGCGCCAGTCTGTGTGCCTTCCGATGCATCGCCGGTGCCCAGTGGGGAGGAGAGAAGCTTTCAGGATGGAGAGCAGCACTGCTCAGTTGTCATTGTTGCAGGAGGCGGAATTCTCCTCACACACCTCCCTGCTCCGCCTCCTGTGTCAGGATCGAGAGTGGTGATTGGAGGAGAGTGCTCTGATCTGTCACATGAGGGAGAGCTCAGCTGATTCAGGATAGAGAGACGGTATACAAACACTCACCGATCAGCTGAATTGTGAGTGTTTGTAAACAACTGCATATAGTGTGCTTACTATGTCCTAGTTATGAATGAATGGAAAGTGATCTACATCACTTCCTGTTCATTCATGATTGTGGACATAGTAAGTACACTATATCCACAATGTATGAATGAACAGGAGCACTCAGTATAGAGATTTAGGACTCTGTGCCTTCAATCTCTTTTTCTATTTTGAAAGGGAAATATCAGGGGTCTGTTTAGACCCCTGATATTTTCCTAGAGCCCTTTAGAGACAGTTAAATAGAAAACAAAGAAAAATAAATAAAAATATTTTTTTTGTAAAGATTGAAAAAAAAAAAGTCATTTTTGGTTTTGATTTCGGCCTGACAAATTGTTTATTTTCAGTTTCGGTCTCAAAACTCCATTTCGGTGCATCCCTAATTTTTAGGCAAGGTTCTCTTTAGGCAACAAACTGCTTCCAATGTACGACCAGCCTAAGGAACAATCTGTCAATAATCGGCCCTTGTATAGAGAGAAATTAATCACCAATTATATATAAGGTACTTGGTAAATCCATTAGTACAATGATCCTGGATATACAAATGAAGTACAAATGTTTATTTTCTGTTATACGTTAAGGAAGAGGTACAACCTTTGGCCCCTTTTACACAGGTGCCCCCATTCCATTTCAGTAGGGGATAAACTGATCCCTTGAAGCTGGATTAGAAGGGAAATGGATGTGATGACCATTCTGCCGTTTCCTCCATTTTGTGATGGCGTAAAAATGTACTCATGTAATTCCTATGGGTGAACAGATGTAAATAGATGCGTGTCCGTTTATATCCATTTAGGTCCACTAAAGTGGACCTGGACGCAAACTTTGTGTTTGGTCCGACGAATCTGAACAGACCCAGATGTAAATGAATGCACATCCGTTTACATTGGGCTGCCAATAGCCATTGGCAGCCATTTTTATTCTGTCTAATCTGGTCAAAAGTACACATGTGAAAAGGGCCTTAACATCAATATTTTTAGACAAAATATATCTTCTTGCTTAATCACTGGTCATACCTTCTTTATTTCAAATGTCCTTCTACACAAAACATTTTCATGGATTTACAATCTTTTAAAAAGGCCAATATAAGAAAAAGGGATACTACAAAAACTACTTATATGCACTGATGATTTTCATAAGATATAGTTGTGTGGATAAAAGCAACCAAATTCAATGATTGTTCTGTAGAAAGTTAGAAGATAAAACCAAACTTATTTTTCTTTAGGAGTTTAATTTACCCACATAGTGATTTCAGTTCTTCAACTTACCGTAATCACTAGTCCAAACCCTCCTCCCTTCCCCCTCACTACTTGTCCACCACTGTAATGAGGAACCTTACTAATCAACAGTGCAGTGCAAAAAATGGAAAGGAAAATCCCAAAAAACTCACTTCAGAAAGTGATAACCGTATTTGAATATTTGTGTCCCAGGATTTAGGGTTGTTGATAAACTCAGAAAATTATCTGAAGCCACTATTTTAGTTTCTGCTAGTTTCAGTTTTCTGCTTCCCAAATATAATGGTAGTTTAACAGTGAGACAATGCGCATGGGTTCACTTTAGGGGTGTCGACACACTTTTAGTAATTACATTTTACATTTCTGCATGCATATCTTTGCATTACAACTAAAAGAGGCATTTGCTCAGGAAGAGATGGACAGTGGAATCTGGGTCCATAAGAAACTGCCTCCCAATCGAGAGATATATATTTTCATGGAGAGGGCCACTTGGCATCACTCAAGCATCAAGGCTCACATTAGTAAAGATATGATTGTGCCTCTTATAATGAATTAATAAACTCCTCCTGATAAATCACTGTCTTCCAGCCAGAAAAAAAGGAGGGGTCTGGTGATTACAATAGACTAACTAATGAAGCCCAATAGGTCTACACATTCTTGCCTTTGGCAGTGCAGGGGTTATTCAACTGTACACGATTCCTGTGTCAGGTATATTAAATATAACACCACAGCGCTCTGCACATTTCCACGCCAAGCCGCTTGTCACTTTCGCTTCAGTCATTCTGTATTGAGGAAAAATGCAGCGGTGGGAATTTTACAAGGAGCTGCTCAGTTAAATGGACATAAATCACAGGTTTCATTCAAAGCGAATAATCACTGGCCATAAAGAGCTACTTGTCTCTTACTATATATTACCGGAACTTTCCGCCAGCAATAATGCAGCCATTCATGGTGAGGGGGAAACACAGCCAGGCATTAAGGGCTGACATGTAATCCTGTTAGGGGCCTGATGTGCCGAGTGGGGCTGACATTTTTATCATGTGTCCGCTTCAATTTGGGAAACCGAGGAGAAAGGGGAAGAAAATGATTACTTGGCTTCTCTCTTCGCTGTCCCGAGCATATCTTCCTTCTTACGTTGATTGCATGGAAGACAGAAGAGGAGATGTATGACAAAAGATGTATTTTATCACACCTATAGCTCGTCTTCATCCGGTGCTTGCCAATTAAGCCTCTGTTTAATTTCTCTTGCTCTTCAAGGCCCTGCCAGCCTATCACCAGTGGTGGATTACATCTCTGTAGATTCCAGCGCTATGCAAATCTTTTAGAATGGTTAATAACCTCTTCTGATTAATCTGATTAAATCTTATGAAGCTAAACGAGACAGGACAACTAGTCATCATTGCTCCAGATGCACAACAATAGAAATGGTTGCGCTGTTGCGATTTTAACCCCTTGTAAAGGGAATAAATCCACAGTTAATTTATCAGTTTGTAAAGGTTCAGGCCTTGTTCTTCAGTGTCGACACTGTGAAAATTCGCTCAGAGAAGTGCTATTAGCAGAAACAAAGCATGTGTAACAGAATATCTTTAATTTCCTCAACAGCTTGTCTGGAATGATGTGACAGAAAATAAGGTGATGACTAAAAGAGCTATTCTTATTATTTTGTTACTGTATTTCTTTCAGCAAACTGCGGCATTATGGAACACCTGTCATAATGCAGAACACCTGTGTGAGAAGGTTTTGATGAAATCAGCCATTCCTTTACTCTTGAACAATATGGTGATTCCAGATCTTGACTGTAGCAGCTTTAATGTGTGCCTTTTCCCATATGTGTTTTGTTTATTATATAACAGATAATCATCACTGGTATACTTGGCAAAGTTAAATTCTGGTCTCCTGCCGGATGACCAGCTGGCTCGCTGGCAGTGGTGGCAACGCTGGGTGGTAGAATTTCTGTGCCTGCATAGTTATGACATCACGCTGCAGAGCCACATCCAACACCGGGAGTTGTGAAGCTTCTCTTCTGTCAGGTAATGCCAGGAAGCCAAGCTTGGCCCTTGTGCTCAGAATCCTAGATATGCGCATGTGCATTGGCATACTTTGGCTCACAAAAATTGTGCACCGCCAGGCGCATCTGCGCAGGCATGCGCACGTTGGCGTACACGCTGACATGCGCAAGCGCGTGTTGCGGATTTTCACGCTAAACGGGCTATTTAATGCTGTGACATTCTTGCCTCCAGTGCTGACTGGTCTTCAGCTGTTTCCTGTATCCTGAACCCAGCACCCTGATCTTCTGGCGTTTGACCCAGCTTGGCTAACTATTCTACTGCTCTTCTGGATTCCCTCAACTTGTTTCTTACCACGCTCATGCCTGCTGCTCTGTACTTCGCTGCGGGCAAGTTTCTGATCTGGCCTATCCCGGACTACGCCTTGTCTACTGTCTTGGTACCTCGCTGCTCGACTGTTACAGATCCGGCTTGTCTTGGACTTCTCTGCTACCGACACTTGTGCCTCTCCTGTCCTTGTGCACCTGTTCCCACTTCCAGGGGTCCTTGGACTTGAACTGCAAGTGAGGCCTTCCTCGTCAACTCAGACTCCTCTAAGGTATGTGGTTGTGACAGGTAAGGTTAGTAACTACTCTCAATGATCTATGAAGCTCCTACTGACCACCAATGTAAAACAACACTTTAATCCCTGGCCACCAGTGTAGGGGGGCACTACACTGACTGCCAATGTAAAAAAGCACTTCACCACTGACCATCAATGTAAGTGGCTACAACAATGATCACCAATGTAAGGGAGTACATCCTCACTGACCACTAACATAGAGTGCATTTCTACACCAATATAAGGGGGCAATACGTTCTCTGACCACCAATTTATGCAGTGACTTCGACGCTTACCACCAACCTAAGCTGGCACTTCAACACCAACTACCAATGTAAGAGGGCACGCTACCACTAAGCACCAAAGTAAGGGAGACCTTTCCTCTATCCATCAATGTACAAGAGGACTGCACTGAATGCCAATATAAGGAGGCAGTTCACCACTAACCACCATTTAAAGGTTGTACTTCCCGTCTGGCAACCATTGTAAGGATTCACATCTACTCAGTCCCCAATGTAAGGGGGACACTACTTTGAATGCCTATGGGGCAGTTCACCACTGATCACAAATGTATGGGAGTCACTTCTCGGTCTAACAATGTAGAAGATACTTCTCCAACCGTCAATGTAGGTGGGCACAACACAGAATGCTAATACAAGGGGCAGGTTCACCAATGGTCATCAATGTAAGGGTGGTATTTATTCACTGACTACCAATGCAGAGCAGCACTACACTACTGATCAAAAATTAAATGTGGATCACCACTGGCCATTAACATTAGTGGATGGATCTCCACGGGCTACTAACATAAGGGGGCACTACAATGACAACCAATATGAAGATGAAATGCACTGATCACTCTATGTTGCGTGCTCCAGACATCTGCTTGATTTTTGCACTCTGTATGTTTTGCTGTAGGTTACTTACTCTGAACTGCAGTACTCTGTAAACGGTGCTGTACATTATATAGTCCTGACTGCTGTTCTTTGTAAGCTATGCTGTATATTACATAAGGCTGACCAACAGTTGTTATTGTCTCAACAGTTGTTGTTTGCCAAGTAGTCCTCAACTATTTTAGTGAAGTTCTCCTTTAAAAAAATGTCTATACTACCGGTGTAGATAAACATATGTAATGATAGAGTTTATATTTTTATTATAATGATTACATTTTTGCATCTGTCACACAAAAAACAAATTGGTTGCACAGAGTGTATCAATAAAATGCAGCACTTGGGATGGTATGCAAAGTACAGCTTATTACAGCAACCAATTGAAAAATTATTTTAACTAATCTGACCACAACAAAGTTAAATATCATGAGTTACCAAGAGTCATAGCTCAACTGCCTTACTGAATAAGCCAATAAATGTGTATATTCTAATTAATAAGTCACATCTTAGTTTGTATAATTTGAAAAGCTTCCTAACAAACAAATCTTACCTACCACCATTAAACCTGATCTTCAGCTGTTGCAGGTTATTTATTATGCCATACTGTCTAAACAAATTGTAATTTCCCTGCTAGGATCAATATGCTCCATCTCCTACAAGCTATGTCCTTTTTACCATTTCTGTAGATGCACTTACAAATATATATTCTCAGGCTCGGAGAATGATGCAGCAACAGCTATGGTGAAATTCTATATGCACCAGGTTTGGTAACTATGAAACACCTAACAATGCACCAGTGTAAGAGGTGTGAAGAGTTCCTCCTTCACTTGACAAATTACCAGTCAGTAATATAACAACTGATGTGTATTTTTCAGCCCTTTAATCACTTCAGTCACAGGTATTGTTTTGTTATTTTAGCCTGGAAGATATCCATGTTTACAAGGTTAATGGCTTACAGAACACTACTATTTTACAAAATACAATCAATTTAGGACGCAGCAGTTTCCACGCAATATAATTTTTCACACTTGAAAATTATTTGATCACACTAAAAAAACCGAATTGATTTAACCTAACCTTTGAGCCCACATAAAAACGTATCCTTTATCTGTAACATATTCTGGAACCTAATTCTGAAACTATACTGAAACCTAACCTAACTTACGTAATTTGCGTAAAACTGGGCAAATGACGATCACATGACATTACCACCACTAGATGTAGCCGAGGAGCATACATTCATATGCTCCTCGGCTACATCTAGTGGCGGTAATGCTGTATGAACTGCATTCTCCCAGCTTTACAATGGGCAGAAGATTTATACATCGGCCCCTTAAACTGTTATACTGGTTCAACCTTAAAGTGCATGTAAAACCTAATAACGATTCTCTTATTTGCACGCTTTTGGTTTACTAAATGTAATCCTGTTTATCTTGTTAGAAATTTACAGCTGTCCTGTGTTATCTCAGAGCCCTCCTAGTTTTTATCTTGGACTACAGAATGAATAGCCTTTATGTTGTACAGATCTGAGAGTAGGAGTAGTTTAGCACAGACAATGGGCAGGGCTGATACCAATCAGTGCACAAAAATAGTGTGTGTTTGCAGCCCACAACAGGCCTTAAAGTGATATTTAAGGATAATTCATCACCCCC
>NW_017306384.1:2152034-2165068 GCF_000935625.1 Nanorana parkeri | reverse complement strand
ACCTTAAATGATGCATCTTGATCCTATCATCTTCTTCTTCTAGAAAAGTTTTAAGGAGTGCCTCCAGGGCTGGTGCCAGTCTCAGATCCTGTGCTGACTCCTCTCTCTTAAATGGCCCTTCCTGTCCCACGGAGTCTGTGCGGGTGCACGCTGCTGCATTTACTTACCCTGTGTCTCTCCTCATCTCTCGGTTGAAGATCTGAACTGTGCATGCACCCGCCCCAAGATCCTTTGCGGCCGCCCGAGAATCTTCAGATTTTCAGACAGGAGCGCGCAGCAGAGACACAGGTAAGTTTAAACACTTTTGAAAAGTTTTTTTTTTTTTTAAATGTTTCTCCATATATCCACTGCTTGCTAGCAGTAGATATATGCAAAAACACAGGAGGGTTTAATAACCCTTTACGAGGTGAGACAGATCAACTGGTATTTTTCTGACCTTTTTTAAAGCGATAAAACATAATGTACTGCAGAGATGTATTGCATATGTTTAATTTTTATTTTTGCCTGACATACACTTTAACTATCAGTGACAGCTGTTTGTCCTGTTTAGTTGTATATCCTTCCTCCAAGAGCATAAGTGTCAGTTTCGTGTCAAGTCAACATGCAATACACAACTTCTTTAGACATCTTATGCCCAACTATTCTCAAGACAACTTCATCAGCCAGACTGGGCTTTCCTGGCTACTTGCTTTTGTTTTCCCCTTGTGATAAGCTGGCTAAGGGATGACCCACTACTTTTTCCCATTCCCCCTTCACAAGCAATAATGCGACTATTTGGAGATCACATGTTTTGAAAAGTCCTTTTATAAGAAAGATCTTTCAGTGAAGAGCTTCTACCTGCATGTCTGACCACCTCCAACAGATGTCTACAGCTCGCGGTATACTGAGACGCCACAGCCGGAGCGGATCCCGACTTAGACGACGGGATCCGCCCAGCTGTGTGAGTGACAGCTGGCTCTGTCTATCTAGAGACAGAGCCAGCTGTACCCGCCCCCTCCCCGTCCGTTCCGCCAGTCAGCGCTGGCAGATCGGAGCGGGGAGAGGGGAATCCAGCCCCTCCCCCTGTCACGGCAGAGAGCCGTGACAGGATCGAGAGGTGAGCGAACCCGGTATGTGTTCGCTCACCTCCCGATCTACTGAGCCGACCTGTGACAGTCTCATTGTCACAGGTCGGCTAGAACTATGAGGTGAGTGAAAAGCACTCACCTCATAGTTCTCCTTTAAACACTCAGATTTTTTAACATAAAACAATACTGTAATGTGTGCTTTACTGTAATCCATGGTTGTTTCCCTTCTCTTTGCTGCTCTTCCTTTTAAATCTGTATCTCTTCTCATGCTGAGCAGAACATCTGTTTTGCAGCAGACTTTGAAATGGATACATGGTGTCTGTGTGAAGGTTCACAACCTGAGCCAGCACTACAGGAAGATTCACTCAGCTGCAAAGGGAAGTTCTCCCTCAGCATGAGAAGAGATACAGATTTAAAAGGAAGAATAGCAAATAGAAGGGAAACTACCATGGATTACAATAAGGCACACATTACAGTATTGTTTTATGTTAGAAAATCTGAGGGTTTAATGTCACTTTAAAGGTAATATTGTATGCCAAGTTGTGCTACCACTTTATGTTTTAAGCAACACTAGGCTAGGTCACTTTGCTTACATTTAGGCCTCATTCACACAGCTAAGTGTTGGCCCGTACAGATCCGTGTGGCGTGCACGGCCGTATCGGGTCATTCCCGGGAATGACAGGTGCTACGTGTGATTGTACGTGGCAGCCTGTTCTCTATGGGAGTAAGCAGCCATACGCTCACCCGAACTTCACAACCTTGCGGGTGTCAGTGCTCGGACGCAGACAGGATCCATCCTGTCTGCGTCCGAGTACGGATACCCGCATCTGCACGGTACAATAACACGCAGCACCTGTCCTTCCCAGGAATGGCCCGATTTGGCCATGCACGACGCATGGATCGGTATGGGCCGACACTTAGATGTGTGAATGAGGCCTTACACTAGCCTCCTGTGTTTGGTTTATTTAAGCAAACTTTATGCTTCCCAGATCAAGTTCTCCTGCGTTTAAGTGCATTTACATGTGTTTAGATGTATTCAGAGTATCTAATCTGACCCTGGATGCACAAAATTCTAAACTGAATGCACCTAAAAGTAGGTAAGAAGAAAGCTCAAGCTGCTCTTATCTACATATTGGTTTTCACATAGAGTTTGCATATGGTTATCACCGCTCATTACACTAGCCCAGTCTGAAAAGGTGCCATTTACAGATACCCTCTGGACACGTTCCCGTAGCCAGTTCTCTATCCACGTACACACCACCTCATCTATGCCCATAGCCCTCAGCTTGTGTAGCAAGCGTTTGTGTGGTACCGTATCAAAAGCCTTTGAGAAATTAATATTTTGCCATTTTTTTAACACGCCTGACAGACCCTTGCTACTAGAAAATTCGTTTTTGCAGGGGTTTACTACTGTATCTACCCAGCAACAAAGCCTTCCGTGTTTTCCAGTACTGGTGAAGGTTAGATGGCGGTGTTTCTATATAACCAAACACATTAGGACTCGCTGAAGTAATAGCAAACATAGTTAACTCTCCTCCTGCCAGGCATGGCAGATTTAACAGAGATTTCTACACGGCAATGCTGATAAATCTTGGCAGCAGAGCTGCAGTGAAATAAATCTATACGGCATAAAGTGCATGCAGACTCTGTGTAGCGAGAGCTTCAAATGTTTATTTCATTTCCCAGCTCAGATAAACCCTTTTTGGAGGCAGATTTATACTCCTTTTCCCCTGGCCTCTTCAGAAGCTCCTTTGAAACTGATAAGAAAGTTGTAATCGCAGCACGAGATTTCTTCTCTGAGGTAAACATATTTATTTTTTTATTTGGGGGCAGTAAATGTTTATGCCAGAATATTTAGTTTTGAGAGGAAAGTATATGGCTGCTTTTCTACCTGTTTGATCAGAGATCCGTGAGTGTAAAGATGCAATTCAGCCAACATAACTGCTAAACGACCTATTCTACAGAGCAATCAGTAGAAAAGCGTTCATTGTATTTTGTCTTGTCAGTAAGCGTTTTTTGTGTTTTTTTTTATTATCATGACACTATACATCATTAGAATGAAATGGTGCCTATTACAGCAGACCTTCTAAAATGCAAGGTCCACTTAACTCACACTGCCACCACCCACCTCCCTTTGTCAAATTGCAGAATTATACCTATGTAGAAAAAAAGAATTAGGAGAAAAAATATACTTGTCTTGCATCTAGGCAAAGAGAACGCCGCAATTCTTGCGGTGAGATCCCAGGAACGATGAGGATCCCAAATCTCATGTGAAGACACCCCTGCCCTGATCTCATGCGTCATATTAGAAGATTTGATAAACAAAATTCCCCGGGTGCTATGTCAAATAGATCTTGACGTCACCCTCTCCAGTGCAGAACTCGGATGTAAGGTAAGTATATTTTCTAAGGTGTATTTATTACAGTTTGGGTGAACCACTATGTAATAGGCAAACCAATAATGTCACACCAATATCAGACTGCACTGCTAGTAAACATGCCGTGTGTGAAAACTTGCTGCAGTGCATAACTTTAACACACAATGGGGGAAATGTATCAAAACTGGAGCAGACAAAATCTGGAGCTGCTGTGCATGGCAACCAATCAGCTTCTCTCTTCAGTTTGTTGAGTTAAGATTTGAAAATGAATGAAAGAGACATGCTGATTGGTGGCCATGCACAGCTGCTCCAGATTTTGGCTGATCCAGTTTGGATACATTCCCTTCAATGTGTATGTAAAGCCAAAACTTTAGTCCACAATGAGGAAATTCACCTGCTGTATGCCCCCTGGTGTTGCTTGTCACTGGGACTCAAAGTGATGGGAAATGTTATATTTTGGGTTGTTACCAGAACAGGATAGGGGAAATCTTCCAAAAGAGATTACCATTACTGTGGAAAGATTTTCTCTCAGTTCCTGTTGTGTCTGCAGGACAGACAGTGAAGGTAAACCGCCCCAATCGTCTAAAAACAGATGTCAATTTTCATGTAGTTATGCACTCAAAAAGTGAATGTTGTAAGAATCATCTAGAAATATTCATTGTTCCTACACAGGACCCTAGTGTGTTTCTAGACACTCCTTTGCCTACAGCCTCATAGCTGTATATCTGTTCACTATTACCCAATGACTCCCCAATTACAATATCCTCGATATTGTAATTGGGGAGTGTGAGATCATCTAAGCCTAAGGCTTGGCTGCATTTCACTGCTGGTCTCAGGAGATTTGGAGTGAGATTTGGTGCTGTCTCTATTGTACTGCTCACTGTTCTCCTTGCTGGAGACATGAGAAGCAAAGCCCTGCCTCTACCAAGATAGCCACCTGCACACAAGAGTAAGTCAATAATGTGGAAAATATCCACAGATTCTTGCTGCCAGATTTTGCAAATAGCTGTAATTGCAGGTGTAAAAGGGGCCTTTAAATAAATAACAAAATTACACACAAATTATATACTTTTTTTTTGCTGGGGTAGGTGAGTGATGGGAAATGTTTCTGTTTTGCACCTCCAGTTTTATAAGCGCATCGTACATGGCAGTAAAATGGCCAGCAGTTTAATTTGTATTGTTTTTACGATACTTTGATAACAGACAATTTCATTAACTCCTGTGATATCTCTGATGCTTCTGGCACCTCTGGAACACACACCATGCCAAGAAAGTTATTTATACTCTTTAGCTAGCTGCTCATTAGAAGAAGACAATTTATGAGTGCAAAAGGATCCATTTAGAACCTGTATTAATTTCAATCTCCATGACTTATAGCAGCACTGTGGAGACAGTTGTGCACAAGATCCGATTACAGGCGTACCCCATGTTGTTTAGGGGTGTCAACAAAGAAGATTTTTATTAACATCAAAATTAAAAAGTATTTTTTATTTGCGAGACAATCTTCTAACTTGATTTATAAAAGATAGACTTCTGAAAATGCAAGGTGCTAGGCTGTTGTACAAGCAATGACAGCTTACAGCACCCACATCCATTTACATATAATTGGACACGCTGAGTTTACATGCGGACAATCGCCCCCTGTTTGCATGAGACTGCTCCGATCGGCCCCAAACACAAGTGTGAGTGAGGCCTAAAGCAACCTCATAGAAAATTAGAAGCAAATGAGGAGCAAAGCAAGTCAAAAATTAACATGAATGGACCAGAAAGCAAACAAAAAGAGAGTCAGTTCACACAACAGCTGCCCTGAGGCAAGGCCGCCCAGCACAGTGTGAACAGGCTCTCATTCAGTATGCTTTCAGTTGCATTAATAATGGGGGAATGAATGTGTGAATGGGGTAATGTGAATGGTAAAATAAAAAGGGATTCATATACTAAACAATATCCTTGTATGTGTTAACAACCTACAGTTACCAGAGTACAGTGGGCCAAGTTCATTAAAGCCATGCAACAGTTTTCTTGCTGTTTCTGACATGTGCAACATAACCAGGTAGCCCTTATGTGCATAAGGGCTACCTGGTTATGTTTTTTACATTGTGGCGCTATGGCTGCAACAAATTCATTAAGAAATATCGGCATATTGGTAATAAGAACAGTTGAGGTAAATAAGACTTCTTTTATGTTGCAGTAAATTGTGTCACATGTGTAAGTATTGTGTCACAGACACAATTCTGCAACAGATTCAAATACACCTTACCGACAGCTACCTGAACCCGTGCCATTTGTTGCACAGACGGGAGACAGATTTCTAATGAGTGTCTATGAATTCCAGGGAATATTTTTTTTACTACTGTGCACCTTTAAGTTGTAGGGAAGCAAGAAGATAACAAGAAGGAAAGAAAAGCCAGTGAAAGCTGGGAACGGCTTTGTGAATTGTGCAGAAGAGAAGAATTAAAGTGCTATCAGTCTGTCAGGGTCTAATGGTATCCTGAGGTTAGATTTAACATTATATATGTATTGGCTACTTGGTTCCTAGGATACATCCAAATCTATCTTATACCAAAAAGAACATAATAATATGTTATTTTAATGTGGGTCAATACTGAAATTTTTGGAAACAATGTTACAATGTAACCATTTTCTTAAATAAAGGAAATAGCTTCCATACATCGTTTTGTTTGGCTTTTGGCATGGCTGTTGTATATAATGAAATTTGGCTTCAAGCAGAAAGACTAAAATTACAATTCCCAACGTGTTACTAATGTTGCTGGTGCTGAAAGAGGGGTATTACCCTCACTTAAGAATTTGGAAAAAGTAATGTTAACAAAAAAAAGCAATGTGGTTTTTTCAGAGTGTGCCATAAACCCTCTCTACAGAAAATTATGAACTGCTACATAAATCCTGACTCTTCCTCTTCAGACGGACTCATTAAAGTGATACTGAGTCTCTGGGCGGTCATAATTCTGCAGGCTGATGCTGCGGAATCACCCCGGCGCTGAGCTGCTTCTTCACCTGCCCCCTGCCTCTAATATCCCCCCTCTCTCTGTCATGCCGCAGCCGCCTGACCTTTAAACTGATGCTAGTTTGCTCTCATGGCTGAAGTGGGAGTTAGAGACCCATAAAACCGCTTCCTCTCTCATTTTGGAGCAGTTGTAATGGCGCGGCTAACCTTTTGTAATGGCCTTGCGCGATATGGGGAGGCAGCTAAAACAAACTATATTTAACCTATCTGCTGCCAGATAACAACAACACACACAGAAACGATTATTTATTTATCTAATTGATTTATCTGACACTGAAAAATTTGTCAGTGCTTTTTCAGAGTACACAGGTAGTCAGAGCACTCTTTGTACCTAAAGAAGCTTACAATCTAACACTCCACTCCAGTCAAACAGACACAGATAAAAGAATCAATCTGGATGGAAACCGATTAACACACAATTATATTTTGTATTGGGGAAAGACAACAGAGCACCTGGAAAAAACCCACACCAACATGGAGAAGAGAGAACATGCAAACCTAAACCCAACAGTATCCCTAATTGGAATCTGTTGACACATTTAAACAATAATTGAATACAGCTCATGAATGTGTATTTTTAAATATTTATATTGAGTGATTGTGCATATATGATTACTGGATCCATATGATCATTTATATCATCTTTTATTTTAGAACATTATATTATCACATATATCAAACTTTTTGGGAAGTACATAGAGAAATTGAAAATAAGGGTAAACATGACAAAATGCCTTAAAGGGTCTATTAGCCATGGAAGTATATGGTTTAATGACTCTAGGAACAAACATCTGGTCACCCTGCGCAACAAGGGGCCAAAGCATCAGGACCCAGGGTTTACTATCAGGGCTGCTCAAAGGCAAAATTGGTGTCCGACATATTGCCCAGAACACCAGGCAAGCAGTAACATCCACTTTTAAAATAGATATAATATAACTCTTTGACCTGTATTTCTATTAAGCAGGTCCGGAAATTTACACACCAGTTAACTGTGTTGCCTACCTGACAATGAATCATCATCATCACACTATTTATTAATTGTCCAGTGAGCCGGCCACTGACAGGAAACTTTACAGCTTTAACAGGGAATATTGGTGGCACTTGAATTGCTATGCCACATGGGGATCATAAGAAAATAATTACCAATACTTTAGAGGTAGATTGTTTCATAAAAACTTGTATTGCAACTGTGACTAAATCTGTTTTCCTGGAGTTCTGACTTCAATGGAAAGCTTTGTCTGGATCAACTGATATTTATTTTTATGGGAATCAAATCATTGTCAACTGCCATATGCAATCATGCTTAGGTACAAATATATGACCAGCTAGGATGGGATCTCTCAGGTGTTCACTATTGTACCCCCCCCCCCCCAAACAAGCATAGTGCATTTGTGCACCAGTACTTGGGCTGTCAGATTGTGCATGCACATTCAACCACCATCTCAAGTCAACGGTTGCCTTTAGTGCATATTACATTTCCAGCTTATCTTTGTGATTATTTATTAGGTACCACATTAAAGATGTATATCTACTTCATATAAATAGAGAGTAATCCTGGTCTTGAGCTACAAAGACAGAAAATATACAGAGAGAGAGAGAATTCATGTGTGAGTCATTACAAGTTCCATCAGACTTGCAAAATACGGCAGCTTAGTGTCTCACGTCAGCATGACTAAAGCTAATAAAAGTTTGTGTATGAGGTGGTTGTGGTGGCGGTGGAGGGGGGGGGATGTTCATAATCCCAAGACAACAGTGTCCCGTATTTCTCTACAGTGCAACAAAGAGTTTAATAGCCCATAACTTATTACAAGATTTTCAACATAAAGCCATTCGTTTTTGCCTAACATAAAGCTAATCCCTTAATGTATATTCTCTCCCCGTGGAAATAAAGGAAGATGCGCTTCACACTGGCATTGATAACGCCGAAAACTGCTTATCAACTCTGCCAGGAAGAAATATATCCACTTTCAAGTCTAATTTCATTTCTAATTTATGTTTACAATTTTCCTCGTGTTTATTTTCTGTACTGACTTGCAGTCTGTTACATACACTTGGTTTGTTAACGCTGACACATCGGGGAAAGTGCCCCAGGGAGTTTTGCTTTTCACACATAAAGTAATTAACGGGTCGTTAACACATTAACTGATTCGCATTCGACATCAGCTAAGTTAGTATAGTAATAATTACCTTATTGTAAGAACGCCACCTGCTCTTTGCCAATAGTTTTATGTGCACTGATACTGGTACAACCCTATGATGACAGGATGAGACTGAGTTCTGGAATAACAATTTACAGCATACTTAGTTACAAATTCTAAAAAGCAACTCATAAGTAGAATCTGTTTTCTCTGGTTTAAAGAAACAGATTAGTAAATTGATGCATTTTAACCTATAGGTGCTACCTAATTTCAATACTACACTTAAGAGATTTTTGATCTTGCTCAGCAAAAAGAAAGCCAAGAGTGGCAGAATACCTAGACAAGAGAAATAACTTACATTGGTTTTGTCATATGATCACTCTGTCTGGTTATAACAACTGAGGCTGAATCTCTTACCATTTATTTTGAACTGCGGCTACTAAAGAAAGTCCCATCATAGATTTACATTGTATAGCAGGAGCACAAGGAAAGCTGATAACAAGGGTTCTCATTTTAACATATAAATATACCATTGTGATACATATCCTTTTTGGGTGCTTGGAAACACTGTGTTGTGGTGTCCATAACCATATGGTTCTTGTCCTTCAATGCATAGGAACCTAAGCCTGACAGGCCTTAAACAATACTCAGGCAATGCAAGGTACAAATGATTACATCTGGGCATCATCTTCCAATGAAAACTTGACTGTCAGGTTCTTTTTTGACAGATTGGGTATATTTTTTTTGTGTCCGTCTAAATAAATAAGGTAAAACATTACAAAAAGTATTGCTGATATATAAAGGCTTGTTAAAGGAGTAAATCAGAAATACAATTTACCCTTGCAGCAGGTCTCCCTCCCCACTGCAAGAGTTAACTGCTTGTTTTTGCCCAGTGGATGATAAAGAAGTTGATATATTTATTAGGGATGCACTGATATATCGGCCACCGTAACATATAGGCCAAAAATGGTTCCTTTCAGACCCAGGCACACTGAGTCCCTTTTTTTCTCTAGCAAGAGAATGCTAGAGATTGAGTTGGAAGTCAGAGATCGCTCTCACTAGAACTACTTATACATGGACTGGCACCCTCTGTCTTTTTTTTATAAATTTTTCTTACTGGCTGATTCACATATATTATACAACTTCAAGAGGATTATTGTTTGATTCTCCATATTCTCCATTACCCCCATTGGGAGCAGTCTATGGAGATAAACCTCTCTCCCCCCTCCTGTGTAGTTTGGAATTGGAGTGATATGCTCCTTTGGTGATGTGCACTGGGTCTGTCTTTGGTCTCCCCAGAAAGCCCCTGCAGTGACAACGCTACCCATCCGCCTCCCGGGAGATCTTCATTATCTCCTGCTTCCTCCTCCCTTCTTTTCCCCGTGTTTGGAACCCATTTCTTGGCCACGTTCTGGATCCACAGTCGCTCTTTTGCAGCCAATCCTTGCTTGTCTTCATTATTTATTTATATTGTTTGTTGCATCGCGTATGCATTGAACAGAGTATGGATTAAAATCGTTTCCCAACGAACACTTGCCATTTAATACAATTAAACAAGTTTCTTCATCATTTATACATTTTGTGGACAATGTTTAGGTGAGAAAGATTTTTGGCTGTTGAAGGTTAATAGCAGCTGTAGAGTTGGAGTTTGCTTCTCTATGTGGCAGACATAACAGACAGAATATAGGTTATGCACTTTACAATCGACATACTCATCTTAAATCATTGGTGGGTAGTGTAGCGATGTAAACCCACCTTAGATGCAGGAAAACTGATGAATGGTGATGACCTTTTTTGGGGGAAAAGGATGAAATAATTTATGATTTCATGAAAGTATGCTAAAACTGATCTGAACCTTTCCTTTATGCCAGACTGTAATAAAATTCAGGTTACGTGGACAAGAAAGGAAAAAGTACTCAAAGAATTCTCGGATCTCTTTCATTTTTTTCTAGGCAGCTAGTGTTAAGTTAGCACCATTACATTTTTTAAAATACTTTCTATGCTATTTTTCTTTTGAAGCCAACATGGTCCCCCTCCATCCTTTCTATATTTCACCTCTTTTTTTTAGACTTTCCTCTTTAGTCTTCTTTCAATAACATCAAAGTTTTGGAAGAGGGAATATTCTAGAGCTGTCCTGATATATGAAGCATTTCCAATACTTATAACCAATGGCAGGGCTGCTGATGCTGAGCTTTGTTTTAATTTCTTCTTTCTTGAAAACAAATAACTCTATTTGTTGGTGGAACACCACATAGTTCTAATTGAAAGGACCACAAGGAATATTAACATTAAGCTTATATCTTAATACAACCACTCACAGGGAATATTTAATAGTATATTGAAGAAAAAAGTTTTAATTATGTTAAACAAAAGTTAAGCTGGCCATATACGAACCAGTTGGCACCACCTGGCTCAACATAAGATGATTTTGTTAAAGAAGCAGGTGGAAAATTGTTGGCTGAAAAATTGAGTGATTTCTCTCTTTCGGAACTATAAAATCTTAATGTTTATTGCCAGCTTTATAGTATGGCGTTTCAAAGCACCCTCTGATAAGTGCACTTTACCATACTGACCAAGCATGACTTTCTCAGTACTACAGAAGTTTTCAAAAGGCGATATGATGTTACAAAATGGCAACAGGGCCCCACATGACCATTCTGGATTTGTCTTTGCCAACTGTATGTGTCTAGGTAGTTGGTGACACATACAATGCTGGTCACAGAGCTAGACACTAAGCAATCAGTGTATTTACATGTATTCCAGAATCTCGTGTTCTTACTAGTTTTCCGTTGGCATTACAATGCAGTTGTCTGATTTTGGCAATTTAGGAGGGTGAATAGAGTATGTGTGTGTGTGTATGGGGGGTATATATGTGTGTGCGTGGGGCTGAAAATCGTCTTCAAGGTAATTCAATATTCAGACCCTGGGAGAATCATGCAAATCTACTGCAGAACAACTACTTATTAAATGCCCCAGGCCCATACTGTGCACAGAGCTGCCCTGGTCTTTGGAGAACATGCTAATTAGATGGACAGAGATGGGAAATATAGCAAACCAGGTCAAGCAGCAGGAATCCTTTAGCAGGGGTATGGATGCTACCCCTTCAATAAAAATCAGGGCAGAATAAATTATCCGTGTCCTGCGGAATTGAAATTGACTTAACGGTTGAAGTTTAGAGCTTAACTTGATTGCAGTGGACTTTTGATATAATACTATGAATAAAACATTATGCGAAATCCCTATCTGAAATTTAACTTGCCCTGGGTTATATCTGTCTTTGCTATCTGCATAGAAGATGAGGCTGTTTTGCAAATTAAAGCTAATATTGTGCACTCTGAGAATTGTATGTGGGAGTTTATATCTGTGGCACTGCTTGCCTTGTGCTGCTAAATCTTTTTATCAGATGTTTTCCTGGTAGTCTTTTTATCTTCTGTATGAGAAAATGAAACATATTTAAAAGCTAATAAAATGGCTCGAACCAGGAATCCTGCAAACACTTAAAGGAATAGATGTATTACAAGTGCCAGTCTCACTAGTCTTTTGCCAACAAACTCAGTATTTTAAATTACCTTTTTTCAGTTTTTTGGAGTAACAGAATTAATTAAGGGGACATATTAAATAACAACAAATAAAGATGCCTGAAGTTGCAATTCATATATGAGCTGTTACAGTAAAGTGTTCTATAATGATATAGAATGAGGAGGGCTTTTGTAAACTATAAGGATAGGACTATAACTTAAAGAACCAGTAAATCTTAAGCTTAGCACCATCAGAAGGGAGTGATAAGTGTGTAAAAACTTCATGGCGAGAAAAGCTTTTACTTTGAGTCACTTTGTTCAGTTGTCCACCTGGTGGAATGTCAACCATGGCCAGAGATTCAGGTAGCACTGTCACATGGAATGAGGTGATGAAGCATTGGGTATTTGTGCCAGGTGAGGTTGTGGCAAGAGCACTGTTAAAGCGAGTATCAGTGGTTCATGTGTCCTTTTCTCAAACACTATCACTTTGCTCAATTGTGTTTTTTTTGAAGAAATTAACAAGAGGCTAAATACACAATACTAGCTTGTGATATTATGTGAAGGAGTGCAATCAGCAAACCAGGGGTGACGATGAAATATAGAATAGCCCTGAGGGGAAAAACATTTTACTGTCTTCTCTAAACTGTACTTTAAAAAATAGTGTATGTTTTGTGAACACATTTATATTTTGAGCAATTTTGAATGTGACATTCACATTTCTAAATGCTTGCTCTTACATGGATTTTTTGTTGTATTAAAGAAGAACTCTGGGCAGAATCAAACTTAGCCCCTGCATTGGGGTTACCCCTGCACTGCAAGGGTTTAGTGCTTGTATTGGTCTAGGGTGCAATATACACACATATATATATATATATATATATATATAATATATATAAATACTCACCCGAACAT
>NW_017306384.1:2147422-2151661 GCF_000935625.1 Nanorana parkeri | reverse complement strand
CTCTCTCCTGGCTGCTAGAAGGGTCCATGCAGCCTCTCTCCCCCTCCATTAGTCATCACATCTAATATAGTGTATTAGACAAAAGAATGCTGAGGGATACTCCATTGCTGAAGTGGAGAGGGGAAGAGAGGTTGCACGGACTGGTCTAAATGCCAAGCGGGACTGAGGTTCGGGTGAGTATATCTTTGTTATTTTACACCCCATAACAAAATGTGCACTTACCCCTTGCTGTGCGGGGGTAACCCCACTGCAACCGTCTAAGTTTTTATTCTGCCCAGAGTTCTTTAAATATAGAGATTTGTAGATCAGCCACTAGAGAGAGTACACATTCACTCTGCATTCACTCTGACTGCCTTCTTAATTACAGTTGAGAAAATATATCTGCCAAACAGTGTTTTCATTCAGTTGGCTGACTCACAGACATGTATTGTGAGAAGGAGCAGTAAAATATTACACTTGGAATATGCAAGTATGGCTGCCCCTAGATTTATGCAGTATATAATTACAAACTATAAACAGACATTTGTTTTTAAAATATTAATATATTAAAATCAAACTGATCTGTAAATACTATACATTTGCTTTACAGCCCAACTCTGTGCAAAACAAGAATCCTTTCCCACACACCTCTGATTGCTGGCATTAAAAAAATGTAAATGTTCTTTTTACTTACCTAAAGATGTGGTCACAAGATGTTTGGGTCCCGAGTTTACATCCAGCGGGGGCCATCTTAGGGTGTCCATGTTGCTGTTTCTGTTAACGGTGGAGACATTTCCAGCAGCTGGGGTCCTCTCACATCAGCTTCAGAGACAAGAAAACTAAATGGGGGCATTGAAGAGACCAGCCCTCAAAGAAATAGTGAGCAGGGAAAAGAGCCAGGTTCACAGGACACGAAATAAGGATCCCGACAGAGGAAACTGAGTTTGAGAGATTAGGGGTTATGGGTTAATGGGTTAGGAAGATGTATTTGTACACAGAACTTGGAGTTGGGCTTTAAAGTGAAAATCACGGTCCTAAAAAAATCCAGAATGGACAGGGTATATGTAAACTGATCCTAGAGCAACAAACTATTAGCTCCCTAAGCAGAAGGACATTTTCATACATACATCTATCCATTTTGTGCTGCAGTGGTCAATCAACTATCTTCATTTCATACATACATCCCCCAATTACCTCTATGGAAAATGCAAGCAGAAATATGCACAAAGCACAGATCAGAACACAATATATCTCAACATGCAAAATAATACATGTTTACAAGAACCCACGCTTTACAAAGAAACAGATCTTGCCAGAAAGATCCACCTATGGCCAACATTACAAGAATCACTGTCGGTGGGTAAGCATATGCATAAATATAAAATAAATTGTTTTTAATTGCTGCTGATTTACTTTTACAGACAACATAATTAACACTAAGAAAGATCAGACATAACATAAACATTAGCAGTGTCCACGTCATGCTAGGATACAAGACAGTTATAAGATGGATTAAAATGATGTCTGAATCACGAAAACATAGTTTTAGGCCCATTTATCATGGTCTAACATTGTGTACTTTGGCTGTGGTACTCTGATAACACTGACAACTGAAAAGTCAATAAAACTGCTAAAGATGTCACTCAATTCATAGCAGAAAATAGTTTCAGGAGCACAGTATTCTGAGAAAATTGTATTACTTGTATTGGAGTTATTTGAATTATTATTGTTATTATTAGTAGTACTTTTTTTCAATATGTGTTTGACCCAAGTGCATGCCTCTGCATTTATCTTTGTTAAAGGTTGGCTATTGGAAACTCATATTCTATTTATGGGTAGACTAACGGACCACTGTAAAAAATAAATCAAGGCAACTGGACTTGCTGTATTTTTCTTGAAGATAAATATGGTGAATGTTGCTCCAATCAACATTGATTGTTGATTGGAGTAACATTTACTATATTTATTCCCAGATAATTTTTGTACAAGTCATGTACAATACCATGACCTGGAAGAATGAGAACCTTCACCGACATAATGGACCAGTGGTTTCTTGGAAAATTCAGCTTTCGATGCTTAATGTAACATAACGTAATAATTAAACTGAGGCCCTTTTTGTAATGTATGGTAGACTTGAAAATGACTCAATACACTACGAAGAAAGAAACTTAGCTTGGCTGGATGTTTCAGAGAATGCAGCTTTTCACGTACTTGGGAGCACTATTCCTAGAGATTTGTTAGGCTACAAAATGGTTGTCTCTACAGTGCATAGATTTCAGGTCCATTTTAATCTAATTATATTTCCTCAGATTGTATCTTCCGCAAAGGTCCATCAAGTTAATCCCATTTGCGCACTGCACCATAGTGAGACCTCCTTCTAACCCCAAACCCAACCCCACTGTCAGTGCCCCAGAGTTCAAGTCCACCCCTATGCATAAGTGACTGGCAGATGTTTCCCCAATCTTAGGTCCTGTGTCAACGGCATTTGACAGGCAAAGGCAGAGTGCTTTTGACACCAGTTTGAGATGCTACTGATATTAGAGCATGCGCAATTTAGCTACATTTGACCAGCTTAAAGTGACACTAAACTCAGGAGTTAAATCTTAAAAATGCATTAAAGTATCTTAACTATTTACAAAAATGTAGCATATTTGTGCATCACCGTTCCCTAGATCCTCAGATTATCTCTGAATTCTGACACTGTCCTTCCTTCTTGAGGGTGGCAACTTTTGTTCCCCATGGTCTCTGTGTGTTGTAAAGTAGGCACTACTCCAAGCTTGCTCCTGTGATGGACTACAATCTCAGATTTAGTTAGCTAATTTGGGATTATAGTCCATCACGGGAGCAGGCTTTGAGCGGTGGCTACTTTACAACACACACAGGGACCAAGGGGAACAAAAGTAGCCACCCCCCAGAAGGAATGACAGTGTCAGCACCAATTCAGAGATGATTTGAAGATCTACAGCCGAGTGATGCCCTAATAAGCTAAATTTTTGTTAAAATTTAAGGTACTTGAAAGCATTTTTAAGGTTTAACTCCTCAGTTTACTGCTTTTGCTTTTCCATTGACTTGCATGGCTAGAGGAGCAATTCTGAAGGAAGCAAAAGCCTGTCAACACTGGTCATTACACTCACAAATCAGCTGTATGAAGTAAGCTTTAGGCTGGGTTCACACCTGGGCGTACGGAATACGCGCGTTTGCCGCGGTTTGCAGTAAAAGAAACGTGCGACAAACGCGTGTTTATGAGGGCTATCCGGCTGTATCCTAATGGATACGCAGGCAAATACGCCCCAAAGAAGCTCCTGTACTTCTTTGGACGTAGGGCGTTTTTCAGAGCGTTCCTACGCGCTGCAAAACGCCCAGGTGGGAACCATGTCCATAGGCACATGTTGAGCGTTTTACAGCGCGTAGTAACGCGCTGTAAAACACCCAGGTGTGAACCAGGCCTTAAAGCAGCTCTGAAACTACCACCAGGCTTGGAGCTGCTTGAGTTTTTATTTGGACTGGACTCAGATGGCCACTGAAAGAAGATTATTCCACTGCGGGTCCTCAGGTATAGATTCCTCTTCAGCAAGGGGAACAGTGAGCAGCAAAGTAGTGACATTATCAATTCTTATTCCAAATCTCAAGAAATTAAAAGTTAGAGGCAATTGTGCCAAAAATAATCTCAAACTGCAGCTATAAAGCTATAGGGTTGCACAACAGGAGTGCTTTGACATTGTCACATATCATAAAGTACAATGCAACATTTCAAGGGGTATTTTAAACCAAAGGCAAGGCCAAAAGGTTTTTCAGGGTACTGCTTAGGCTCAATAAATACTTTATACGTATACGTTCCTTAAAATATCAGATTCAGGTTCACAGTTACATTTCTATGGTGCCACTAAAATAATTCAAACAGTACACTAAACTAAACTGTTGAAAATGTAAAAAAAAAGTTTCTGTTTATAAATGTAATCAGTGGTCAGTAGTATTACCTAGGTCAAACATAAGAAACTTAAAGAGTTAAAAGTGCTTTCACTGTACAGTCAGCAAGTCTTTTGCACCTGATTTCACTTTCTGCTCTCAACGTGATATAAAACAGTTAATGTGCTAATTACAGTAATTAAGTGTTGCCAATTTAATTACATCGGAGAGTATTAACGGCGGCAACATTTGGTGGGAGTGCAGAATAGGAACCTTCCACGTACGGCCTATGCTCATAGACACCTAATGGGCACCTCCTAGACCCCCCCCCCCCCCACCACCTTACCCCCCCCA
>NW_017306384.1:2127473-2147247 GCF_000935625.1 Nanorana parkeri | reverse complement strand
CCACCCCCCCCCCCCCCCATCCCCTTACGCTCCCGAACTGACACCACAGTGATAGGTTCACACTGCAAAACTTGTCAGGCTTCAAGCAGGAGGCGGCTAATTAGCTGCTAGGTTAATGAGTGTGATGGCTCTTGACAGCGTTTTGTTACAGCTTGGGCTGTATTTAAACAATAAATGATTGCTTAAGTGTGGCTCAGACAAGATGATCATAACAACTTCTTAGGTTAGTGAGTCTGTGAAGGATCTGCAACATGAATCATGACGTGGGTCATATGTAAGAAAACGTTAACTCTACATTTCCTTCACAGTGCAGTATATTCTTTTCACAGTGTACACATGAAAATATCCATTCAATTCTGTCCCATACAACCTTTGAGTTGTGGCTTGTCCAATATACTCTACAAGAAAAGCTACAAGAGAAAGGTTGTAGTTGGGGCAAACTTTTCTTGTGTGGTTCCTTAAATTTTGTATCAGCATATAAGCCATATTTAAATATATTAGCTTATGATGAGCCAGTCAAATAAATGGTTTCATGCAATAAAATAACGTAGACAGACTTTGAGTAATAAAATGCTAGTAAGAAGTATATTATATCAGATGTTCATACAGCTGAGAGGCTGCTGTAGGCAATGTGAGACGTACCTGAAAGCAACCTATGGCTTCCCAGTCACTGGTTGGAGAATCAAAGCTCTGGAGATGACCCCTATATATAATTTGTATGACATGGCTTCACTGAGATACTTGGAAAAGATTTGTTTGTCTGTTATCTATAGACACATACATTTGCATTACAGATTGCATAAAATAAATAGTAAATGAATAAAGTTTTATCCAGGTGCAGGCAGGCATCTCCGATATTTGCCATAGGTAGTGGTGTGCCTTTACTGAGATCATGTAACTTGCTTATTTTCTATTTCATCTTTGTTTCAGTGAATCTTGTTGTATACAAGACACGTCTGACCCCACAATGCCTTAAAAGCTGACAGTGGTGCCAACACAAAACCAATGGTCTGCTGAGCCTAACTATGTTTGGTCCGACGATTTAATTCATAATTTAATCTGTGTCATTTTTTGCCATGGTACAAATGAAAGAATACAGATGGAAAATGAAGAGTGACCATTTTTACCGGTGTCAAAATTCAAGTAAGAGTAAAGATAAGATTTTACCTATTTAATAAAGTCCTGTCCAGGATATATCTTAGTCAGGCAAATGGGATTAAATTAAATTATAATGGGAAAGTGATTAAAACAGAGAGCTATAATCTGTAAAGATGGTTAATGAGTAGTGAGGTGTGACGTCACAAAATACTTTCTGAATTCTATCAGATGTTACAATAGTTATTGGCCTTGCAGACCAAGCTTTATTACTGCATCAAGCTGCGGTTGCTCTCATCTGATCTGGAGAATGAACTTATACTGTATAGCTAATTAATGTAAGTGTTTCCTTGTATATTAAATGGTAGACTTCGACCCATGCTGAAGTAATGACTTGCAGTCTGTGTGATTTGCCAGCTTAGAAATAATGACAGAAAGAAGTGCTTTAACAGGACAAAAATGCAGTAATGTATATTGTCAGATTCAGTTTCCACAGAATACATCAGTAGGACCAGTGAAACAGCATTCCATTGCAACCACCTTGCTTTCAGAAATAGGTGGATGAATTCAAGTTTATTTTTGAAGCTATAAATACAGTAAACTCCCAGTTATCCAGCACCCACGGGGATCAGTAAATGCCGAATAACTGTCGTTTCTAGTTGCTTGGCCCGATTCACCTGAAATTTTTTGGTGTGCACCAAGCCAACGTCCAAAACCTGTTTTTATTGCCAGTTGCTTGAGAGTGCCGGTCGCTTGAATGGAGAGTTAACTGTATTATTAAAAAAAAGAAACAGCAAACCGGAATTCAACAATGCCATATGTGTTTGACAGCAGATGTAAAGGTGTTCAGTGCTGACAGAATTATAGCTCCAGGATGGGCTAATTTGATTTGATATACTCATAACTGCCCCATTTATGGGGCACACCTGTTGCTGGGTATTATCAGAAAGGCTTAAAGACACACTATAGCCAAAACTAAAAATGCAGAATTTAGAGGAAGTACAGCCTATCTGTTCTATCCTAGAACATGCCTGCTTGTGATGCCAGACACACATTACAGATTCTCCTCTGTCTTTAACATGCAGAAAAGCTGAATGTAAAAAAATAACAAATAACAATAAAATGGTTACGCCCAGCGGGGAGAAAAGAAACCAGGGATGACCCGATGTATCGGCCGAAACATGGCTCTTTCGGCATTATGCCAAAAGTGCAATTTTCGGCCGATATATCGGTGCATCCCTACTTTCTACTGAGCCTTTGAGGAGCTAGGCAGAGTTTTGGATGCAGGAAGTTACACAGAACTCAAATTAAAGCAAACCCATTCAGCCCATACTAGCTCAATGATTGCATTCATTTGTTGCATGGAATATCTTTTAGGTGAGGATTTGCTTTAACCATTACCATACAAGTGCCCATTCACACTTGCTGTAAAGCTGGATTCACACCTAAGCGACTGCGTTTTTCACGCTTTTATGATGCACGTTTTTGCATGCTTTTTGCTCGCATAAAGCAAATAGTGTGTTTTTGTGAGCAGATTGTAGCTCTTTGATGGTAATAAGCAAATGCGCGTAACATGCGCTCAAAATCGCACTTTCAAGCATTTCCTATTGAGTCAATGGGGCCAAAACGAGCTGTTATATGCCAAAATAAAAGCTCATGTGCTTTTTCCAGCGATAGGTGTTTTGCTTATTGCGATAAAACATTCAGATGTGAACAGGGCCATAGAAATGAATGGGATTTTTTGGGGCAGATTTTTTGAGCTTTTTTTAGGGCAGAAAAAGCTCTATAAACACTCAGTGTGAACCAGGACTCCATTGTGGCAGGTGGTGAGGGGCAGTGTGATTCATTGTTTAAATTTTTCTGTAACTTTTTAAACTCTTTTAAACTTTATTAGAAATGTACAAAGTTACACTCTATTCTCTTCAGTGTGGTGACCTGCATTGTGGTCAGTTGTGGTGCAGAAAAATGTGGCATTTCTACATCGCCGCTGTATTGCAGTGTAAATAGGGCACATAGAAAAGAAAATGTTCTCTATGAGCACTAGCAGCGCCCTACGTTGTTCTTGTGGAGAAAAAAGATGGTCATCATCTATTGTGTGAACAGGCCCTTCATCCAAAAATAACGTGATTGTATAAACTAGTCTACTGTTACACAAATTAACAGAATAATTGGCTTGGGCTGCACATCCATTTTTTACTAATCCTGTCTCAATTTAGATTTGGATCTAGCCGAAAATGTTTTTGTGTTTTTTGTGGAATATAAAAAAAAGTAATAAAATGAGTGAACAAAAGAAACCCCATTTAATTACTTGTGGACATATTTCGATTAAATCAGAAATATAAAAAGATAGGAAAGGAAAGGGAAACTTGGTTTGATCCACTTGTTATTTAAAGCCCCATTGAATTCAGAATATATTTTCTTATACCCACACAACCACTGCTTTTTATTATCTATTTTGAAGGAAATAGAAAAGAAAGGAACTTCACCCAATGGTCAATTGTTCTTTGGAATATTTAATAATAGAACACATTAAAGGATTGTAATGTCTGTGTGTATTTTCTCAATTTCTGGGAACAACATATGTCAAATCTTATTAAAAAAAAACAACAACAAAAAACAGGATCCCCAGGTGCCCAGCAAATATTACCCTGCCCTGTTCCATGCAAAACTGGAAAATCAGTTTTGTGTGGAGTTAATCCTTTTACTCGTGCTGCATTAAACTGAATCCCTTAACACAAGCAGCCTTTTTAAAAGAAAAAAAAAAATTAAAATATTCTATGCATATTTACCCATGCACTCTACGCATATGCAATATCATTTGCCACTGAGTGTACTCCTGGTTTATACAAGCTTTCCACTTATCTGCCTTACTACTGTTCAAATGACATTTTCCAGTTTTTTTAAAAAAAAAAAAAAAAATAAACAAAAAAAAAAATAATAATAATTTATAGAGATATTTTTTACATCTCTTCCACACTGCCGAGCTATTTCCTTTCCCACACACCAGCAAAAGTCCATTTTCACAACGGCTATAAAGCGGCATGTTCAGAGCCAGTAAAACAACTCAATAAATAGCCTTGCGTAGCATAGCTGTCTGCTATCTTTTGCTCAATAAAAACAGAGGTGAAGTGCTTATTTTCATCGCTGCACTATAAGAAGACAGAAGCATTATGACTGCTCATACATTCTGACTATCATTTGCCACAAGCTATATCTGTCAGCATTAAATAAAGCTGCATTATAAATGTAAACAAAACTCGCACATCTACAAAATGAGCTGTCCGCCATTGCTGTAGGCGCAGAACTCAGCCTGCTTATTGACTCAGCCGCTCGGGTTTATTTATTCCTTTACACAGCCATGCATTTACTTTGCCCGATCAGCAGAGTGCGTTGGCAGCGGGGAACATGTCTGCTTCGCAGGGCGATGGGGAGGTGGAAGTGAGAGGATGCAAGCACAGGGAGAGCGCCGTTCACATTATTTAAATTGGGAAGGGACCATAAAAGACAGGTGGGTGTTTGTGATGTAAAAGAATTAGTGTGGCATCATTAAAAGCCTGCTAGGGGTTTCTGTGCTGACAGCTTAAATTAATCTTAAAAAACATCCTAGATTTATCTGTACTTGCCAACGGGCATTGCAGAGCACTGTATATCCATATATGGCTATATAAATGTAAAAATCTATATATAGATCTATATTGATATACCAACATGTACACACACAGCATACACACATTATTACTTGTGCAAAGCAAATACTCCAGTCCCAGCCTTAAATCATTTCAATTCCTATTTCCAAGTATAATTTAATCTTTCTCAGCTACACTTGATGCTTACTTCATCACAGCATAATGACAGATTAAAAACTTGTTGAATTAAATATTAAAGAGGACCCTGGGCACTGCTGCATTCTTACAGAATAACACAGATTGGAGATGAAATAAGAAACCCCAGTGCATATTTTATAGCAAAAGCAAAGAATACAGAGTTTTCTTCCTTCAGGCCACCTACTTTGTAATAAAAACGCACGGCAAGTTTATCTGGGGAGGCTGCAATGGTAGAAATGCATTAAATAGCATCGGGCAAGTCCCATCTCTGCAAAGTGTTACATAGCTCTGGTGTCGGGACTAATAACTATCATGTGATTTAAAGGGATCATTCTGAAATACAGGAAACCAAGATTGCCAGTGCTCTTTACATTAAACACATGTGGCAGCGCTATTCCATATGGAGATTATTGGATTATAGACTGCATTTATTACTGTTTTTCCCCCCTCTTTTCTGTATTGAATTCACTTTAATACTTTACAGTTTTTGCTGCATAAAAAAAAAACAAATCCTATTTTCAGTTTGGAGTCTAACATTAACTTCACACAGTTTACTGCCAATGCTTTTTCCATGTTCTTTTCTTCCCTTCTTTTTCACCTGTAAGATATTGATCATCACACATCTGGCATTCCAGATGTGAATAATGGAACGCAATAGTGCCCTAGTGCCCTAGTGCCCAACGTGCAGTCCTAGGACCACATATGGCCCTTTGGTACTTGTGCAGTCCTTGGACCCCAGCTATTAGTAGTGGAAGGGGGATCATTGATTTATAAAGTGGTAAAAGCAGTGATCTCTGCTAGCCTCATTCTCCAACCTCAACTGTAGCATGTCTACAGTCTTTGACCATCATTTCATTTAGTATATCTGCAGTCTCAGACAGTCCTCCTTAGCATTAGATATACTGAACATTATACGTGGCCGTTTGGTGATACCCACGGCTGCTGTTGAGGCCCACTGTACCTTGTATATTGACAGCCACTGCTATAGTGGATTTAAAGTAGTACGGAAGGCTATTTTTTTTTTTTACCTTAATGCATTCTCTGCATTAAGGTAAAAAATGTCCCACTACCTTTCTATGCCCCCCGTTTCCAAACATTTACCTACACTCCATGTTCACATCCACTGGCTCCCAGACGATCTGCCATGTGTCCCCAAAGTTCCGGGTTGAGAGGAGGGATTCCGAGGCCACTGACGGCAGGGCAGCGATAGGTTCCTGCACCTGACTCTTAAGATACAGTGAGGAGGTAGGAGGCGGGAACAGCGGGATGGCTTTGTGGAGTGCTGTGTGTGTGTTAATAGACACACACAGCACAGCTCAATTCCTGGCCGGGAGTGCACACACATGGGTGTTTCTTTTGCAAGCTGCTAGGCAAAGGAGACACCCGTAAACGGCAGAGGATGGGCCCCGTGGTACATCAAGTTAGAAAAAAAATGAAATGGGGGAAAAAAAAAAAAACAGCTACACAAGTACAAGTTGATCTCCTCTGGAGAATTAAAAAACAAACATTAAAAAGGGTTGATATCACATCAAGAATTCTGTGAAAAGTAGAGATATTATGCTCTGCAACATATATGTAAAAAGGTAGGATGATCTTTGTAGGCTGTCCAGTATCTTAAAATACATTGCAACCAACTGGAGGATAATTTTAGGGGAAGAAAAGGGATTTGGGGGTCAGGGGTTCTAAGTAATCTCTAAAATATTGAGAAGTGTATATTTCATAGTGTATACAACCAAGACAAGCCCCTGCAGCTGAATTAAAACAGTCATCCGTGTCTCTTACAAATGTGATATTATAAGGACAGAGTAGAAGAACAATAAACTAGAAAAACTGTATGTATTACATGTCTTGTAAATAGACGGGGCACGGGAGTATGCACTGTATTCTAAGATAAATGGAAATTCGGCTCATTCCATGGCGGAATAGTAGGTACAAATATGTGCACCGAATGCTACAGCTATCAGAAGAATACTGATTACACAGATACATACCATAAACACAACTCCCTACAAGACAATGGGAAAACGGAACACTTAAATCAAAATTATGCCTTAACCATCCCCAAAAACTTTTATTCAGGAACAGCTGTAGTTCACCAGACTTTCCCTTTAAAATTGCCATGTTGTCTGTTATATGGAGTTCTGGGAACACCAGCTGCTGAGACATTTGTGAACTCCTTGCTACCTTTCACAGAGAGAGGAAGAGGCATGGCACAGAATCATGTGAGCCGAGGAAGCAGAGCTACTCTGAGACATACGAGATTATTAAATTACATAACACTCACATCAGGGTAAATTTAGTAGACTATAGTAGAGTCACAGCAATGGCAGATCACTAACTTTGTTGCCAGGGGTAGATATGCAAATATTTCTTCTGGGAACAATGGAATTGTGCGAAGTATAAAGAAACTAAACAAATATTAAATATTTACAAAGCTGATTTCATTGTTCTGTCTTACATTGTCAAAAGCAAAAATAAGAGCATGACCTGTGCTTTACACTGCATCTAAATACAAGAACAAACTTGTAAAATATTCTTATATCTTCTCAATCCTTAGATGTGGTTTCTGCATTAGTTTTAGCCATTTGTCCATTATTGTTACTTGGTGATGCTGCCAGTAACACACTTCCTGTCCTAGGGTGACAGAGCTACTCACTGTATCCTATCTATAGAGGAGCAGCATTGTCAACCTAAGACAGGAAGTGTGTTAGAACCACAAATCCCCATAAGGACCCCCCACCCCCCACACCACTTATCTCCTTTTTGTAACATAAGGGGGGGGGGGGGTCCTGTAGTCCTTACACACTGCTTGATAACATTGTTTAAGATAACATGGCTGAGTGCACAGGACAACACTGGATTTCTGTTTGGATCAACACTTATCAGATATAACAAAATGTTTTCAATGGTAAATTTTACATGGAACAATTAGAAGTTCATTGCTCTTACTTTTAGAATGTCACATAGGCACTAATAGGTAGCATTGAATACCTAAGTGTCACAAAATTGCAGAATGCTTATATAACCTTTACTACTGACATCTTTTTGAATAAATAATTTCTCAGACTTTTGAGTACCTTTGTCTTATTCAGTAAGTAGGCATCTACAACATAACTACTGCTATTAGACTACATGATCTTAAAGAATAAAGTACCTTCTAAATCACTCCAGTTTAAAGACTCTCTGAGGACTTGTTTCAAATTAATGTTCTAGAAAATGGAGTAACTTAAATGACTTGGCTCCAAAGCAAATATCTTGCTGGCATTGGCTCATCTTATGACTTCAGTTGAAGTTGCCAATTTCGGTCTACAGAACCTGAACACATCATCCAGTAGTAGGCAGCTCAGCACTGCTAGATTGGTTTGATGGTGGAAATGCTGATCATTGACATGGTTCTTCTTAGCTGCTGTGGCAGAATTGTATGCTATTTAGAAGTCTTGGCCCCCCAAAATCAATATAAATGTACAACATGCCAAAATCACTGAAGCAGTCTCTTTGAGAAAACTGTGGACAAAGAGACTGCTTCAGAGACAAAATCATTAAGATCGATGCTAGATCGATTTCTAGGGAATACTATGGTCTTTACAAACCACAACAATTTCAAGAGGAAAGCTATTGGCCACTTTGGATTTCTTAAATATTTAACTGTTGTTTTAACAAGATAGGCACAGCATCGGGGAAACTTTCATTGTGTACAGACATATATACTAGTAGAATATATGGGCACATGTATTTGTACTGACTGAGCACAATAAGGATTATTGGGTGCTAAGAATATCAAACTATATAGGACCCAACTGTATAGCATCCAAGTATTTTTTATTCATTTTTTTAATATTCATCTACAATGCATTTCATGTTAATGATGCCAAGGTGGTATTATTGAAATGCTTATTATTATAAAAGGATTGTTACATTTAACAATGTTTATTTTATTTTATCCATTACTAAATATTACTCCATCTTTATTATTGGTTACAACTGGATGTTCCTCTTCCATTCCTAATGTATCTCTTCATACGTTAGTCTACATAAGTTTTTATGATTCCAGTCATGGTTGTTGTATGATGATTTTGCATATTTATTTACACAACTTGTTATACCCTAATTCCAATGAGCCAATTTAGGAATACATATGTTGTGATCAGTTTTTATAGCCCTGAAGAAAGGGGGGGGGGGTTTTTAACCACCTCCCGTCCATTGGCCATACCTAAACAGTCAGACAGGAGCCTTGTAGATGCGGGTGAGCGTTTTAAGACATCCCTCCCCGCCCCCACTCGTGCACGGCCCCCAGTGGGGAAACTGTAAAAAATGTAAACAGCCAGCAGCGGCTGTTTAAATAGAAGCATTCTGGCATCTGTAGAGACGCCCGATCGCTTGTATGTTCTGCGGGTGTGCTCCCCCCCCCCCCCCCCCCCCCCCCCCCTGCCACCATGCCGGGACCGGCATGGTGGCTCTGTCACCGAAGATCAAAGGGAGATCAGTACACGTTCTCCCTCTGACCTCCTCTCCAGTGTCATGATGCAGGAAGTGATATATATATCACGTCATTTCTGCATTCAGCTGTGATTCCTGGCTACAGAAGCCAGGGAGAAGCTGGTGAAGCAGATCCTGCTTCATCAGCTTCTCTGGGGATCCCTAGGTGACAATAGGGGTCTTGGAGACCCCTGATGTCTCCATAAACAGGACCTGTCATGTGAATTGGCTATCACATAGGAGACTTCTTAGCCCCGTATGTGATAGCAATAATGTAGAAAAAAAAGTTTTTAAAAAATGAAAGAAGCATTAAAAAAATCAAATCACATATGGATTTTTTTTTAAAAACACAAAAAAAATGTAAAGTCCCCTGCCCTTACATACACCCGCAAAAATGCGTAAGGTGTGCCTATGTGTGAAAAACAACGATTGCGCCCATTGTGCTACACATGTTACATATCACTGCGAGCGTCGGAGTGAGAGCAATAATTCTAAGGCCATCAATCCCTGTAAACACTAAAGTGCTAAGTGGTAAAAGCTTTTGAAGTGTTGCCTGTGGCCAATTTTGGGTGTGGTAGTATTTTGCAATTTCGCAGGCACGTGCAATTTTAAGGCTTGACATGTTTGGTATCTATTTACCCAATGCAACCCCGTCTTTTATATTTTACCAATAAATTTGGGTGATAATACATTTTTCATAACATTTCATAGGGAAACAGGGTTTGTTTTCCAAAATTTGCAGGTCTTTTCTTGTTATATAGTAAAAAATTAAAACCCCAGTGGTGAATAAATACCATCAAAAAGAAAGCTCTCTGTGTCCCCAAAAAATGGTATAAAAATCATTACAGTACAGCATTGCATGACTGAATAAATGTCAGTCAAAATACTGCAGCGCTGAATACTGGAAAATGGCCTGGACAGGAAGGTGGTTTAACACCCTGGTCTTCAAGTGGTTAAACCCCCGAAATGTGTTGGCTGCTCTTTTCTGTCATTTATGAAATCATTCCATTATTAAATGTTTTTGGACTCATTCTGTCTTCTTTGGCGCTCTCATTGGACTACATATATGCATATAAGGTTTGAAATCAGGCTTTCATTAAAGAAAAGTGGCAAAAGTATCATAGGGCTTAGGTGATATTGTGCATACTAACATAATGGCTAAAAAATGGCTCTGAACTGAACCATAGAAATCCCCCTAAAAAACAAAACGATTCTGTATTAGATCCAAGGAAAATTATCAATCATGATCAGGGTAAGTTATGAACATAAATAGATCAAGCGATGTTAGCAAAAGCTTTGTTTGCTCAGCTATTCTTTAAAATGATCAGACATAATCTATAGGGTGCTTCTGGGCAGCAGAGCAGATTCTATAAGATGAGTTGTGCTTTCATCTGTGGACCACATCATCACTGTACCAGAATGCATAATTAATGGATGCACAAGCATGGCTCACGCTCTGAAACAAATAAACAGGAATACAGCAATGAAGTCACAATAGGGGGCAGGAGGCTGAGAACTAAAGAATAGCAGTGGCTTCTAGGAGCAGGCAGGAGGTGGTGGTTGGTGTTGCTGAGACTGCAAAATAAATCTGAAAAGATTCACAGCATGATGGCCATGATGTATGAAGTGACGCAAAAATAATTTTGCTCTAATATGATATGGAAAGATCTCGTTCTAACCCCAGTTAGGCATCTGTGTATTAACCTATAGTGTTCACACTGCACATCAGCAATTGAATCAGTTTTCAGACAGATTTTGACTGTGATGTTGCAGTGCTCTGTGCACAGATGTTTGGGGGATAAATCAAGTTAATTGGCAAATGTGCTGTAAAAAATGTGTTAAAATGCTTCAAGATGGTCCACCAACTTCAACCTGATACTGCATTGCTAATTATCACAGAAAGCGTGTTGCGTAAAGTATACTAGTGGGATGCTGATTTATTGACAGCAGATAGACACGTTTAATAATAACACCATTTATTTAAATGGCTATTATAAAACATAAAGGGTTCCAAAATGTAATAATTAAATAGAATAATATTGCTCCCTCTTATTGGGCACAATCCAATCACTGAATAACCTTTTCTTTTTGGTTATCCTTTCATGAACATGTATGCTTGTATTGGCCAGGCATGCTTATTCATGCCATATATCACCCTGGGGGTAAGAATACTGAAAATGGCAGTCATTCTCAGGGAATATTCAAAATAAGAGTAAGCTGGGCATGCAGTTAGAATTTTGTACTGACGTTCGTACAAACAAATCTTATTAGAACATTCGACACGGCCTTTAGAGACTTTATGAATGTCGTCTGAAATATGTTTTGGTTTTAACATTTGGAATGAATGGAGTTTCCTAAATGAAAACCACATTTACTGTTAGAATTTCGTTTCATTTGAGAAACTTTTTCAATTCTGCTCCTTCGATTTTATTCCTCACTGTAGTCAAAATTGATCATCGATTTGAGCTCATTAGCTATTGGGATATCAAACGAATGTTCTGAATACTAATTTTTTCAAATTAAAGTCTTACACATGTATACCTAGGTTAATAGTCTGCCTGTATCCAGATGAAATCTGCCTGGTTGTGTAATGTTCACCTGTACACTCTGGGAACTCTATTCCTAGGCAGCATTCACACACAAGCAACAAGAAATAAGTGTGTTCATAGAGCGTATTTGTGCATATTTTTACACGTGTTTTACACACACACACACACACACACACACACATATAAAGTCATGTGTTTTAATGAGCAGATTGCAGCACATTGATGACAATGGACAGACGTGTGTACAAATATGCACAAATGCGTTTTTTAGCTTTTCCATTGAAGCCTATGGGGCCAAGAAGCGCAGAATTTGCCAGAAAGTAGCTCATGTACTTGCTACAAGCGACGGGCGTTTTGCTACAGGTGACATGATGCTCAGATGTGAACAGGACCATTTTGGAGATTTTTTTAGCAGAAAAAGTGCTACAAAATGCTCAGTGTGAATGAGGCCTTACAGAAACGCAGTTTTTTCTTGGGTTACACTGCTCTTAACTTATATACATAAATGTATTCTTTGAGTCCCTTAAAATCTAACCAAACATCTCTTTATTCTTCACAATCTGTGCATGTGACAAGAAAAAAAGAACACCTGCCCAGTTATACGAGTATTGAATGTACAGTGAATTACTGTCAGTCCTTGCAGGAGAATTGACAGTAAATGCTATTTTAAATGTGCAGCTGCACAGTTGAAACTAATGGAAAACAGGCTTGAGCAGAGTACAACAGAAAGTAACACCTGAGTCAGAAGCTTCTGTAAGAACACGATGAGTATAGAGCAGTGGCGTCACAAGGGGGGTGACAGTGGCCCGCACCTGGGTGACACCATTAGAGGGGGGATTTTGGATTTTTAACCATTAGATGGGGGACACCCTCTAAAAAGTCGGGCACTCGGTTATGGACTGAGAGTCCGACAGTGTCAGGAGAGAGGAGGGGACCTGGCGGCATGCCTCATCCCGCCGGGTGAACGTCCCCTCCTCTCTATGCCGGCGTCCATCACCAAGATAGCCGCCAGCAGGCATCAATTAGATGGCCGCGCATGTGCGATGACGTCATCATGCACACGCGTAGTGACGTCACACGCATGCGCGATGACATCACTGCGGGATGTTACCCGGTCTCAGCTCCGGGTGACACCCGGCTCTCGGGACACCCCTGGTATAGAGTAAATTATTAACAATCACATAGGCAAAGTCACAGTAGTGTCAGAGTTACATCTGGTCATAAACAATGACATTTATAATAGATGCAGTTCTTTCGAATATCTGTTTTACCATTTCTAGCAGTTCTTTCAAATTTGCAATGCTTACAGAAAAGATATGTGTGTGTGTGTATATATGTATTGTGGCAATGCCACGGTGTCATTTGGAAATACAGTCACCCAGGACTCTCAGCCAAAGGGGCTGAGCGGTTCCAGGAAACAGGTACTTTTACAGGGAAAGAGCTCGTTTTGCAGTTCTTCCCAGGTTTTCCCAATTTGGCACAGCTCTTATGGAAAGGGTGTTGGCTAATGTTCAGGGCTCCTGCTGGGAAGATGAGGAGTCAGGAGGACTCCACCCAGGGAGTCAAAGTGGAGCCAGGTGGCTGTGTGTGTTGTGGGCACATGGGAAACAGCCAAGGAGGCTTAGAGCAGTGGTTCTCAACCATTCTAGGGCCGGGACCCCTTGGTAACATTTGCCAAGTTGTGGTGACCCCCAACTGTAAAATTTAGGGATGACACGGCTGCTGCAGCGACATCTGGCGGCGTGGCGGGAGAACTGACACTGCTGCAATAGGAGAGGGCTGAGGAGGACTCTCACCTAGCACAGCAGAAATCACACAGCGACCCACAGGTTGAGAACCACTGCTTAAAGGAGACAACTAATTTAATGAATAATTAGAAATAAAAAAAAAACAGCATGGGAATGCATAGCTAGATTCCTATTGGCTATTTCACTTTGCAATAGCCAATAGCAAACTAGCTATTGCACCCGCCCTCTGCTGCTGTCAATCACTAGAAGGGACCTGATGGAGAACTTCAGGTCCCCCTCTGCTGATGGCAGCAGCAGTGGGCGGGTGCAATAGCTAGTTTGCTATTGGCTATTGCGAAGTGAAATAGCCAATAGAAATCTAGCTATGGATTCCTATGGTGTTTTTTTTTTCTGACTTACGGCGGCCCTGATATCAGGAAAAAAAAAACAGAGCCGAAAGGTTTACTCTGCTCGATGGAGCAGAGTAAACCTTTCCGGGAGAAAGTGTTTCTCTCCCGGGCGGCCGGAAGCAGCTATCTAATAGCGGGAGACTCCCGGAGCGTCCGGGAGAGTTCGGATGTCTTCAGGCGACCCCTGGCAAATCGTCAATCGACCCCAGATGGGGTCGTGACCCCCAAGTTGAGAACCGCTGGCTTAGAGAGTCAATGTCACACGAGAGGTGTGAAAGCTATCGAAAGCGGCTAAACAGTATTGAGCACAGCTGTGGACTGTGGCTCTGTTGGGGAAAACCCTAAATTCCAGGGACTGGGACACATGGAGTATGTGTGACAACCTTGAGTTGGTGAAACCTTGTGACATATTCTGTTTGCTTACGGACAAGCAGACCTTATGTTGTTGTTAATGAAGAAAGCTATGTTTCTGTTATGGATGAAACAAAAGCTTTTTTATGTTAAAGAGGCTTCGAGTCTGCTTATTAAGTGCTCACCACTGTCCTAAATTCCCCAAACATCACTATATATTTTATACAGTGTATATATACACAAACAATGCAGTTATGCTATCCTATACAGCATTAAAGTTGGATTGTCACAGTCCATTTTGTAAAGTGCTGCACAAATTGTTGGCACTATATAAATCCTGTATAAAAATAATAATTATAATAATACAGTTTCTCAATAGGGAATTTCATCTCCAGTCCTGATTTTGGCGGGGCATGCTCTACTAGTGAGATCTCACTGATATCACACACACAAATTGGAAGTTAATGAGCAGGAGAGGAGGTGTAGAACTAGGTGTGAAGAGTATGTTGTGATGTGCACACTGCTGAGGGGATTATGTGCAGTGGGGATGTAGACACTAATGATAATGTTGCCATCAGGCAGTGGTTATGGTTCTATCAGATGCAGTCAATGTTCGGGTATTCAGGCAAGCGTCATGGCTGCCTGCATAAAATAGCTGGCAGTGGAGATACCTCCATCCATGACATTTAGAATTTACAAAATAAGGGTATATGATAGGAAAGATAGAAAATGATAATATGTAACAGCTACTCCCAAACATTTTAATTGAAAGCACCTATGAATGAACATTACATATGTAGATTTTCTGTTTCTGTACATATCAAATGATTTGGCCCACGTTTCCTATATATTTATATTGTTTTTAAAAAACACACAGTAAGATTTGACCTGTGTAATACAAGTAAGATTTGCTACAGTTGTGTTAGTATGTCAGAAGTGCTGTAAGCGCTGTATTAGTTTCTCCAAACAAGATAGGTTGGTTGATGTTCAGGCCATGTACCATGTAACCCTGCTGCAGCTAATAATTCAACCACTGCCACAACTAATACAATTATTTAATAAAATCCATTCAGGTCCGGAAGATGAATGCCAGGGTGTCTAGTAGCTAGGAATCTCCTTTATGTTCATTATTACAGTAGTTTCCTGTATTAACTTTAACAACCATTTTGTTTTGCTTAGATTGCATTACATTTTTTTACTACACTAAATGAACTAATTAAATTTAGTTGATGGTTGAAAGAGGTTACTTACATAGCTGGCAATAAAAAGGGTTTTCTATTTTTTTTTAACTCTATATAAACTGCAGTCACTCTCTTCTGGGGTACATGAACCCAAGGGCGTACCTCAACGCAACTCAGGGGGTGCATCCTAAATGGTTGATAACTAAACTCCTCATCCATCAACCCTGACCAGAGGTCAGTGTGCAATAAAGGGGAGAAATAGAGTCTGTTTACCACATATAGAAGAATAGGCTCAGAAGGCTTATAAACTGATAGAAAAGTATGTGTTGTGTTTAACAGTGCCTTTTCAAGCAGTTCTATTATATGCTTTATGAAACATACATACAATGTAGAGTGGTTCATTGAAAAGTTATGTAAGTTAAGTTGGAGTGTCCCTAATACAAATTTGGTGTTGGCAGCAAGGTGGTAGGCAGCCTGTGCTCTTATTATTATTGTTATCTGGGTTCCTTGGGTTTCCCCTCTGCCCTGGCCAATCACTAGGAGGTTTTTGCCAGTAATGTACGTTGGGGAAGGATATAAATATTTGGTGAAACTTTCTAGAAGGGTTCCTTGCCTCGTGCTTTGCCTGAAGAGGAAGTCAGTGTGAGGGATTCTGGTCTTAGCCTCCTGGGCTCCAGCCAATAGAGGAGGCCCTTTGCCCTTCAGGGCTGCTGCCTGAGGAGGACATAGTTCTAGAGCCAAGGTCACAGTTCAAGAGCCAAGGTCACAGGATTGGATGTTGGACTATGCTGGAGCCTGAGAAAACAGGAAGGTGGCTACTAAGAGGGAGCACCCTAAAAAGTGTTCTGCTCAGTCCACTGCTGATCTTAGCTTGAAGGTCCACGACTACCTTGTAAAAAGGTTTGAAGATACTAAAAGGTAGTTGTTTGTGGCACACCTAATCTACACTAGCTTGTGGCTGAGGCAAAAATAGTTCAACCTTTGCCTGTATCCCAAACCCCCTGTCTCCTAGATGTTTGGGTCAAAAAAAATCTGAAATAAATGTTATGTTTAATGTTATTCAGTTGCTGCTAGTGGGTAGGTGAGTGCTTTGGGGCAGCTGTAAGCCAAATTATCAGTAGGCTAGGAGGACCAGAAAACATCCAGTAGTTCCTAAGGGAGTCAATGCTACAATCAAATAGAAAAGAAAAATGTTGGTGTGGATTTTAGCAGGGCATTCAATTGCATTTGTTTTTAGGGAAGTTTATAACCAAAAACTAAGACTAGTTTGATACTTCTTGCAAACTAGCAGATTTGAAAAATCTCTTACAGCACTGAATTCTGTGTGGTAACAAAACATTAGAGGTGTCCATGGAAATATTTCCTCCTTTTGCCTCTACTACTAGATAAGCCATCACTTAGGGAAACAGACATACATACTGTTTACTGCATTGATTTACACGCTGCACACTGACTTTATTCTCCATGCAGAACTTAGCACTCCCAAAAAAATAAATACAAGAATAAACAAAAAACAGAGAAAAAAAATCCAATAAATAGGAAAGGGATGTTTGCAAACTTCTAAAAAAGAATCACATAGAAATTTCTATGAAAGTTTCCTAAACTATTACATTATATGTAATAGATCTTTTATTTCTTTAAGAAAAGGTAATTCTATTGACATACTATTCCAGAAAGTGGGTTATGTCTCTAAGTACCTGCCTCTCCAGCCCATTCACTTATATATAAATTATAACTATATTAAAAATAAATAAATAAAACCCTTAACAGAAATGAGTTTGAGGTCCTACTGGTGGAGTAGGTGAGAATCCCTTGAGATGCTATGTGAGGCAGCTCATTGATTTTATTCTTGATGGGGAGCTATTAAACCAGCAAACACATTGACCTTGTGAGCAGAGGCAGGAGGCTGTAAGAGCCACAAAGCTTTAATATCAGCACTCAGTAGTACAGAATAAGAGGACCTAAACACAGAAAGACTAATGTTAACCAGATACAATCTAAGAAGTATGATGTTTAATATAGTATGTACTCCTGTCATGCTGAACAGTCTGCTAATAAATGTGCCTGATTACCTAAATTTTTCCTCCATCAGGTTACCCAATCTATTTTGGTGCCTTATTTGGTATTTGCTATATATATCCTAACTGTTGTAGGCATCTGCAAGTATTTCTGCTTAGTCTGCCAAAATACATATCCATAAAGATGACCATATACATTACAATCTAACTTTACAACCTTCTTTAGATCTGCCAGCAACTGTAGTGCAATGGCCTACAAAAGATTCTCACATTACATTGTTTAACCCCTTCGTGACTGACGATAAAAAATGAAAAAAGGGCCTCAGTCATGAAGGGGTTAATACATCTAAAGCTAGCCACAGAAATAATAAAATGCTTGTTCAATCTTCTCTAGTTTTACCAACAAATACATAGTGCAAGGGCCTGCCTGACTATAAACTAAATGGATTGTTTAAATTTGACTTGGAACTACTGTATATAACAGTTGGTAAAGCTAAATAAGATTTACAGAGAATGTAAAATCAAATGATCACATGTGTGTTTATCTTTAATGCATGCATACTTTTTAATCAAATGTAAATGGCGTTGCTTGCCTTACACTTAAAGGAAGCCTGCCAGGACAAGAAAATTGAGGCTGCCACTACAAACTTTCTCTTGTGCAAATGCTAGCTTTCTTCCTATCGTTTTGTGGATCAGATTCAGGACTTCTGACTTTTCAGAGTTTACTCATATGCATATTTGTCTTTGGCCAATAACACAGAAAGAACTGGAGCCAGCGTTTTCCTATTGGAGCCAGCTATTTCGTATAAAAGTCAGGCAACTAGCATTTTCAGAAAAAGGTCAGCAATAATATCCCACCTTCACCTCATGTTTTCTCCTATTTTCCATTCAAAGTACCCTAACCTCTTACATTTGTTTATAGTGACACTAAACCTAGGAGTCAAATATTAAATATGCATTCAAATACATTAACTGGTTGTAAAGTAGCCAAGCTCACTCCCATTATGGACTACAATCTCAATACAAATTAGGCAACTAAACGCAAGATTGTAGTCCATCACTGGAGCGAGCTCGGAGCAGTGGCTACTTTACAACACACTCAGGGAGCATGGGGAACAAAAGTAGCCACCCTCCAGAAGGAAGGACAGTATCAACACCAATTCAGAAATGATTTGAGGACTTACAGCTGAGTGATACACAAATAAGTAAAATTTAGTTTAATGATGCGTGATCTGTAAGTGAGTTAACGATGACTGACTAAGCTTTATGGCAGATCGTCAAGTTCTGTATGACTGCAATCATTAGGTAACCTCTCAAAGGGTTACTCACCTGCCAAAGGATCTATCTGTAGCTTTGGCTGATCCTTCAGCTCGCTTCGGCCGCCGAAGCCCTTCAACTGAACCGAAGGGCTGCTGTACGTACAGGCTGTATTTACAACAGCCCGTACAGCAGCCAAGCTGAACGTATATGCTTCAGCTCAGCTGAGCCAAAGTGACAGCCAAAGCGAGGAGAACCGTTTCCCCCGCAACTGACAAAAACTTTGCGGTGCCAGTCATGATGTCCGCCAAGTTGTTGTCATTCAATGACAGCCCAGCGTCCTCGAGGACACTAGGCTGTCATTACATATCAACTGGGCGGAGCCGGACGTGATGTCACAGCTGGCTCCGCCCAGTTGTTGTCCTTCAATGACAGACCAGCGTCCTCGGGTTATTTTAGGACATTGGGCTGTCATTAAATTACAACTGGGCGAAGCCAGCTGTGACATCGCGGCCGGATCCGCCCAGTTGTCATGTAATGACAGCCCAATCGTTTTCATTTGTCCGGGACCTGCAAGAAGACTCTGGCAGGTGCCGGCCAAATGTAAACAGTTGGGCGGAGCTAGCGGTGATGCCACCACTTGCTCCGCATCTGGGTGCCCCTTTATGTGAATAAGCCCCCCCTGCCCGCACCCCCACAACCAACGCCCCAGGGCTTGTGGGGAAAAGGGCCTTGTCTCCATCGGCACGGGTGCAAGGTGCTTTTCCAGGGGGGACCCTGGAAAAGCACCTTCCCAGTGCCGAGGGCATGTGGCCTGGTATCGCAGGGGGGCGCTCGCTTGCCCCCCCCCCCCTCCCACCCCAGGCCACATGCCCTCGGCACTGGG
>NW_017306384.1:2121988-2127162 GCF_000935625.1 Nanorana parkeri | reverse complement strand
GCTGGTACCCGCGGGGGGCCCTTGCTTCCCCCCCCCCCCCATTCCTACCCTGCCAGGCCTGTGCTCGGATCAAGGGTCTGGTTGGGGGTGGGGTTCCTCTTTAAAATCTCTACCAGACCTTAAAGGCCTGGTATGACTTTGGGAGGGAACCCAACACCTTGTTTTTCTTTTTTTAAATAGGGGTCCCTCCTAACTTTCCTACCAGACCTTAATGGTCTGGTATGGTTTGGGAGGGGGACCCCACACTGTATTTTTTTTTTCTTTTCTTTAAATTTTTTTATTCTGCTCGGTATCTCTGAGGTAGCAAACAGAATAGCAAAGCCAAATGCCGCCTTGACAAATTGACAAATGATGTAATTGTTACATACTTTATTCAAAACTAATACAAAATATTGCCTTTACATATACTGTAAAATGTGCACATTATCAAAATGATTGTGTAAACCTTAAAACGCATACAAGGAACACGGCCTGCCTGCCCAGGTCTTCAGTTTTGCTTTGAAGTATTTCTGGAGTGCACGAGCCCACCCCACTCCCTGTCGTTGTTAATTTGGTATCTGAGATCCTGGAGATTAATTCCCAAACACACCTACTGCAGGCCCATTGCTGTCTTAAATATAGTGAGTGATAAAAAAATTAAAAGGTAGTTCTAAAAAGTTTGTGTTAGCCACCAATTTAGATGAAAACTTACCTTGGAAGTATGAATGTAATTGGTGATGCAGTAAGCAGAAAAATTAAGTTACACAGTGCAGGCTTCATGATATATACTCACAGGAACACTTTGGGGTGCTCACTAGATTCAGGTTGTAGTAGATAAAAAAAACTTTGACTGGGTTTTCTTGTTTCCTGGCATTACTTTTACATTCTTGGAGCCACCTCTTATATCAGAAGTGATTCAGGGGAACACTACTGGGTTGCTTCTTGTGGACTAATTGCAAGATATAATGGGCCACTGATCTGTTCTAGAAAATCAATGAAAATCTGGAACATGAACTATATCAGTGGATAAAAGGACAGGAAGGAATCACTGCCTATTGAGAATATTTTAAATTAGGCCATCCAGATTTTACACATTTGGCTGTGTGGCCAAGTCTGTTCAGACTAGGCTGTCTGACACACTGAAATACCACCATTCTATCAGATGGAACACTATACACGCCTTTGTTTTTTTCAACTACCATACCTATCTTATAATTGGGGTCTGAATTAAGCTGCAATGTTATTACTTGAACCTGCTCCCTGGAGTCTCCCAAACATATAACAAAAATGTACAACTAAGGCTAACTGCCCAATTATCTATACATTCAAAAGCACTTTGGTGTTTTATAATTCCAACATTCCCAATTTTACTCAGTGTGTACACTGTGGCAGAAAAAGCCCTAAAGCCACTCCTTGAAAGGAGAAGGGTGAAGTGTTAAGGTGAATTATTTGTCTTTGGATAATGTGCAACGTATGCAGTTATAAACTCTACATCTCCTTAGTGCTCATCTAACCCTTCGTTCAGTTCAGCAAAGCTAAACAGCTTATTTGGACATCCATTTAAAGACCTGTTCTTGTATAGTAAACGGTTATAAATCCTCATTATCCTAAATAAAATTACAGCACTTTAAAGCTTTCCAGGGGATGAACATCTCGCTTCTAAACAACTGCCTTGGCGGGGTAAATGGGCAACAATCTTTTGCAGTGTTTGTGACTCAGTGGGGTGTCCAGCTGAAATTGACACCCTGTTAGCAAACCAATTCTACATATTAAAATGAATGTGTTGCTTATTTGCTAAGTTGGGGAGATGGTGGCTTAAAGGAAGGAGGGGGCAGAAAAATAATGTATAAATTCAAACAGTGTTAAGAGAATTCTGAGACGTTATCTTTTTTCACCTAAATAATTTTCACATTCTGCCTGCTTTTCTCTATTAGTTTCTTACTTTTGCCCACCCAAATCTACTATTCTCATTTCATGTTTTATTGCCGTCTCTCTCTCTAACACACACCAGCTAACACTCTCTGTCTTCTGTGCTCACTCCTTCTCTTTCTGCCATCTCTCTCTTTCAAATGAGTCATCTGTAACGTACAAGTAAATTAAAAATTGATCTGTGCCCTTCAATCTGGCAGCCCAGGTCTGAAATGTTTTCCATCTACATTCAGCCCCAGTTGTCACTGCTTGCCTGTCCCCACTGAATTCCCCTTGCATTTAATTTTAATAATGTTTTTTTTTCTCTTCGCCGAGCTGCATACAGACTGCTGTCGTCTAGATTCTGAGCTTGCAATCTAATTGAAGCAGTGCTGTAATATAACATTGCTAAGGGGTCAATGCAGCTTAACCCACAGTTAATGATTTTCATCCCACTTGCACAATGAAGAAAGTGTATCTGACCCGGACAGCATGATTCTCACAGAGTGTCTTTAGCCTGTAAACCCGTTCAGGCGCTAAAAATCTTATCAAAAATTATGGTTAGGAAAACCAATTCCTATTTTTGACACTCGTGATTTTGTGATCTGTCAAAGTGCAAGACATATATTATATTAGCCATTAAACCTCTTGTTTTTAAGCATAGTTCTAATGCATAAAAACCTGTAAGAATTTGGAGCAAGACAGGACACTTTTACTGCAATTAAAGTAAGCATTAATTAAAGCCCACCTCCGGGCACCTTCTGTACACTTTTTAAACCTTCAATATATTTTGGTATAACAGCTTTAAGCATTTTCTTACTTTAATACGTGGCTTTAAACTCCAAAGAGCTATTGCCGGAAAGTACATCGGGAGCTGTGCCTCTGATTTCCGATGAGAGACACCAGTTCTAGTGTTGTGCCTCTGCCCGCTTCCTTGCTTTGCTATTCACATTTGCCATTCGCTGCGTCATCAGAGGCTGTGCTTTATGAAAGGCATAGCATAGGGAGCAGGTGGAGGCACAGCACTGGAACTGGTGTCTGTTCTAGACACCTTCTTGATGTGGCTGGAGTCAAAAGTACAGCTCCTGATGTACTTTCCAGCAACAGCTCATTGGGGCTTAGAGACAACTATATAAAGTAAGAAAACAATTACTGATAAAATAGCTGTCATAGAAAATGTTAAAGGTTTAGAAGGTGTAAAAATCAAGGTGCCTGGAGTTGGCAATTGAGGTTGCATTTTGTGAATATGGCTAAAGCTGGCCATACACCTATAGATTATCTGTAGATTTTCTATGCTCAGATGGAAAAAGTGCAACAGATTCCTCCATCTATGCTAAACTGTGTGGATGGAGGAATCTTCCACTGGGCCAAGCTTCAGGATCTTGCTAGTCAGCCCCGCTGGCTCTCAAAATACCTGAACAATGCCTACATCCAATCAGATTTTCCATCTGACCATATAAAATCTGCAGATAATCTATAAGAGTATGGCCAGCTTTAGAGTTGAAAAAAAAACACCAAATAATATAGATGTGTGTTTATTTAAAAATAATTAAAAGGTAAATTAAATGTAACTAGTGTAAATACCTGGATTTGTCTTGATTTTCGCCTTATGTAATCCTCTGCACAGAAACACTCTGGGACTGGGAGAGAGGGGGGCAGTATAAGGGGCAAATAAGGTTCCCTGCCTCTTAATAATAGTTAATGAATTAAACAGTCTAAACAGACCCCTGATATTTCCCTTTTCAAATAGAAAAAAATATTGAGGACACAGAGTCCAAAATCTCTTTTTCTGCAGCCCCTGTTATAAATGAACAGGAATCCTCTATACTGAGTGTCCCTGTTCATTCGTAACTTGTGGTGATAGTATGTTTACTATATCCACAATCATGAATGAACAGGAAATTATGTAGAGCACTTCCCGTTCATTCATAATTGGGGCACAGTAAACATACTATTTCCTCAATTATTTACAAACAGTCAGCGATCTCCATCATGACTCGCTGTAACAGGAGGTTAAGCCGGCAGTGTGGGGAGGAGAGCTCAGTCTCCTGTGACAGCTGACTCCTGACTTCGCCCCCACACCGCCGCTCTCCATCTTGATTTGTCACAGATGAGCGGGGAGGTGCAGGAGAAGAGCCTGGCCTCTTGTGACACGCAGGCCGCTCACAACGCTCTCCTCCCGCGCACTGCTCAGCCTTCTATGACAGTTTATCTCTTCCCCGCTGGACTCTGCGCTGTGTCAGAGTGGACACAGAGCAGCGCCCAGCGGGGAAGAGGGAAACCAGGCATGCACCACTTTTTGCCAAAAGTGCCATTTTCGGCCGATATGTTTCGGCGGACGAAATTTCGGTGCATCCCTATTAATAATAAAAGGTACATTTCTTTAAAATGTCAGTTTTGCCCTGCTTCCTATATTTGTTTCAAACTGCTCCGATTAGTCTACCATGCTTGTTTTGCTCATTTAAGATCAGCTGTGTTGTGGTATGTCTGGGCTCGAGTATCGCCTAGGTTGAGATATGATATTCTTTTTCAGCGTAAAGAATTCGGTGGCTTAGGTCTTTCGCATATTATAGAGCCTCCTTACTGACCCATTTTTGGATTGTCGCTTCAATGAGGATCACAAACTCTGGAACTCTTTGGAAAAAGCTATTTCACCAGTGCTTCCATACGACCTTGGCTACGACCCGCGGTTAGACCCACGGCTGATAAATTGCCGTTTGCTGTGCCCCCTATCTTGAAGATATGGGATACTCTCTTAATATGTAGGCCCTCTTACACCTGTGATGGGTAATCCCAATTCGCCACTAAGACTAGGTGGTTATTTTTTGCAGAATCTGATGCGTTTCTACTTCTTTTGGGAACAGATTGTGATCCGCTAGATCAGTGAGCTTGTCAAACTTTCACTATTGCCTGTGACCCTTCACATTCATGGGACTTCTTTCTAGGGTTGCACAGATACCAAGTACAGTACTCGGTACAAGTACGAGTACATGTACCGATACTTTTGAGCTCCGAGACTACACTAGAGAAAAATTCAAAAATTAGGAGGCAGCTGTCATTTGTAAGGAGCACACGGAGCTCCCGGGATTTGTACATCTCTGTTTTTAATGTATGATTTTGTTTTTATAAATATAAATAAAGGGATGCACAGATACCAATTTTGCGAGTACGAGTACTGGTACTTGCCGAGTACTTACAAGTACGAGTACTGATACGTTTTTGTTTATTGTCATATGACAGTTTTTCTAAAACAATACAGACTAATGATTTCAGGACAGTGGTGGAGC
>NW_017306384.1:2085196-2121863 GCF_000935625.1 Nanorana parkeri | reverse complement strand
GGTAACATTTTTGGAAAAGATTTCCATGTCTCTGTTTTGCAGTTGCCTCGAACTTTGTGAGGGAATTTGGCGGGGAGGAGTTTTTGTATTTGCTGTTCTTTATATGTTTTTTTTAGTTTTCAATAAAAATTTAATTATGTTGAAAAAAATGAGGAATTGATACATGATTAGATATTTAAAATAATAATAATAATGTGATGATAGGAAGAGGGAGCATAACGATGAGTTCATCAGTTTGTTGCTATTCCTGCACTGTCCAATTACAGGCCGTGGGCAGAGAGCTGACCTTGTGGTGTTGCTTAATGTTTATGTAAAGCGATTTTGTTTTTTTTAGTTTTGTATAGGGTGGGAAAGGGCTAGACTGTAAACACTAAACCTCCTTTATTTAAACCCAATTCTAATACTAACCCTCCCTATAACCACAACCCAAAGACTAACCCAATCTTATGTAAACCCCTTCCCAATGCTAACCTTCCCTTATGTAAACCTAACATTGACCTTCCCTGTGACCCCAACCGTGACCCTCCCTTAAGTAAAAACAATCCAAACACTAACCCTCTGTAATGTGAAGGTAACCCTTATACTACCCTCCCTAATGTAAACGTACTCACCTCTCCTATTCCAGAATCCTCTGCACCAAATACAACTTCTTCATGTATTGACAGATACCAGGATACCGCCACTAAACTCCATACATTTGCATGCTACAAAAGCTATGTAACCCAGTGATTGATATAAAGAATATTACACAGTAATAGATAGCACTCAGCATACATTATTGGTGTGATTGATTTGCAATTGCCTGATTTGCACATATACAACATGGTGCAACACTGTGTAAGGTCCCTTCCTCAGGGAAACATAGTAACTTCACTATGCTTCCCTGACGCTGAAGGGCCCTGCGTGGTCCTAAAATGTTGGATTATTAACTCATGCAATGCTTTTTGTGAATACATTTGAGCTGGTTATTTCACCCTCAATGGAGTGCTTGTGACTTCTCTTCAACATATAGTAATACTAATGCTAGCCATACACTCATAGATTCACTTGTTACGCCTCCTGTGGCTGTGAAGAGAAAATGAATGAATCAATTCCCCCAGTCACGCTAAACAGGGGAGAAACATCCCCTGCTGGCTATTGTATTCAGGCAGATGGCACCAAGAGATTTGTCAAGCCAGTTTGTGCCGTAAGAATCAGCTGAAATTCAAGCCATGTATGGCTACATTAACTGAGAACACTGGATTATCTGTATTCATCACTCCGGAGATAAACAAACTGTTTCAAACAAAAATATTAACATGTTAATCGCAAGGAGTGACACTCATCCGCTGATACAGTAATTTTCACTCCATAAATGAGATGATTATCTCAGAATAGCACAAAACAGATATCAATTTTGGATGGAGCTGACCTTTAATTAGTTTGCAAGCACTTTTCTACAGTAAAGAATGCCTTTTTTCTTCAATGTCATTCTATTTGCTTTTAATCTTTGGTGACTTCAGGGGTTAAAAGTCCCACAGTGAATGATTTGTGTTCTTTTTTACCCTCATTTCTAAATGCCACTGACTGCTCTTTTAACAGTTTCCGACACCACTGATATTTCCTTATTTTGCTGGTTTGAAAGAAAGAAAATAATTATTCGCTTGTTTACACTTCCTAACAATGAATATACTAAATCAAAGCTAATTAAGGACAAGGGCTCATTTTGCTAAGTGTTGACAACTCATAATTAAGGGCTTAGTGAGAATCTGACACCCTTTGTGCTTTTGACACAAATCCTATTTTAATAGTTTTCACAGCAATTAACCCGTCCGCAAAGACAATGTGCAGAACTCATCCAGGCGCACTTCATTTCTGCAATAGTTTCTCGCTGTTATTTTTTTACATTTATAACTGTAAGAGAAGAAAATTGTAGGCTGCTGAAAATGGCGGCACACATCAAATACTCAGATCACAGAAGCAGGTTGGCTATAAAAAGGCATGCCAATTTGCGAGATCTGAATAAATTGGTAGGCTTCTGCTCTTTGTATTATGCGTTGGGCACACCTTTGCTGCCACCTTTAAAATACAATTCATCTGACTTCAAGTGATACTAAACTCAGGACTTAAATCTTAAAAATGCTATTAACAAAAATGTAGCGTATCTGTGTATGACTGGGCTGTAGAACCTCACATTTTCCCTGAATTAATGGCTACACTGCCCTTCCTTCTGGAGGGAGGCTACTTTTGTTCCCCATGGTCCCTGTGTATTTGTTGTAAAGTAGCCACCACTCCAAGCTCGCTCCCGTGATGGACTAAAATCTCATGTTTAGTTTACTAATTTGTATTGAGATTGTATACAAATTAGTAAACAAAAGTAGCCACCCTCCTGAAGGATGGTCAGTGTCACCATGAATTCAGAGAAGATTTGAGGATCTACAGCCGAGTTATACACAAATAAGCTAATTTTTTTGTTAATAGGGTACTTGAATGCATTTTTAAGATTTAACTCCCGAGTTTAGTGTCTTTTTAATATATATGAAGAGGGGGTTAGTAAATCCAATTGTACATAGAGTACAATCTGTTATTTTTCCTTTCTGTTCTGGTTTCAAAATATCTAGCTATCTATATTATAGACTGGTAACAAAAAAAAGTGATTGATAAAGATTCAGACATAAGGTAAATAAAACATACAGCTTTTCTTTATAGCATAGTGCGCATTATCTTTTTTACTGCCCTCCTCTGACCTAATCTAGCCCACCCTCTCCAAATGCATACTTATCTTGATCCAACTGCCATGGCCTCTGAAATTTGTTTACATCCAGTGATGCAAGTCTTCTGTGTCCTGGACACATCCTACGCAGTAGTACCCCACTGTATCCTGAGCACCTCTGGCCTTGGGAGAGCTGTTTGTTTGTGTTATGAAGGGCAACTGGTGGCGAGTAACTTCAAAGGCCTGGCTAGTAGCTCAGGGCCTGAAATTTTGAGCCCTGCTATAAGGCATCCCACAATACAGTGCCATTGTCTCAGCAATCTATTGGCAGGCCTGGGCATGGGGTGTAAGTAATCTTAAGCAAATAATGAGTTTAAAATTAGCTTTTTGCATAGCTGATTCACCAGTGCTATGGAAGTAATGGTATCTATTTGCTATTGCTTTTTTTGAGCCCATAGGTTCCATTTAAGTTGTCCATACAAGATCCAGCCATCTGACCAAGCTTATGAGTCATGAGGACAAGACAAACAAGGATATAAATGACACATACATGAGCAAATTGTGCTTAAAAATAGCATTTGCCTATGGCAACCAGAGAGGCTTCAGAGAGAATTGCTGCTACAGAGCTGAAAAATTTCAAAAGCCAGGTAGTCAATGTGCCTAAAAGATCTCAATGCGCACCTAATGTTCCTGAGTCTTTTCTATTATGACCAATGGAAACACACATTAAATGGCACCTCAAAAATGCCTATCCATCCTTGGACTGGCTGACTGCTGAATTTCACTCTAATGTTTAGTCTTTGGTCCAGTTTAAAAAAATAAAAATAGCCAAATATATTACCTGAAAGATTAAAATTATGCTATTAAACTAGAACTTGGAGCCAAGTTAATGCCGGACATAATACAAAACAGCATAATTTAGCGATCACAACCCCTAACAGAAGATGTTGAAATTCCTTCACTCAAAATGAAGGAGTGCTGGAGTCTTTTAACCCGTCCACTGACTTTGGCACCAAAGAGGTTATGCTTTCTTCTTTATCAGTCAGCCAGGAGGGACCGCTAAACCCACATCTCTGGCATTGCTTGTCAATGAAAGGCAAATTCACACAGCCCCTCAGCCCTCGCTATGCAGGCATGGTCTTCTCCAGCTGCAGCTTAATTTCCTGTGACTTGCCTAATTACTGTAATTAAGGATTAATTGCCATTAATTATTCACACATAAGCTCATCGCAAATCATGGGGTAAATGTCTTATGAAGGCTGCCATACAAGCCATGTATAAACACACTGAGATGCTCCGGGCGGGAGTAAGAATTGCTGGAGGACTGCAGCTAATTTCCAGTCGTTGCTCTAACGAAAACAGCCATAATTCTCGCCCAAAAGACAACAGCTACTCAGGTAGAATCAGCAGGTCTTAGTCAGCATGCTTCACATTTATCCTCTGTCTCATATTAAGTCTCAGGGGATCGTCACACAGGGTGGAGGGGGTGACTTTAACCCTTTCAATGCTGAAAAAGCCTTCAAACCAATAAAGTAGTGTAAGAGGTTTTAGTATGTCATTCAAGGAAAAAAGCTAAACATTTTAATTAGAGAACTAATCTAAAGAGTGGCATAGGCACAGTAATACCTATCAGTGATGTCACTGATGTCCATTATGAAAAATCTGCACATTTATGCACAATCACTACCGCTCAGTTGCTGATCAGCACAACTCCAGAAGTCAAACATGTTTCTCCAGCCCATTCTCCTTTCTGTTGTCACCTAGGAATACAATGTCTGACCTATTTTGTGGTACTAAAATTGCAGCTATATCACCATCAGAAGAGGCACTTAGGCAAGTTATTAAGGCAAGTTATTAAGTAATTAGTCATTTCTTTTACATCGGAAAGGTGCACTTTAAATATCTTTTTGGAACTTGCGGGAACAAATAATTTTATGTAAATCCATTCTTTGTTGTACTTGGTTCTACTTGTTGCAACAATCTGAGCTGTTAAATAGATAGAGTTAACTCATTCTAGGAGGGCCAATTCCTAAAATACACAGTTGGATCCTATTCCAAATGCTTTGTCCTACTGACTTCCATACAGCATTGTTTTCAATGGTCAGTCTCACAAAAATAGAGCCATGTCAACCACAACCAGCCTATGCAATCTCTACCTAAGGAAGGGCAAGACAAGGACACACACTAATGTGGTTGTTTAATAAAACAAAGAACAATGTGCAAAGTGCGGTAGCCCATAACAATCAGTCCTCTTCCAGTGACTTGAAGGAAAATGTATTCGGTTCAAAGAAGCTGCATTTGTTAGGAAAATAATTTATTAGAGAATTATATCTTTCTGTAAAGATACAAAGATGGCTAATTTTCACAGAACAGATTATAAATGAGTTGGGAAGAATGCCCGTAACATGTCTCTTAAACAGACATAAGACAATTCCATCATCAGATTTCACTTGCTTTTTCGAACCATACCTAAAACCTTTGTATCACATATTTTTTCACTGACAGCTGTAATCTGAATGAAATACAACTGCAGAATGCATCTTGTATTCAATGTAGTCATCAAAGGTACACATGTGCTAAACATAATGCAACAAAGGAAGAAGATAGTGAGGACTCTGTATTTAGTACTTCCACTGATAAAGATGTCAGGGTATTCTAAAGATGCTATATTTAAAGTGTATCTAAAACCAAGAACAAAAAATACATATACTGTCGGTCTGCTAGGCTGCTCACTCCGAATTTGGGACATCCTCTACTCTCCTCCTCTCCACAACATTGGAGGGTTGTTATGTAGACTCCTTGGGTTTTCTGTGCAGAAGAGTGCACATGAACATTATGAGCTTACTGGACTTCTGTCAGGATCAACAAGTTTTTATTTTTATTTGCAGTTATCGAACAGACATAGCAAAACACTTTCAATGCTATATATAAATAACTAAAAGAGAGCAAATAAGAGAGAGAGCACATGCAAGTTTATTGTTAGTGTTTACATACATTTTACAGTCTGGTGAGCTTCCAAGCTAATTGACTATTAACATGGCTATAGTCGAAGGTTAGCTTGATAGGCATAAATGTCTTTCCAAATCTTTGAATATTACTGTTCATGACACCATCTTTATAGCGAGCATATACAATGTGATTGCAGCTATACAGTAATGTAATAATAAAGACAATGTTCGCCCTAGAACAATGTGCCTGGATGGAGAACTGCTGGTTACCACAGCAGTCAGGTGGCTAGCAGAATCAGCTAGACGGAGCACCCAATATGAATGGTCTACAGGGATAACTTGTGAAGCTGAAATTGTATGGAAGGTGGGCTTAAGGTCAATCTTTAAAAATACTCTGAAAACCTCCATAAGAGAAAAAAGGCAGACAAGAGACAAAAATACCTTTATCAACCTCACTTTCATAGCATATTTGCACCAAAATGATACTTGCTGTTTAAAATCTACTGCATAAGCATAATGTTTTCCAGTGAAGACAGGATTCGTAAGATCCCCAACATGGCAAATTAACAAAAAATGTCATGCCATAAGGTAAACATTAATATTTAGTATAATTCTGATTAAAATTTTTATCGCTACTCACTTTTCAAAGCAAGTTTTCCATACTACCAGTGGGCAAATATGTTTGATGTATAATAACATTTCATAACTAACACAGGATATGGAATCTGTGTATATACTGATAGAGAACAGTTGCATTTCTTTAATAAAGTAAACAAAAAAACATAAAAACACAACTCAAAAGGTACCAGATTATTACTGCATAAACAAAATGCAAAGGTATAATAGATTCTCATAAAATATGATTCCTGCAATAAAACAAATTACATCTGGATGTAAGAGAAATATCCAGTGACATAAAATTTGAAAAAGCATTTCATCTCTGTCGGAATGTGAGGTTGTCACTTTCTAACTGCCTACAGCTTCGGCTAAGCAAGGCCCATCGCCTCTCACTCGCCGCTCAGTGCACGATCTCGCCTCCCAGGGACTGTCGTCTAATTGATACATCGCCATTCATTGTCACCTTGACTTGGTGCTGGCAGCTGCAATGTCACTTCCCATTTACAGGCTGGGAACTCCCCTGATCAGGGTAATTAAGAGTTTATGTGTTAATTGGTGTAAATACAAAGATGGCAGTCGAGGGCGCTAATTTCAGAGCATGGTTGTAAATTTTTGAGTTGATGAAGAGCAGCAAGTGGGAGAGAGAAAAGAGGACTGAGACTTGATTTGTGAACAGGAGACAAATCTTCAAAAGCTTAAATTAGAAATGTTATTCCTAATTAAGTGTTTCTTTTTTAGAGGTTTCATAGCAATCTATGTCAAATCTTTGCATCCTACAATATAATTCTAAAAAAAAATGTGTATTAATTAAAAATCATTATTAGTTACATGAAAGTAAATCTGTGACATATTTGCATATTGCTTCAGCTGCCTATAGCTCTAGACCTACTGATCATTTTGACATGTGGATATCACTGAAGGTAATCCTTGATTATACATTTCTCATAATCTGTAAATTTGGATTTGTTTAATAGTGACGTGTGTGCTTTAAATTTTCCCGTAGACAATAAATGGTGGTTGGACATTGGATTAAAATCTGCTCAGCAAAAATATATTTTACTTCAATGCATTCAAGCATGTGTCTGCCCATGGCCTACAAAAGGGCATGAGATGTCAACAGCAGTGACACCTTTATCAGTGTTGCAACTGTTGCAACACTGGAAATTCTTCAACTCAACTGACATACTTCTCTTTGGTGAAGGGGGATATTTCAAGGTCAAGGCTGAACTAGTTTAAATTAAGCATCAGGTGATAGGCATCTCCTAAAGTGAACCTTATGTGCCTAAAACATGCCTAAGATAACAAGAGTGCTAAAGTACTGCATCTTGTAGTGTCTAGAAGTGCTTTGTCTTCTAACTGAACGTTGTATTCATGTGTAACCCTTGCATTGTCGGCTGTACATAGGGCCTTAACTACTTTATAAATCAGAATTAACATTTGTCCATCCCTCTGCCAATGTTATTCGGTCATTCAGCTTTCGGATGTAAGAACTTACAGTAAGTGGGCAGTATAGGCTGTGGCATCTGAAAGTTGGATGAAAGGAGTTTGGGTTTTTTGGTGTGAGGCAGCTGGCCTTAGTCTTGACATTGGGAGAAGTTGAGGCCCTGTGGGCAGCCTGGGCCTAGGGTCAAAGAAGCTCCACAAGGACACAGACTGATTTGAAAATTTAGGATGGATTTACAGAGACGGCAAAGACTACACTTGGCAATTGGTTTTGTATGTTGCCAGGTGCCTTTTAACAATAAGGCAAAAAAGTGAACGGAGCCAAAAGGCTTGGTATATATGTGTTCAGTTGGGGGACAGTAATGTGCAGTTTCCCAAACTTTCTTTTCAGCGGTCAGCCATGACTAACTATGTGTTACATTGCTACCTGCGGCAGACCACTTGCCAGGAAAGTGATTTGACAGTCAATAAATTACTGCTGCGACAATGCATGTTCTTTTGCATCCAATGCCTTTGTAAATCCAGGCTAATACAGGTACAATACACAGGGACAAGTATGCAGCCCAGGTGTTAAAGAATAGTAACAGGAGTCTATGGGGTTGACAATCAAATAGGCTATTCCCTTTGCAAGGGCAACTTGGGAAGTTAAGGACATTTTCCCCTAGCTTAGTGAATGATGTGAAGCTCTGCTGACTTTCACCATCCCATCATAGGCAAGAATGATGGGATGGTGAAGAATTTACTTTGTAATTGGGTATTCCTTACACTAGGAGTTTTCACCACATTCACTCAGCTAAGTGAAAATTTCCTTCAAAACGACTTCTACGCCAGTAAATGCATGGCACTTTAAAGCAAAAGAAAACCACAAGATTTGATGTAAAATTTTGGGCCCCCAGAAGGTGTTTGCCATAATGTACAAGTATGCAGAGCATATGGCAGTTTTACCTAGCAAAGCTATTCTCTCAAGCACTGCAATGTCAGTGGTCCCCTCCGTCATCAATGCTTCCATCTTCTCCCTGTGCATTGGCCATTGAATGGTTAGGCCTGGATGACATAACTCTGGTGACATAACAGAATCATACTGAGACTGAACACTGGGTTGCGCATGTGCAGCTCAGTGCACAGGTATATAAAAAAGTGCGACAGGCAGGTAGAAACATACTGTTTATGACAGAAACTTACATACACAGTCTCTTCTATCATTAAAAAGATTACCTGTCAGCTTTTTTTTTTTTTTAATTTAACTTCCACTTTAAGTGCCTAGTTTATTAAGTAATAGTGTTCATCAACCCATGCAAAGTGGCATCATGTAATGCCATCAAGCATTTTTTGCTTGGTGGCATTACATTGGAACAGTGTAGCAGTTTTAATGTTTCTAAAAGGATCTGCACACAACACTTTAATAATCAGAAATGGAGGAATAGATCACTATCCCTGGACTCATGATAGATGCATCCAGGAATAGTGATCTATTGCACACTGCATATATTGTATCACATACGATTACATGCAGAGTGCCATCGAACTACCACTTTCACATGCAGCAGCTGTCACTCAATCATTAACTTGGACAGGTGAAAGCAGATGCTTCTAAACAGCATATTTGGAGTTCTGTGCAGGAATTAGTAGGTTCCTGCAGCAGAAATCCCAAAACACACATTCACATGAATGTAGCCTAAAAAGTCAACAGACTTGCCCTCTTATCCTATATTTTGACTTTGCAGCTTCCTGCTACACCTTCCACTCATTAGACAATGAGACAACAGTGTGATATTAATTAACCATCAGCAGGCAGATGACACAGAAAGCTGCAAATCTGAACTGGAAATAGTGGTGCCACCCATCTGGCTATGATGTATGTGAGTGGATAACACTACAGGATGAACATAGCCAAAAATCATATGTCAAAAGCAAAATAGATAGTATCCACAGAGCTCAGCAAACCAAAGCAAGGTAATCGTCTACAATCTTCACCACCAGTCACTTGGCTGCCGTCCACAGAGTATCCTCATGAACCATGCAAAGAAACAAAGAAGAGGACAGTGCCCTTTCCTCGTGTGATACTGTTTATTGAATGCAAAATATATGTTGAGATAAAAAACTACTCACATATACAAAATGGAGACATATTGAGCTCTGAGGAAGGGGGGAGTTCCCCCGAAATGCGTCAGCACCTTCGGCTCTACCCTGCATGTATGGTGTTTTACATCTCTTGTCTCCATCTTATATACACAAGGAAAGGGTGCTGTTCTTTTCTTTGTTTCTTTGCAAAAATCTTATGTCAGGTAAAACGGTTTACATACATGCATTTTCACTGTCTACTGAGCTTTTTGTCTACCTCTAGCATTTTTGTTCCCCCACCCCATTTTCCCTGAAGCCTCTACTACTATTTCCTTTTTTAAATCCCTATACATACCTCATATTATGCCAGGACAATTCCGTTCATAAAGCAGCCAGGTAACCTGCCAGTATGATTGTGCATTATGGGGAGAGGCGGGGGAAGCAGAAAGAAACCCATGCATTCCCAATGCAGATGGTGCCACTGTATATTGGAATTGGAATAACAAATAAAACATTGCTAAAATTAATCACAAAAGTATGCTTACTAAACAATATTCTAAAACAGGTCACATGTGCTTCCTTGACATTTAGCTGTAGATCATTATCAATTTATTATTTTGTATTAAATGGTGACTGATTCGTCAATATTTAAAAAGGGAGTTAGAAAAATGTTTTAAGGGTGGGCTTTTTGTTTTGTTATATGCCCCCATTTTTTGGGTTGTGCTAAGCTTCTTCATATTTACCCATTTTGATGCTGGTCAATTATAGAATATGGCATTAAAAGAAAATACTTATGTGTGACTTCTGTCATGTTTTCCTTTGTATGGCAGTGGTGGAGTTAATCTCTATTTCACCCATATTTGCAGATGTCCTGTTGGAAATGGGTGACACATGGTGCAGAATTCAAATGAGAAGGCGGCAAGGCCCCTTTTAGATGCATCACAGTCTCTTGTCCCTTCTTCTCCACTTGCAAATGACAGTGTCAACAATCGCTGTCCTTCCATCAATCACCCAGGGTCATGAATATACACGAGGCAGTCTGAGAGAGGCTGGCTACCTCCTGCCGATCAGCTTGGCCTAATTATCTAGGCTTTTCTTCTTTGTCTTGTGAGTGTGGATGGCAGAGTGTAGTGTTACTGGGGCAGGGCACACTGAGGTTTCTCATGTTGACCCCTTGTGTGGACACAACATCCAGGCTTCATGTCAATTTCTCTATCCTTCTTTTAAAAAGATGCAGAAGTAGGTTAGGAAGATGCCCCCTCCCACTGCTTCCTTCTTGAGTGCACAATCTATTTTACCTCTGTGCTGTCATTTTACAATTGTTACAGGCACTTTGAAGAATTGGCATTCTAAGTAGTATACAATGACTGACAAACTAATAATTTTGTAACAAGAATATGGTGCACTGATGGTGTTACATAAATGATTACTTCTAAGTAAATTAGAAATAAGTACTAAGACAAATCTGGCTCAGAATTTTTTTTACTGATTCACGGTAGAGGTTTAGAAACTGATGTATAAACATTCCCCCAAGTGTATAGATGGGCAAATGCCGTTCACATGGCATTCCCACCAGTAAATGGAGCCGAAGATCATAGGAATTTCCTGTGCTCCTTGGCTCCATCTAGTGGAGGGAACAGCATTCAAACGACATTCAGCCTGCTATACGCTGAATTTAATGTTTATACATCAGCCCCTTGGTGTCTGATGAGCAGATATGATTAATACATGGACTCACAAGTCTATGGAGTAAAGTTTACTGGCTAGAAGAACAGCTACTATTTAGTTAGCTGAAATGTTTGTTAGTAAAATATACAGTGCTGCTGATACCCAAATATGGATTGTAGACTGCTGTGGTAAAGAGAAATTATATTAGCTACCATGTGTTTATATAAAAAGCATGATTATTGTCAATTTTCCTGTGTTAAAGCATCCTTCTACAGTGTAGAGTGCAATGGACAACTCACAAAATTACCTGTTTCTGAAGGCATTTACCGGCTGTTGTCCCTTTAATGCTCACATAAGAACACCACACCAATTTGGCCAGATGACAATTAAATCAGCAGTTTGTATATGGCTTGTAGGAAGATACTGCAGCAGCCAGACTCTAATAAGGAAACTCACGAATACATGAATCGGTCATGTCAAAGCAAATAATTACATAGTTGTTAAGGTTGACAAAAGACACCGTTCCATCAAGTTCAACCCATGTGGTTGTGTGTGTGTGTTTTTATGTGTCTGTTTGAGTTACTACTAAGATTACATGTACCTCTGTATATTTTGCTCTCTGATAAAAGAATCTAGATGGCTTGAATGATTCCATACTCTCAGCAGAAACCACTGTCTATGGAAGGGAGTTCCACAATTTTACAGCTCTCACAGTGAAGAATCCCCTTTGCAGTTTAAGATTAAACCTTTTCTCTTCCAGTTTCATATGGTGGCCTCTTGTCTTTTTTGAGTAAACTAACAGTTTATTACTAATTATCCCATCACCATTAAGCAATTTGTACATTAATATCATGTCCCCTTGTCGGTCTTATCTTGCAGTCTTTCCTCATTGTTTAGGTCCTCTAACCTCTTTATTAGCTTTGTTGCCCTTCTCTGGACTCTCTCCATCTCAGGGACATCTTTTCTGTGGATTGGTGACCAAAACTGAACGTTGTTTAGTTAAATAATGTCACCTATATAGTTCCAATCCATGCACTAAGTGCTTTGCCATCATTCTGTCTCAATATTGTTCATATTAACCACCTCCCTTCCATGGCCGTTCCTGAAGGTTCTTGCAGGTGCGGGAGGGCATCTTAAGACGTCCTGCCCCTCCCCCCTCTCGTGCGCGGCGCTCAGCACGCACACGAGTGGGGAACTGTTATCAATGTAAACAGCCGGCGATGGCTGTTTGCATTCAAGCAATGTGACCCCTTCTTTTATATTTTACCAAAAAATTGGGGTGATAATAAATGTTTCATAACATTTCATATAGAAACAGGTTTTTTTTAAACAAAATTTAGGGTACTTTTTATGTTATATAGTAAAAAATAAGAACCCCAGTGGTGATTAAATATCACCAAAATAAAGCTCTATCTGTCTGTCTGTCCCCAAAAAATTGTATGAAATTTGTTTCAGTACAGCGTTCCCAGAAGGAAACCCATATATACATGGAAAGGTCATACAAACACTAACCTATATGATTTGAATCCAAAGCAACAAAACATGAGCACTAACCATTCTGCCTAATTAATGTTCATGTGACAGTGCATATACCGGAGGTATGGAGGTTAAAAATCAAAGTTCAAGTTGTTTTCATTAAAATGTCTACAACATCAGCTGTAATAATGTCCCATAAAGAACTAGTATTTAACTTAAATATTTGAAAATCTATGTGCGTATCTCCTAATGTTCTGAAATGAGAAAGTGGAACACCTTTAATACAAAGTATGTAGGAAAGGACACACCCCCTGCCACACTCCCAGCTACATAAACCATGAACAATTAATATGTAAAAATGATTAGTAAAATACACAAGTGCTTTTTTTAATCATTACTTTTTCTTTATACTGGCTTTTTAAAATAACAAGTGCAATCGTTTGAATTGGAGGTTTAAACATCAGAACAAAAACAGGGACAGTGGAGAAGCAGGAAGAGACAGGAGGGATTTGGCGGCAAAAGTGGGACAGTCCCTCCAAATGTTGAGGGCAATGTAAGCGGGACAAACAGAAAGCTAGTGCCTTACTTGCTATCAGGGGCGGACTGGACTTACATTATACACTGTGATGGACTGCAATCTCAATACAAACTAGTAGTCCATCACTGGAGCCATTTGTTTTGGAGCAGAGTGCCTGCACTGACCACCTGGCGGTCTGCATAATTAGGGAGCCACCTCTGCTGCACACACACGCACCCGTGAAAGGTGAGAGCCCGCATAGCCCACCTGAGACCCTTTAGACATCAGGCGGAGAACCAAGAGCAACAGAGTATGTAGCTTCATATTATTCTGCATTGCTGTGTAATGTATTGCTGGGAATTGTAGTTATCTATAGCTGTTGGTAGTCATTATTGCTGGGATTTATAGTCCTCTATAGCTGATGGTATTCTGCATTGTTGTGTAATGTATTGTTTGGAATTGTAGTTCTCTATAGCCAATGCCATTCTGCAATGCTGTACAATGTATTTCTAAGTTAGTGGCAGAACTACCAGGGTCGCAGCAGTCATGCATGTGCACAGCCCTGACGAGGCATCCCTCCACTACCAGTGTGCTTTACATTTCCTAAACCGATAAATACATTCACACTACTGTTACATGGATGGCAAAAGTGGCAGACAGGGGCGGGGAGAAGGCGGGGGAACTGCGGGTTGTCTGTGTCTGGGTTGTACTTGCCCCCTGGGCTAAAAGTTGCCAGGCAGCCCCTGCTAGCTATGCACATACAAAACACGTTATCAAACTTTTTCAAAGTAGATGTAGCATTGTGTTGCACACATTACACACCACATCCACGTGGCATCATGAAACTGCACATGCACGTCTTTTCAGGGCAGAGTCTATGACAATTTGCAGATGTCCACAGCCCAGAGCGTATGAAATAATAAAGCTCGCTAGCTGTAAACATTGCAGAATTCTGACACTATTGATTTATTGTGTCTAACAGTGACATCAAACCGGGTAAGTGACAGAAACACTGTTACGGCTTTAAGAGCGGTTTGTCACCGATTAAAGCTGCCAAACAGGGTTTGCCCGGACTGGCCTGTCAGTCCCAGTGCAAATTACTGCTTCTCTGTGCTGGCTGACGGCTATGTGCAGCAGCCCCTCTGTGCCTTCATTACTCCATCACTGCAAACACACGCAAGGCCGGTCCCAATTTAATATGTGTATTAATTATGCAAAATTATTAATTGGGCTAGAGCTGCACATGCATACTACTGAGCTGGCTGTTTAAGCCCTTAAGCTTTGAAAAGGTCTGTAACAGATTTTACCATTGCATGCTCTTTGCTCATTCTATTTGAGGCTAAATATGACCTTTTGTCAATTCTGCTCTTTCTGGGGTCAAATTTATTACCTAGTTCCTTGTGAAGGAGATCTCTATGGTGTTTTATTAAAAAATGTAAATATGTCTGGATCAGTGACTGCATAACTATTCATATATTCCAGGCATATGGAGGAAAATATATTAAACAAAAGACTCTGCGCTATCTTTAATATTATAAAACTCTAAGTGCATATACTTAGTGACAATTATACAACATGTTCACTCCAACTCATATATAGTCCATATAAAAATATTCCCAAAGTTGATGTGATTAAAAATAAATGTGATGAAATCCTTGTGTTCACTTTCTTTACATCAGTGAGTCAAATAATCATTGTATATAAAGTTCCACAATCACTCGTGACTTCTGTGCTTCAATTCCTCGTCAATTAATCACCAGTGATCCACCTCCAGGTGCACAAACACTAGCACACTCACCAGATAATTCTGACCACTCAGTGGTCTTCAAACGCTCTGCAAAATTCTCTGGTGTCCGTTGTCTCCCTCACCACTGAATCACCAACAGCTGAAAATGATGAGTCTGCCCAATGTCTCTCCCAAATCTCTCTTATCCGCTCAAAATGGAAAACCAAGATGGCACATAGTGTAAAACTGCTAGATGATAGTTTATTTATAAAAATCAGAACACTTACATTTAAAAGAGTTTTTCAGCGCTGTAAAAACATAAAATCGGCTTGTATGAGCTCAGCTCTGTCTCCCTCACTCCATTCACTAGCGTCAGCGTGCAGCTCCTCCCCTTTGCGTTTCGTCCAATGGACTTTCTCACCCTTGAGAAAGTCCATTTACAGCGCTGAAAAACTCTTTTAAATGTAAGTGTTCTGATTTTTATAAATAAACTATCATCTAGCAGTTTTACACTATGTGCCATCTTGGTTTTCTATTTTGAGCGGATAAGAGAGATTTGGGAGAGACATCGGGCAGACTCATCATTTTCAGCTGTTGGTGATTCAGTGGTGAGGGAGACAACGGCTCCAAGGGTGAGAAAGTCCACGCGCAAAGAAACGCGCGTTTCCGAGGGCTATCCGGCTGTATCCTAATGTATATGCACGACAAATATGCCCCAAAGAAGCTCCTGTACTTCTTTGGGCATAGTGCGTTTTACAGCGCGTTCCTACGCGCTGTAAAACGCCCAGGTGGGAACCATGTCCATAGGCAATTATTGGTTTTCACATGTTGAGCGTTTTACAGCACGTAGGAACGCGCTGTAAAACGCCCAGGTGTGAACCAGGCCTTACTGTTAAGCAACCTAGCAGCAAGTATATTTTGTTATTCTGATTATTTTCAATGTATAAAAGGTGACATTTGATTGATTGCTATGGGCTACTTAACACCATTGATCCTAACACTTGATCATTAAAATAAACATGCATATGTTCATTAACCCTACAGCACTCTCCTGGATAAATTGCGGTGCATTAAATCAAACTCCCTGTACTTGCATCAAATCATTGACCACTAGTTTAGCTCTGCAGGTTGCTATGATTGCTACACCAATACATGCAGAATCAAACAGAATAAAAAGCCAGACAGAGCAAAAGACTCCACTCAGTCTTTATTATGTATTGCCTTGGCTTGCAAGTCATCATTGTGGCCTTCATTCAGGATCATATCAGATATTTCATTTTTTGTATCATCTGAGATATTCTGCACGGCACAGAAGACCACGAATTGGGCATTCCTAGAACAAATGTCTTTAAACAAACATTGTTTAGCACACAAGTCTAGAGACTGTTCATGATTTGAAAATTTTTTGTGGAAATCTCAAAAGTGGCTTATTTGCCAATACTCTGAGTTTAGCAGCGTGGCAAATGTTCAGTGATACTGTAGATATAAATTTACTTGTTCTGTGCTGAATAATGTGGAGTTCACCAACATCCAATTAGAGACTGCTGATGGGTAAAAAAAAAAACATATTCCTCTCTATAAGGCCAACTTTAAACATACAACATCACATACAGGTGAAACTCGAAGAATTAGAATATGGTGCAAAGTTCATTTATTTCACTAAGGCAACTTAAAAGGTGAAACTAATATATGAGAGAGACTCATTACATGCAAAGCAAGATAGTTCAAGCCGTGATTTGTCATCATTGTGATGATTGTGGCTTACAGCTCATGAAAACCCCAAGAACCCCAAATCCACAACCTCAAAAAAGTAGAATATTACATGCAATCAATAAAACAAGGATTGTACATAGAACAATATCGGACCTCTGAAAAGTACAAGCATGCATATGTACTCAGTACTTGGTTTGGGCCCCTTTTGCAGCACTTACTGCAATTACTTTTGCACGATATTCGAATTATTCGAGTTTCACCTGTACATTACCAGGAAAACAGTCATGAGCTCAATACAATATATACAGATAAAGGGATAAAGCAGACTGAGCTTCAAACACACATATTTATATGCATTCTACGCCAACAATACATTTCTAGAATAGGATGTATAAACAAACTTTCAAGGCAGGATTGAATCTGATTAGTGGCTGTTTAAAGCATCTTTGCAATTACTTTTTTTTACATTTGGCGTCAACAAGAGCTGCCAGTGGATACAATTAGAAATAGCTTTTCTCCAGCATTTCACAGATGACCAATCTACCAACAAAGAAACAAGTGTGGACAAGTGTACTGCAGTTATGTCTGAAATAAATGTATTCAAAAGGTTGACTGTGCTCTCTGTGTGTATCCCAATGGCGAATTATTCGTATTGGCTGGAGCAGCCCTTTACGCTGATACAATCCATATATTCCATGTATAGCTAAAAACCTTAAAACATTAGAGAAAACTGCAAATTCCTTATCAGTTTTTTAAACGTGTCATAGGAGCTAAATATAGCTGGTACATATAGACTAAGCTGCAAATGTAATCCAAATCTGATTTTCTTTTGCATAAATTATGAAATGTCACAATAACTCTCATCTTTAGCAGCATAAAAACATAATGTAAACCTAAATATTAGGACAATCAAATGCAAAATTATAGCAAGACTTACACTCATACATTTTTAGGTAGTTTTGTTCATAAAATCTTTATTTTACTGTTATTTAACTAAGATCACTACATCACGTAAAGTTCTATGAGCGCCTCTTTTGGTAGCTTCCACTTTCATAGTCTGAGCTTGGCACCAGCAATTAAAGTTTACAGCAGGCAGAGCTGTAAATTTTACACACTTTGTGAGTGCCGGTTGAATTTTACCCAGACGAGAATTATAGATCTCTTACTTCTCTAAGGTCAGGATGTGCTGAGCCAAAATGAGGAAAAAAACTTCACACTTTGCTGCTCAACTGAGGTCACTTGTTATAATGGCAGTTTACTGACATTTGAAATGACAGAAAGAGTTTATTGTAGAGGGCTTACATACCTGTTAAGGTGAAACCATACATATATCTGCCAAATTAGGGATTTGTTTTTATTTTTAGTAGCTTAATCATGATACTAAAATCACAAGTGATTATTCACTAACAATAGCGATCAACTAGAGAGAACAAGGACCTACACAAACTACACTACACTACTAAGTAGCCTGTAGTAGCGATTAATCTTGCATAAAAGCTCAATGCCCCAACTGTGTGCAATTGAACACTGCGATATGCTATTGTGTAGCTTACACCATAGGGAGTCATTTGTTTAATCTCTTTAGCAACTGACTGCGACTATTAGCCTATTATTCCCTGCACAACCTGGAAAATCAGTGAGTGCTGGCTGTTTGAATCTCCAGCTACACAGCTTGGTCAAGAACACTGATTAATATACCTTAGCTAGTTGACTGGCACTAATTAGAAGCAGCATTGCTTCTGTGAGCATACTAACTGTAGACATAGGCACAGTCTGAATGGGTCCTTGTCAGGATGGCCACTGTGCTGATATGAACTCTTAGCTACACTATAAGGCAGGGGTAGTCAAAATCCGGCCCTTCAGTTGTGGTGGAACTACAAATCCCATGAGGCATTGCAAGATTCTCACAGATATGACTCCCGGAGAGAGTTGCATCATGGGATTTGTAGTTTCACCACAGCTGGAGGGCCAGAGTTTGGGATGACCAAGGAAAGACAGAATGCTCACCTGAAAGTGTAGGCCAACAGCCAGCTTTCGGTAGGACCAAGCACCACTGAACACATAGAGTGGGAAGGTTGATCTGTAGGAAACACACTATATCACACCAGAAGAAGTAATACCTGGGAAATAGATCTGGATCACACTAAAATGTAAGAGACCAAAGAGTAGAATTAGGACTTGCCAAAGTACTAAGCTAGTTTCACATGAGAATAGGTGATGCAGTATCCCCTAGGTCTAGGAGCCAGCGGGTAAGCACCAGGGCCCTTCTCGTGGGGTTTGGGCTTAGCTACATGCTAACCGAAGGTCACAGACCCACGGGTTCACCTTGCTCAAGAACACAGACCATGAGCAGTCCAGAGGTTAAGGCTAGCTTGGGACATGGATGCCCTGGATACAAGCCAGAGGTCAGGGCAGGCAGCAGATAAGTATAACCAGGATACTAGCCAGTGGTCAGGGCAGGCAACAGACATGAAAGTCAAGGAACAAGCCTTTTATAATTTTTTTTTGTAATAATTGTATTGTAAGCACATGGCACTTGAATAGCTTCAGCCAAGAAATAATCGATTAATCGATTAGTTGGTTGCAGCCCTAATTATTTGCACATTTGTAAGTTCCATTACCCGGAACTAAAGTAAATCTAGAAACTAGGGATGCATCAATACCATTTTTCGAGTACAAGTACCGAAACTTTTCCTCAAGTACCAATTATCGATACCTTTTTTTTATTTAGTGTCATGTGAAAGTTTTTCTAAAACAATACAGACTAATGATTTTAGGACAGTGCTGGAGCACCAGGGCCCGGTCCCAGCTGCAACCACTGAAATCCTGGTAGTTCTGCCACTGACTCCAAGCTGTAGAGGGACTACAAATCCCAGGAATTATACAGAAATGCAAAATACCACCAATGGTAGAGGACTACAAATCCCAGCAATACAGAATATCATTACCTATAGAGGGCTACTAATCCCGGCAATACATTATACAGTAATGCAAAACAATATCAAGCTGCATACTTTGTGTTGCCCACCAGGGCTGTGCAGGATATCAGGAGGCTGTTTGGGGTCTGACCAGGGCTGTGCAGGGTCTCACCAGCACTGTGTGCGATCTCAAAGGGCTGTGCGGGGTCTCAGGAGGATGTGCAGGGTCTCAGGAGGATGTGCAGGTTCTCACCAGGGCTGTGGGTCATCTCACGAGGATGTACAAGTTCTCACCATGGCTGTGCGGTCTAACTGGGGCTGTGTGTGGGTCTCACCATGATTGTGTGGTCTCACTAGGGCAACGTGCGGGTCACACCATGGTTTTGGTGTCTCACCATGGCTGGTGCGGGCGGCGGGGTCTCACCATAGCGTCGTGGGCGGCGGGGTCTCAACATGGCTGTGCGGGTGGCAGGAAGGAGGAGAAGGAGATGTGCGGCAGAACTGGAGCTGTAAACAGCCACGCAAGGTCCCCAGCAAGCGCGGGACCTAATGGCAGCCACTTGTGTTTAAAAATGTTAAGTATCGGGGCATTTTCACGAGTACGAGTGAAAATGTCCAGTATCGGCACCTATACCGATACTGGTATCAGTGTCTGTGCATCCCTACTAAAAAAAAACATGAATGTGATGTATTTTTTATGCACTACACACACAAAAATACCTTTGTGTACAACATAGCGGAAAATGAAAATGTATATATTTAGATTTCCATTACTTCAGATGTCACCTCAAGCTACACAACCAACATTTGTGTTTGTCATCCTCACCAGATACTCTGATGCAGTATATGACAATAAGATTATTTCACCCCACACTGGTGTTGGGAGTAAGAAACTAATTTGGCTGAGTACCACATTCTACTGTGTATGGCAAGTGGAGGCAGCGAATCAGTGGATTTGCCTGCACACAATACCCTTAATACCTCCTTCCCCCAATGTTCTAGCATCAGTACCTCAAAAGAGCTGCAGCTACTAAACAGTATTATACTAATCTTTTTATTAGTTTAGGCCACAGAGTGAGAAGAAGGCAGTGATGTTTAAATAGATGAAGTGTATAATTGGCTTTAGGTCTGCTTTAAAGTTGATGCTAGAAATGTACCTTTGAAAGAACAGGTTTTACGCAGTTGTACTAATGAAGTACGACACTAAAAAGCCAAATATTCTGATAAATTGACAGAAATGGTTATTGCTCAGTAAAAAACAATACAGTATCCAAACATTAATAAATACGGGAAAAAAAATTTGAACAATAAAAGGCTAGGCCTAGACGCAGCCAATAATCGCAGCATAAAACAAAAGCCCAGTATTGTGGCATCTGGCTTTAAATGAACTTTTTCGTTAACTGTATGCCAATTTCCAGAATGGCTCCGAGCAGGAATCTTCTGCCAAGGCAGTAAACAGCTTTTATCAGCAATAATGATGGCATAATCCCAGCGAAAAAACCCAAAGAACATATGGCGGCAGCTCTCCAAACACTCTCCCAACAACATAGGGGGCATTTTTATGATGCCGTCCACTAGCAGACTATTTGCCATAGGTTTGCAAGGGCTTTTTTTTTATATTTGCCTTTTCTTCCTTTCAGGGTATAATCTTCCCTGTTTGAGATGATGTAGCATTTGGGAATTTAACACTAATGATGTGATTTTTCTTCAGGAAAAGAAAAGGAAAAAACAAGCAGAAGTAGAGGGGAAAGGCATGCTATGATATGATAAGCCTATAAAAAGAGGAAGCAAAGGGGCTAAGCAATATACAGACTATGAAAGGAGGAAGTAATTAATAAAGATCGGAGAGCAAAGGCTGATGTAGTAAAAGTGTGGCTAGTGTTAAAATGGAACAGGACATTACAAGAGCAGAGAAGGAATGTCTAGGAAAGAATTGGTAAATGGTATGCAGTGACTGCGTGATCCACAGTCTAAACATTTAGATCGAACATACAGTAGACATGCATGTCAATATTTCCTGAAGAACTAGTATTTGTTTTAAAAATATATAGCCAATTAATAGCCAGCCCATCACCTTTTTTGAGGACAAGTGGTTTGGGCGTCCTGGCCTGTAGTCTACAGGTGGCAGGATAAAGCAGCCATCAATACCTTTATTTGGTACAAGGTCATATTTTTAAAAATTTAATCATCTCTTCCTTGTGATTTTAATAGAAAGAGATAACAAACTGAGTATGTTGAATTGATTAACTTGCAAATTGGGGGTTGGAACAGAAGATCTTGGTGCATTCCCAGCAAAGGTGAAGTGTGTATTCAAACAATGGGTTAATTTATATGAGGATGTTTGAGGGTTAGAGTTATATAGAGAGCTAGTATTGTATTACAGCCCCAAACACTACCAGCTCTAACCTCCCAGTAGGGCTGCAACTAACGATTATCTTCATAATCGATTTGTTACCCTATAATTTTTTCGATTAATCGGATAAAATAAAAAAATTAAATACCATAATTTATTTAAAATAAAATACACAAATTGAGTGTTAAAAACATAAAGTTTACTTCAGAATAAAACTGCATGCACATTTTTTGCAATCGCACTGCACTAGAATACACAGCATTGTGGTACCGCGCGTTCCAGTGCGAGCGATCACACTGCGGGCGAGAGGCGTGTTTCGGTTGCCATTGAAATGCACATCGCACAGCAGAATTTTTCAGTCTGAAACTTCCGGCTGCAGCGGTTTGTGTCCTCGCTGCCTCTGCTGACACAGGTGGGGAGAGCAGCGGGGATTGAAAGTGACACAGACTACTGCAACTGACACCAGCGGGGAACATTTTTATCGATTTTATCGATTCGTTTTTCCAGCCCTACCTTCCAGCACTGAAACTGGAAAATATACCACATAAGGGTTTATAGATAAAGAATAGAAATACATAGATAAATATATAGAAATAGCGCCAAGCACAGCAAACTGTCAATATTTACTCGCACAATAATCTGACATTTGGTACATACTTTATAGTATTGTGCATCTCATACTACATACACAGTGCTGATTTGTATCCATTTTTGTTTTTTGTTTTTTACTGTAATGCTGTGTGACAAAGGTATTGTATATTATATATGATTGTTTGTATACTATATACTGTTAGACTGTCATAGCACCAAGATCATTAGATACTTCAATGGGAGTGCCTGAAAAACATCTGAATAATGAGCATAAGCTGTCTTCTCCTCCTAGTAACTAGCTTCCCATTGGTTAAAACAAACACGCAAAAGAAATGCTTATAAAACGTCTCAAATACGCTCTGCTCAGGTGTGAATGGAGGCCGATCGCAGTTACATTAACTCTATTCTTGCTCGATTACATATTGGGTCTAATTTTCTTTTTGGTTATTTTTGTATTTTTGCTTTAATGTTGATACCACGTACAAGTTTTATAAATGGAAAACCTTTGAATAAAGAATTTATTTAAAAAAAACAGGAAGCCCAATACAATGCCTCTGAGCTGCTCACTGTCTTATGACACAGCAGCGTTACCCCTACAAAAAATGATTGGCATGTCTTCGAGGTAGCACTGCACTAAACCAGGGACTTGCGGCGAGGTTAGTGGCTGGTGAGGCACTGGCTAGTATGAGAGCCAGATATACACAAGTTACATATTGGATGCCTATGTAGGCGATTGTAGTTGCACTATTTATACTAATTTAACACAATCTAAAATATACATAGCAATATTTAACATAATAATTTCGTATTAACAAAAGCACCTTTCTATTTCTAATTTCTATCAGCGAGCACTGGGTACTCCTTCTTGGCTGTGACTGAAAAATGCTGGATTATGTGAATATGGGATGGGCAGGGAGGGAGCCTGTCTTTTAGACAATAGCAAGAAATCACCATAACACCATGCAGGGTCCCCTTCATCAGGCTTAACATGAGAATTAATTCATTAAAAAACCACCACCTTATATATGAAACTATAAGTGCAATCAACCTGTGGAATGCAGACAAGAGCAGTCCATTCTACCACCTCTGACGTCATAATGACGTCACATTCCCGCCAAGTGAAGAAATTGAAATGACAGAAATAATAAACAAATGTTACATGGTATGCTCCAGCCATTTGTCAGCTTAAAAATTACCATTATGACTAGTGGCTCACCAAAAGAGTATGAGAAACTTACTGATCTGCCCTGCGCTTTGTCCACCCCACAAACCAGCGAAAGGATTAAAAAGTGTAAAAACTGTTGCGCCTCACTGCTGCCGGCTCCATGGAAACCAGGACGCTTGCTTGGCACAGAGTAGCCAAGCAAGCGTCCTGGAGCCACTGCGCCTGCTCAGTGCAGAGCTGGGTCACAGAGCATACAGTCCGGCTGACAAGCCCCCTTTCCTATGACTGTCAGTGAGAGGCGACTATCATAGTTGCCTCACCTGCATCATTTTTATTGGATGGCTTGGACCAATGGTGCATTTCCATTGGTCCAAACCATCCATAGGAGCTCAATGACTCTGACAGAAGTCAGAGGCAATGAAGAGGCAATAACATTCATGCAGCGCAGCGTGCGCCTGCTCAAACAGATGCATGCTTTGTCTGTTTTCTGACAGGTTGCGCTGTTATTGTATCGGGGAAGCTTCCCCGCTACGTATTTTGCGTAACCTGTCAGAAGAAGCTGGATGCAGTGAGCGCCTGTGAGAAGTAGGGCTGGACTCGTCGGTGGATGTAGGTAAGAATACATTTATTTATTTTTTTACTATTATTATTTATTTTTTCAGTTAATGGCAGGTGAGGCTATGCCTCACCTCACTGCACATCACTGGCCTAAACTGGCTATACATTATGCAAATGTTGGCTGGTGCTCCTGTGTGTAGAGCTTCAGCTACATGAATTAGAAATGATTTGTGGTTCACTCTGGAAATAAAAGCAATATGTATTTTAGAATAACCTGCCTCAGTCTCTGTCTGCATTGCTGTGTGTATTCTGGCCTGATGTGGATACATCCCTACTGTCAGCTCGTGTGTACCCACTATCATTAAACCTCTCAGGCTCTACGGCTGATGACTCTCCAAGGCCGCTGAAGGCTGATCTCTTCCAGGAACAGAGCATTGTGCCCAGCCCCACCATAACCTCAACATCGATTTTCCTGGCTCGGTGGCCATTCATTGCTGTGACACTTGGCTCTCGGCTCTTTAACACTCTTCAACCAAATCAATTTCATATTTTTGTCAATTCCCTGCACCAGGCGGGGAGCCCGATAGGAAGAGACTTTAGGTAGGAATGTAATGATGATTTTCTCTAAGCATTTCTAGCTGGAGGATGTGAATAGAGATTTTTAAAGCTTACCCAGTGTGTGCTATTACTATAAACACAATAAAAGAATGGTGGGTGGTAAAGGAAACAATACAGATATCTGACTGAGCTTCTAGAAAAGCTTACCTGCATTCTGATAACTATACTCTGATATCATCTAATAACTAATGCAAAAAAAATAGATAATATACTTTGACTATGGAGTATAATGCAATGTAATATATAGCAGCATACCTGTAAATTTCTGAATCAGTAGCAGGCAACGTAGCAGTAAGAGTAAAACTCAGCTTTCTTCACAGGAAAAAAAATTATATAACTCAAATAAATGCTACAAATTATATTTTGTTATTTATTATTAAAAAATTATCTGTCTAGTTCATTTTTATATCCAGTTAAAACATTAAGCTGCTCACTACAAAGATCCCAGAACAGTGAAAAATGTATTTTCAAAATAACAATGTACATAAGTGACAGGCCTACATACACTGTCTACAATGGAATGTAGATGTACTGTCTATCTCAAATGTTACCAGGGCAGTGGGATTGTGTTCTTACAATCACCATGAACACAAGCCCCATCTCACAATGGCTCAGTTTGTCTGGGTGTACAACATTGTTTGTCTGGGTGTAACATGGTAATTAACAAACTTCCAGAGTTAAACGGGCTGGAACACTTTTTCCACCAATCCAGAGTTAGAAGACATTTGGCTGTAATATGCCCCTACTGACTACACCTGCAGCACTGTATTTTTCCCAGTTGTTCAAGTGCCCAAACAGAAGGAATTCCCTCCAGATCCCACAAAATGTACCCTGTGGTGGCCATTTTGTCCTAAACCATGCCACTTATTCTGCAGTCTGCTCAAATGCCTTCACATCATCACATGGTGTCATATTTTGTTGCTTGCCCTAATTTAACCTGTTTTTATGGGTGACTGCAAGAACATCATGGTTCCTTACGCTTGATATGCCCCTCTGTGTATGTGCTAAGTACCTGAACAGAAGAGTTAACACCCCCTCCCCAATGCTGCAGAATTTCCCTTACTGTGCTCACTATGTGCTGGACCATGCTACTTGTTCTAAAATCTGCTAGAAGGTCTCCATATCCTCACATGGTGTCATCTTTTGTAAAAAAGAAAGAAAGTAAAAAAAAAAGTGTCTTGCCCTCTTTGAACCTGTGTTCTGTGTTGGCCTCGTTCACACCTGACCGTTTTGTAGGGCGTTCTACGCTCGACGAACGCTCTACAAAACGGTCAAAAATATAAATTGCATTGTAGTCAATGCCCTCGTTCCCACCTAGGCGTATTTCCGCCCGTCCCTAACGCCCTACAAAACGGCCCACGCCTGAAAAGGTCCCGGGACTACTTTGGGCCGTTTTGTAGGGCGTTTTCCATTGGGATACAGCCAAGTAGCCTTTGGAATTGCGCGACGGTCGCGCAACTTTTTTACCGCGCGACAGACGCGCATATTACAATACGCCTAGGTGTGAATGGGGCCTAAGTAACTGCTGATATATCCTGGATCCATGTAGCAAGGTTGGCTAAAGGTTGGCATTTGGCTTTCTTTTAACATATCCTCCATTGTGTAGAGACAGCGATTTCACAGTACTACACAGAACACATTACTATCCCTTTTAAAGGTGGCTACCACACATTCTGCAGCAAAGCTCTTCTTCTTCTGGCTACTAGATTGGATTAACAGGCTTGTGAGTTCTGCATTTAATTTTTCACCTCTTCTAATATGCATTCTTGGACACATATTACAACATATTAATAAGTGTAATAGTATAACTATAACCAACCAGAAATTAAAAGTTGTGACCACAAATAATATGTTCTTTGTTTCTGAAAGCTTTATCGATAGTTGTCAACAGTCCCTGAACCCCAGGCTTCACAAATAGTTCCTCAAATGTTTCCACACTAAATGTCTGTGGCTTTCATATTATAAAAGGAACACATTTTAGAGCTTCTATTGTTTATGAAAAAGCAAGTTTTGAATGACTACAAAAAAATGTAGTCAAGGTATTTCAGTTATAGGTGATGTAGTCTCACAGCCCGTTCTCCCCACAAAATAAAGAATTGCATCTCATGTAGGATGGATGGTTTTATCTTTCTTGACGCATTAAAACTAAGCTTTAATTAGCTTAAATTTCAGCTTTGCTCTTACAACAAATTTCATTATATACATTAACCTCTTGAGTATCAGCGGTGTGTTACAGCTTACAGTGGATGGCCATCCAAAAATGTTTCCGTTTTTAGGGTTCCAGCCTCTTTTTCACTTCTCTTTGTGGCAGTGTTGGGGAAATACTCGCTCTTTTCCTTAACTGGTGATAATGTGTTACCTTCAGGGCCTGTTCACATGAGTTTCAGGTCCTGATCAGGTCCGGATCAGGGGCGGATCTGCAGACGCGGTGCTATGTGTTTTTGCCGCGTTTCTGCTGCGTTCCAGTTAAAAAAACAATTTTTGGGGGTTTTTTTTGCTGGAGTGGGGCTGTCAGTATGTTAGCTGCAGTGCTAACGTTTTTGACGCGTTTTTGACGTGTTTTTACAGAAACAGGAACCATACTGCACTCCCTACCGGGATTCCCACTTGAATATAAAATATTTCGCTTTTTCAACTTATGGTGTGCTGCTGACATTTTGACGCGTTTTGCGTTTCCGGACCGTTTCCTGACAAAATGTGACATGCAGTATTTTTCTGTCGTAACCTGAACGGACTGCGCACGTGAGAACTGTAGAACATAAAACACACAGGGATACATTGGGATGCATTTTTAGTGGAGGACCGTACGGATCAGGTCAGCACAGAAAATGCACGTCGTGTGAACAGGCCCTTACAGGAAGCGGGAATAAATCTCCAAGGAAAGGGTTAAGTCGCCAGGATCGCTTCGGTTGTAAAGCCGACAGTCGGCTCTACAAGTTTAAACAGAGTCCCGGCGGCAAAAGTCGCCGGGAGTCTGTTTAAACAGCCCCGATGCTGGCGACGTACACTGTACGTCGTCAGTCACGAAGGGGTTAATGTGCCTTACTAAAAAAAAAAATCTTTTGCTTCCTGTCAAGTTCAAGCATTAGCCTAGCACAACAAAAACAAAATGGCCATATGAGGGAACCAATCACTACCTTTAAAGCAACAAGAACTATTTGACTTAGTCCGTTTTTAATTCTCAGTGATCAGGGCTGTCAAATCAATCTGATAATCTCATTAAAATGTTCCCTGACTTTTTAAAACAGTACCTAGGAAATCAGCTGTTTTTCCTGGCACCATATCCTTTCTGGTCAGAAGGGAGTTAAGTAAGGTATAAATGGCATCTATAGGTCTGAATGTGATATATTTATGAACTACTAAAAAATGGTTAAAAAATACAAAAGAAACCTCCATGACTTGATGCAAAATCACTGCATGGATCCTTCTTGTGCCAGCTCCTTGTCAGTTTGCCCGCTTGCCACACTCCATTGTAATTAGCATGCCCGAAATATCATTACGAACACCTGTATCCTCACGAGGGGTTAAGACATCCCAAGCAGCAGACCAAGTCTATCCCAGCAGCTGCACGGCACACCGGTCACTCTTCCTTGTCACGCTTGATTTATGACCTCCTCCCCGTTCAATTTCACATTTTGTCCCCGTCATACCTCTGGCTCACGATCATTCTAGGCTGACCCTTCCAGGGCAGGCAGGCAGTATTGATAAAACAATTATCTGCTGGCCGTTCATCTGATTTTCCATTTCAATTAGGGCTCGGACAAGGAGAGAGGGAAAAGATTGCATCATTGATTTTTCTACCTTACAACAGTACAGACGTGTGCAGCAATGAATTCCAACCCTTCAGACTTTTTAAGTCATAATTTCTAGGTTCCCTCTCTTGTTTAATGCTTTTTGTTGATATTCGCTTTTGGTGTAAAGTTAAAAAAAAAGACCTGTTTTATCCCCCCCCCAAAAAAAAACATTTTTCTCTTTCAAATTTTCTCCAGGATGAAACGTGAGCAACAACTATAACGTCCACTGTGTGAGCCTGGAAACTAATTTCTCAGCTTCTTCTAACCCATGCATGCAGTTAAAGATATATTTAGGCATCATGCTGCACTAGGCACATCTAAATGTTCACCCACTTTTGAAGTCCATGGATGGGCTTGAAAAAGCAGGGGAGTTTTTATTTAAAGGATAACCATACTTTTATATAATCTAATCCTGAGTGCCCTCCTTTTCACCGTCCCTTTTCTAGCTATACCCACTTGTACCTGTCTCAAATCAGCCTGTGTGGTTGCACTCCATGGTGATTTGGTAGGTGCAAATATGTATAGCTAGAATAGGTAAGGGAGAGGAGGGGGCAGTTAGGGTTAGGTTATATGAAAGTATAGTTATACTTTAAAACTTAATTAACACATAGAAAATACCCATAAATGGAGAAATGTTCTGTAATACAACACATTTGGTGGCTTTGATAGACAGCTAGACATCCCAAAAAGAACAAATACTCCAATACAGACCTGCTTGTTGCATGACATAATGGCTGGACAGGTTTATTTTTTTAAATTATTATTTAAAATGGTCAGTTGGCAGCTATTTTAGGGTATCACATTACCTGTGCATCCATTGGCACCTGCACCCCATTCGGATGATGATCCATATGGTTGAGCTAACTTGATGCTATTTATAGAACTAACTGAACCCTACAGGCAGATTACCCTAGGGGGTACAGTTGCTGCCAGAAGCAAAGTAATGGAAGCAATATTTCTGTAGATGTTTCAATACTCCTGAATATGTGTGTGTGTATGTGTGTGTGTGTTTAATCTGTGACAAAGCACAGAATTTATCAAATCTGCCTGGATTCATGAACTGTATAATTCTCATGAGAATGCACAACCTCCATGCACATGTTTAGGAAATTGGAAAACTGTAATTCACCAATAAATGTGAGATTTCCAGATTGCACCACCCAATTCATTAACCTTTTCTACCTACTTGAACTATGTTTGGCATCCCCCATGTGCACAATGGGCCCACTTAATATAGTGGCCAATGACCACCATAAAAGGTGCCAGCATGGCTCCACTTATTCTGCACTGGTAACTTAATGCTTTCAGGGTTTTAGGATGTTCTCTAAAAAAAAAAAAAATACTGGATTCCTATAAGCAGTCAGGCATGGGAGGAAGGAATCAAAACACCCACAACCCTTTAGCATTTTACAGCTGAGAAGGTTTTAGCTAGGAAGAAAAAAAAACTCAACTCCCATGATGAAATATGAACTTTCCCTAGGTCTCGTTCACACCTAGGCGTATTGCATATGCGCGTCTGTCATGCGACCGTCGCACGTTTCCGAAGGCTACTTGGCTGTATCCCAATGGAAACGCACAACAAAACGGCCCAAAGTAGTACATGTACCGTTTCAGGCGTGGGCCGTTTTGAAGCGCGTTAGGGATGGGCGGAAATACGCCATGGTGGGAACAAGACGATTGAATACAATGGGATTTATATTTTTGAGCGTTTTGTAGAGCGTTCGTCGAGCGTAGAACGCGCTACAAAACGTTCAGGTGTGAACGAGGGCTAACTTGCTTTATGTAAGCTTTGCTGCTAATCAGCCTGCAATAGTATAGAGGGGGGGGGGAGCAAAACAGCCCTCCCATTAAAAGAAACATAGGCAAAATTGTTAACTGTTTTATTTAGCTAATAAATCTTTATTTTAACAATATATTTCACTGTCTTATTAGCTCAGTGTTTATCAACACTTTTTAGAGATATCCGAATGTTTTAACAGCCCTATTGCTGTAATATAATATGCTGCAAGAAAATACATGCTACATAGGTTTGTGTGCATTTTGTTCTGCATCATTTGGTCAGGTTTAGGCTTTGTAATAGTTAATAAAACCTTCAGCATGCAGCTCATGCTCAGTCTGTACGTAACTGCCTAAAATGTAGGTTAACACAAAAATGATGACTTTCATTATGGCATCAGAGTTTTGACATTTTTAATTGAAACACCTGTAATTTTTCCTGCGCAACCCAAATACCCACTCAGAGAACGCTAGCTGATATTCATATAATATTTTGACATTCTCTTTGCTTTGCTCTGATGCTGTGAAACGTGATGTGCTCAAAAGGCTCGTACTGTATAATCAAACAATATGACTTTTTTGTTTTTTGTTCCACTAAAAGCCAGGTTTGTGAAGAAACCCAACAGATTCCTATTATATGTCCTGAAAACGTTCTTCCAAAAGTATAAATTAACTTATGAGGTTTTATAAAATGCTGCGTAGGAATTTGAGCGCAGCATTTTCATCCTTGGAATAAGAAAAAATATCTTGCACACAAAAATCATTTAAAAAAGAAACATTTGAGTTGTTTTAGTCAGGTGTTTTAAAGTGACAGTGAGATTACAACATAACTGTAAAAGAAGATCCATTGCCATAGAACTACTATATGCTAATGTCCACCATGATCTACTGATTCTGAACCCTCTGTCCTCATCCCTAACAATCAAGTGGTCTAATTTTAAATGACATTAGTCGCTGAATATTAAAAGTTTTATCTGCTGTCGTTCGTACGTACTGATACCAAAAACACAGTGGGGGGGAATTCATCAAAATTGGAGCAGACAGAATCTGGAGCAGTTGCCTATGGCAACCAATCAGCATCTCTCTTCCGTTTGCTTTGGCAGGATTTAAAAATGAGACAAAGAAGTTGATTGGTTGCAGTGCAAATCTGCTCCAGAATTTGTCTGCTCCAGTGTTGATAAATTCCCCCCAATGTGCTCTCAATGCAATGCTCACTCTCTGCGCCTATGCAACTTTGTCTACATACACTGTAGAAGTAACAGGGTAATTACTCAGTCTGCAGTCCCACTGAGGGCACAGTGAAAAGCTTGCTGAATCTGATTGTGCTGGTTTATAGCAAAAATGTAAGGAAGTGAAAGTCAAGTAGACTATAAAAAGCATTAGCTTTTTACAGTTTTGATATACTGATTACCAGCCCTGCCAGCACCGGGCTACCATCTCTTTTAATAACAGATAATCATAACATAGTTGCTTTTTTTAACATTACAGGACTAGCACCATGGAAGGCAGGTTGCTACTTTGGTTGACTGGTCACATAGAGGCCAATCATAGATCATCTGGTTTTCATATGTTAGCGCCAACTGTGGGACAAACACTAACATTGCAGATCATATCCTGATGTTTTGATTTACATGTGCAATGAAATTGTAATGATATTAATGATGCGGTAGAAGATCGCAGATAGTAACTGCATGGGATATTAAAAAAAAATTAGGAGTTGTGTTGGTCAGTTTCATGGCTTATACTTCCATTAAAATCATGCTGATCTTATTTTGCAAACTCCTTGGATCTTTGCTGTATCTTCTCAGCACATTGTATGCACCCATCTTATCTACTCACTTCATCTGCCACCTTCCCAGAATCCCCCTCCCTTGCCCCCTTCTGCCTCACTGCCTGCTCTTTACTGTGAATATTTTCAACTGTGTCCTGGCTGCAAGGAAATTCTCTGCTCTCTGATCTCTCTTATCTTAAGATGTTTGCAGCCCCCAAATTTCACTTCAATCTCACCTCATTTCTCCATACTACATTAACCCCTAGCAATTGCCTTCCAAATGACCCCATTAAGTCGTAATTGCCTCAGCAGGTCTGCACTCTTCTTGTAATTCTGTTCTTCTCACATCCCAGACGCACGCTCAGCATCATTTGGAGTCCTGGCTCCCTTCACTGAACTCAGCTTATGACCTCTATGCTCCGTGGCCAAAATGACTAGTAGATGGCATGGTGGCTAACGCATTCCATTACTTTAAAACTTCTCCAGGCCCTAATGTGATATTCCTCGGGAGGGAGAAGATGGTGGTGGTGGGAATATGTTGCCATGGAGACCCAGTGCCAGCTATTAAAAAAATCTTTTGTTTTATTTTTTATTCTCGCTTGTTTTTCACTGAGCTATGCTGTCATTTATTAATAAATAAAAGGAAGACAGAGAAAGGAAACAACACAGAAACAGACAAAACAGGGTTTTCAGTGGATGTAGGCCGCACCCAAATACCTGCTTATAGCTTTTACTTGCATCTATGAATAATGCAGCAAAGGTCCCATCATAAGTAAGCATATAGTCATAGCAAAGAACCTTCCAGTTATGAGACCTAGCATAGTGGGGAGCCCAGAACAGTACAGAAGTAATAGTTGAATAATTGTTGATCAAATGAATGTATGTATAGTTCATGTAACCAGTTTTTCGTAAAAATAGCTGTAGGAGACAGATAAACTTTGAATGACCCTACTCTATTCAAGGCATGGATGGCAATCTCCTTAAAATGCAATGGAGCTGGACAAAAGCTTAAGAGAATAATGTCCTCATAAAAAGGTTAATGGAGGTAAACCTTGGGCAGAAAAGAAGGTTGTGGTCTCAAAGCACCTTATCCTTGTAGAGCAGGGGTAGGCAAACTCCAGCCCTCCAGCTGTGGTGAAGCTACAAATCCCATCAAACATCTGCCTCTGGGAGTCATGCCTTTGGCTGTCAGACTCTTGCAGTGCCTCACGGGATTTCTAGTTCTACAGCAGCTGGAGTGCCAGTGTATGCCTACCCCTTTTGAAGAGGATCAAATAAGGTTCCTTGCAAGATTAGACAAGCTTCTGGCTAAAGTAATTGCAACAAGGAAAGTGACCTTTTGAGACAAAGTCATGAGAACAATCTACTAAATTAGCTCAAGGGGAGCCTCTAAAGAACCAGGTTAAGCTCTCATGGATGGAGAGAGGAACAAACGGGTGGGACAGTATCAGTTATACCGTGGAACAAAATGGCCAAATATGAGGTCTGATACATAAGTATGCCCATAAGGTGTTGATCTGTCTAGATTACAGGAAACCTAGGATCCGAGAATCCAATTAAGTGTGAGGGCCAACTGGGACAACACATACCACTGAAAATAGATTTTTAAATAACTATGATAAATCTTACAAGAAGAAGGCTTTGTAGCCTAAATCATTGTGAAAATCACCTCCTTAGAGAGACCCTTCTCTCTGAACAATAGTTCTCTTAAGTGTCACGGGAGGACATGTACTAGCCTCCTCCCGTGACCCAAAGCTCAGTATACAGCGATCGGTTGCTCACTATATGCTTAGCGTGCCACAGCCGGGACGGATCCCGGCAATGCTGTCGAGATCCACCTAGCTGCGTGAGTGACAGCTGGCTCTGCCTATCTAGAGGCAGAGTCACCTGTGCCCGTCCCTTCCTCCGTCCGTTTCTCCAGTCAGCGCTGGAGGATTGGAGCGGGGAGGGGGGGGAATCCCTGTGGGGAGCAGTGACTGACAGTCAACGCTCTCTACCGGGAGTTGATCGGAAAGTGAGCGAAAAACGATATGTGTTCACTCACTTCCCGATCTATAGAGCTGACCTGTGACAGTTTAATTGTCACAGGTCGGCTTGAACTTTTCTGGTTTAGATAAGTGAGAGGCCTTAAAAGCTTCTTGTACTCAAATGCGAGGAGAAAAGGAGAGTGCACCTATTCTCATAGATGTCTTAGGTTTGCAGGTCTGTGGCAGACACATGCTCTTTGCAAGTAAGGCATTCTTGAAGATCACATTAAAGATTGACCAAAGGGCATGTCCTCCAGGCACGAAAGCTAAATAAGAAACCAATTAGAGTACTGATCTACAGAGCAGCCCTTAAGCCTGAGAATGCCGTGCAATACCACCTAGCCGCCAGATGAGCCACATCCAGAAATGCATCAGAACAATACTTAGCCACCTGCACAATATGATTTGCTAAATCAATAGGAGATTGGTCTGAGGTTGTTGAGGTTGGTAGGGTCCAGTGAGGGTTTTTTGGGTATTGGGGTGACTAGCGCATGTTTTAGAGGAGAGAGAAAGATGCCAGTGGAGAGTAAAAGATTGAAAATGTGAGTAAGAGAGTGTAGGATAGAGCAAGAGGGTGACCGAAGTAGTGGTGAGGGAACAGGGTACAGGGGACAAGTGGTGAGGTGGGTGTCAGAGAAAAGCTTTGTAACCTCCTCTGCATGTACTACAGTGTGGCAAATAATTGATCCCCTGCAGATTTTTTAAGTTTGCCCACTTACAAAGAAATGAAAGGTCTATAAATTTTTAGCATCGGTGTATTTTGAGACACAATATCAACCAAAAATCCAGAAAAAAACACATGATACAAATGTTATAAATTGAGTTGCAGTTCAGTGAGTAAAATATGTATTTGATCCCCAATCAAAACATGACTTAGTACTTGGTGGAGAAACCCTTGCTGGCAAGCACAGAGGTAAGACGTTTCTTGTAGTTGGTTACCAGGTTTGCACACATCTCAGGAGGGATTTTGGTCCTTCTTCTCTAAACCCCTAAGGTTTCTTGGCTGTCGCTTGGCAACTCTAAGTTTCAGCTCCCTCCATACATTTTCCATAGGATTAAGGTCTGGAGACTGACTAGGCCCCTTCATGACCCTAATGTGCTTCTTCTTGAGCCACTGCTTTGTTGCCTTGGCGGTATGTTTTGGGTCATTGTCATGCTGAAAGACCCATCCACGACCCATCTTCAGTGTTCTGGCTGAAGGAAGGAGGTTCTCATCCAACATTTTACAATACATGGCCTCATCTATTGGCCCCTCAATGTGGCAAAGGCGGCCTGTACCTTTAGCAGAGAAATGGCCCCAAAGCATAATGTTTCCACCTCTGTGCTTGACTTTAGGGATGGTGTTCTTAGGGTCATAGTCACCATTTTTCTTCCTCCAAACACAGCGAGTCGAGTTAGAGCCAAAGAGCTCGATTTTGGTCTCATCTGACCACAACTCTTTCTCCCAATCCTCCTCTGAATCATTTAGATGTTAATTGGCAAACTTCAGATGGGCCTGCACATGTGCCTTCTTGAGGAGGGGGACATTGCGGGCGCTGCAGGATCTCAATCCATGGCGGCGTATTGTCTTACCAATGGTTTGTTTGGTGACTGTGGTCCCAACTGCCTTGAGATCATTCACAAGCTTTTTCTGGATTTGTGGTTGATATTCTGTCTCTATCATTTAAAATACACCTATGATAAAAAATTATAGACCTTTCGTTTCCTTGTAAGTTGGCAAACTTACAAACTCTGCAGGGGGCTGCAGGGGACCAAATAATTATTTTCCTCACTGTATACCGGGATTTTCTAACTATCATAAAGACTACATCACATCTTATCCTTCAATGCAAAGCATTATTATATTACCCACAAACATCATTTCCGCTTTGACGTATTAAATACCTACAGTGGGAAGTCTATATTACAGTATGACATACAGAGGGTGGCCTGTAGCATTACACAAGGAAAAGCGCATCTTTATTAAAATAGTACATGCAGGGCACTCGCCTGTCCTTGATTTCAAGCTGCTGATCTAATTCTAATTTCCCTCACGATATACTGGAATATTTACTCTGTTCCTGTGTCATTGCCTACATTATATCAAGCCACATATGCAGCCCTCGTGATGGCCACTATTGCACAGCACCACCCTGCAAATCAATGCCATGACAATGGTGATGCTTCAGATGAAAACAACCATTGTTTAATGGAATTAACTCCTACCTTTCCTATGAGATGTAAAAGAACCCTCT
>NW_017306384.1:2054690-2085134 GCF_000935625.1 Nanorana parkeri | reverse complement strand
GTAGAAAAAAAGCGCCCCGTCGCCCCGGGGGGAGGGGGGGGGGGGGGGGAGGGGGGAAATTGTGTACTCCGTAAACAGCAAAATGCTGCCAATGGTGACTAGACTGACAGATATGTCATTAGGTGCAAAAAACTGTTTAACATATATACAATAGAAGTTATGAATAATGCATTACAAATATATTTGCAGGTCTATATAGTGTTCATTTTTATATCTGTCATATAGGATTGGTTTCTGTGGGTTACTGCACTTCGCTTTTTTGACAGATTAAATAAGTCAACGTATGGTTATGCTGATCAATTAAATAGCAGACTCTTCTAAACTAAATACTGCCAGTATTTTATGAGAGATGGAAAAAAGGAAAATAGGATTGTTGCTCAAACTATTGTCTAACCCACTTTAGAAAAATGACACATGGAATCGGACTGGTTAATATGGGCAACACCTGCCCTTTCCATGATCTAATTTTCCCAAATCCGACTTAGTATTGTTACAGAATGGTACATCATGGGCATGACATTACCATTTAGTGTGGATGGAACGACAGTTAAGGGCTTACATCATAATGTTGAGGGATAGCAAGCAGAAACACAAGTGTTCAGGATATGTGTGCACCTAGCACTGTAGGATTAGTTTTTCCTGTGTCGACAGCTAACGATAAATTCCGCCTTTCAGTTTTAATCAGGCTTCCCCTTGTAAGGAGGCAGCAGACAGTGACGCCAATCTCTCTGCCTCCCAACCGTGCCTCACCTCAGTCCTCCATCGGGGACAGTGTGTCAGGATTGTTCAGCTGCTGCAGTTAGTGCCGCCCGGGCACCTGATGTGGAGATGCTGAGGTGCAGAGGGCGTTGGTCTGACAGTGATATATTGCAGCTGATTCCAGGGGGAGGGACACATAAAGAATGCTATGCCATGCATTGTGCCATGTTACTTGGGCCTTTAACCCTTTCACTGCTTTATGACTGCACTTACAAATCTTAAGCAACAATGACAACAGTCTTATGCCAACTAAATAAACAATAACCTTGTTATGAATTTGTGAAAGTCACAGTAATTTAAAAGAAATTTAATATAAAAGCCGTGTATTTAAAGTCCCAAAAGTTCAAATTCTGTAGATGTTGAATAACAAACCAAAAACAGATTGCTCATAAACATGGGTCTTTCACCATAATGTTCTATGCTGCTTTTAATGTCTGTTACCAAAATCTCTATGCAAGGCAAATCCTTCCTTCTTTCTATTGACAAGAGGGATGGAAGTACTTCAACTATGTGGGCACTTCATCATCTTGTTACCTGACCTGCAAGGCAGATCCAAGCATTTTCAAGGCTAGTCAGATGTTTCTCTGCCTTATATCTACTCATCTATGGACTTTCTTAAAGTATATGTCTTCTAGTTCTCAACACTTTCGCTGCCGGTGCGCAGCGGGGTGCAGAGAGCAGCTGTGACTCTTCAGTGACAGGCGGGATGCCGAGCGGAGGAAAAGCAAATATGTGAAATATTTCCCAATCCTTCCCTTCATAATACACAATGTATTTATAATTGAGGACATAGTGTTTACTATATCCTCAGTTATGAATGAACAGGAAGCAATACACATCACTGCCTGTTTACCCCTGACTAGGGACATAGTAAACATTTACTATCTGCTCGGTTTATGAATGGAGAGGAGGGGCTCTGCAGTACAGAGGCGTCCTGTTCTTTGAGTACTGGGGCTGCAAAGAAGGAGATTGAGGACTCTGTTTCTATTTCAAAAGGGAAATGTCAGGGTCTATTTAGACCCCATTGTGTCCCCAATGCCCCCGATAGTAAAGTAAAGTAAAAAAAAAATAATAATATTAATAATAAAATTGTTTAAAAAGAAAAAAAATTGTTAAAAAAGAAATAAAGCACACACCCCCACACACATAACATACATGTGTACCAACAGTGTGTACCATATTATGGTGTGTGTTATGCACATGCGCTGTGGTGCATTGTTAGAATAGCTGCTTGATTTTGTCTTTTTTTTTGTACTTTTTAAAATAACATTAATTCAACTGTGTGTGGCAGTACATGGCAAAGCATTGCAATGCGTGCACTGTAATACACTGTGTTGCGATTAAATGTATGCCTGCATGGTTTTATCGCAACATACACCAACATAGTGCACATATAAGTGTGAGGCCAACCTCCAGAGTTTTAGCATAAGTTGCTTATATACCGTTTTGAGTTCCTTAGTTTTTTTAACACTTCACAAAGAGGTGCAATTTAAAATGTACAAACATTTGTTATTTATTAACTCAACAGTAACTCTCATGAGTAAACCGTATGCTGTTTAGAAAACACTGGAGCTGTGCCTGACTTTAATCTAGCATTATCTGTTGTAATCCGCCAGTCTGCAACTGGTCCCACCCAGCCTTTTTCCTTTGTTACATCATCAGGAGTCGGCTGTCTCTTCCTAGCTCTTGCAGCCGGCCTCCTGATTACACGCCACAGAGCATGCACACTTGTTGTAGATGACACCAAAGACTCCAAAGAGGTGCAACGTGAGTCCCTTATGCGAGAGAGGTTGAAGGACAATTAGGAGAACCTTTAAAAGGGATTTACAAAAAACAAACCAAAAAAAATGCAACTCTGTAACACAAGGAAAAGAATAACAGGAGAGAGTGCAGAATGAGTGTGAAAGTTTGCTTTAACTTTTTTGGCTATACAACCTATGAATTGTAAATATCTCTAAATTATAACATGAAGTACATTAGTACAGTGGGTGTAACTTTCACAGTTATTTAGTAGCAACTGGCACATTCTCAGTGTATATTTTTCTGATGTGATAGTCCATTCTTTGAAACCTCTGGAGCGTGGCTGAGTATAATGTCTGCTTTGGGGTGTATTAGGTTCAAAAGAGGAACCAGTTTTGGAACGCACACATAGATATTGTAAGAATGACACAACTCTGACCCTGTCTATTATAAAACAAGGAACAATGTTATACTGTTAGAAACTTTCTACGCTAAGGTAGTACAGGGCATAGGTACTAAAAACTGATAAAAAGGAAATACAGGAATTGCATTTTCAACAAGAAGCTTGTACTTAGTATCCAAGCTGCAGGAGAAAACAACTGCACCAATGATCATTGGCTTTGTACGCCTAAAAATGTAATCTATGGCCATAATGAAATAATGAAGATGTCACATCAACTGAATAATGGACACCAGAACTACCTGGTTTTTTCTTTGTTCCTGACACTGAACGAAATGTCTCCCTCTACTTTCTAATTTCCAGCGGCCCCCAGTCTCTGCGCCGGCAGTGTTTTACAAATCTCAGCAGTACTTTATACAGAAATGCCATTGTTATATAAAGTATTGCTGGGGTGTCTAGTTCTCTATAGCCTGTGCTCTGTGTCCCAGTGGGGTGGAGAGAAAGTGTGACAGCTGGTGGAGCGCTGTGGGAGGAGAGCGCTGTTTTTGTGGGGGGTTTTTTTTGGGGGGGAGCAAAAAAAAATCTTGCACCAGGGCCCTTTGTTCCTTAGGTCCGCCACTGGTCACAAATACTGGAAGTGGCCTGAGAAGTCGTGTGTGAAGTGCAAAGACTGCAGGGAAGTCAAGCTGGAAAGCAGAGCTTCTGGCAGAGGTTAAGAATGGCAGCATTGTCTGAGACCAAAAAGTACCATTAACTCAAAATATGGTACAAAAAAAAAAGGAAGCCACCTCTTTTCCAAAGTGAGTAGAGTTACCCCACAGCTTAAGGCTTCATTCACACAGGCAAACAAGGAATGCAAATGCAGAGTCATGTGTAAAATACACATCTTTGTAGACGTGTATTGGCGAGTATATGGCACAGGTTATATATCTGTTTGGCACAAAGGCATTGTCTCAATGCGCACAATTTCCCCCCTTTTTTTAGCACAGCATATGGACGTACATATGCGTTTACATGTGTACATATGTAAAATATACACGATTTGTAGCCCCAGATGCAGCTGTGTTATATATTTTTTGATCACATATGTACGCAGCACAAAAATACGGCACCACATTTGCATGTGTTGTGTACAGATGTGCACAGACTTAAAAGAGAACTATGGGGTAAGTGTTTTTCCCCATAGTTCTCTTTAGGGTCATGGGAGGACGTTAGTATATATTATATAACGTCCTCCGCGACCCAAAGCTCAGTAGCCCGCGATATACTAAGGGCGCCGCAGCCGGGACGGATCCCGACAATGCTGTCGAGATCCACCTAGCTGCATGAGTGACAGCTGGCTCTGCCTATCTGGAGGTAGATAGGCAGAGCCAACTGTGTCCGCCCCCTCCCCCATACGATCCTCCACTCAGCACTGCTCACTGCAGGGAGACGAGCGGGAAGTGAGCGGATCAGTGCTTGTTTCTGTTCACTTTCTGATCTATAGAGCTGACCTGTGACAGCTTCTTTGTCACAGGTTGGCTCTAACTATTTGGATGCGTGGAAAGCACTCACCTCATAGTTCTCCTTTAAGAAATGCACACACCTGCACGCATCTTTTTTACACCCGTGTGAATGAAGCCTTATTCTAACATAAACAGGGTGGTGACAGGGCCTCTTTAAGGACCAAACTAAATGCACAACTAGTCGTGACAGTGATGCACAAAGACAAACCGCTGTCAAGGATTGTAGGTTATAATATTCTATAATATAGAAGGTGGAGAAACCCCTTTAAATTAACTACTGTAACTGTAAGAATACAAATTATTGATATACAAAACACAAAGTTACTTCCATTAGTGCCAAGTGAAATATTCTTAACAACTCTTATTCCAAAATGCTGACAGAACACTAAACATGGTATTACATTACACATACCTACTATCAAGGTTTTATAGAACTCTAAAGATCTAGTATAAATAGATGGTTTCAAACAGCTCTGTGTGCTTTCCTCTGAAAGAGAGCTGGGCTGTCAATGACTAGAATCTACATACTGGTTGAATCATCACATTTATCTTTCACCAAGCATTTGAAATGATCGAAAACGTAACGTTTTCTAGCTAGCATGGAATACACTAATGAACGGTACCAGACAGCCAAGAGGCTGTAAAGTCTAAACTTCTTTTTCTACAAGTTTCCTTTGCTAAGCAATTGTTCATCCAGTATTCTGAACATTTGTAGGGAAAATAGACAGTGCCTGATATCTGGTGGAACAGTGCCTCTTTTGCACTGGAAACTCTCTCTGCCTTTTTCTTCATCTTCGTATGGGGATCTGTTTAAGCCTACATTCACACCTGAGCGACATGAAATGTGTGCTTTTTCAGCACGTTTTGTGTAGCACAGTTTTTGCGAGTATTGGCATATTTGTATGTGGTTTTACCTGCATATATAAAGTCCGGCATTTTAATAAGCAGATTGCGGCACATTAACGTAAATGAACGGAAGCGTGTTTTACATGCGTACACATATGCAAACATGCGTTTTTGAGCATCTATGGGGCCCAAAAAGTGCAGAATCTGCTAAAAAGAAGCTCAAGTACTTCCTTCAAGCGGCGGGTGTTTTGCTACAGGTGACATGACGCTCAGATTTGAACGTGACTATTGAAATGAATGGGGGTTTTTTGGGGCCTTTTTTTAGCATTTATTTGAGCAGAAAAGGCACTACAAAACGCTCAGTGTGAGCCCTAATTCATATTATTTTAACATTATTTTGTAAACTGCTCTTAATTTTGCTATAACACCCAATCACCCAGTCTGCAATTCATTTCTAACTACTTTTCAAACAATAGTATACATCACAATAGTGATATTGTCCATTGTAGTTAGTCTAATGGTTGTACTTATTTTCAAGCTTATTCTAGAACCATGGTGAAGAATTTAGCAAACGTTCTTCTCTGTTCTGTGCCAAAGAATGAGCAAAGGGATGCAGATGCATGGAGATAAAGAAACTTTTTTTAAATCAAGAGTGCCCTCCACCAGAAGATGTTCTTATTGGGTTAAGGCACCATCTCAAGGACTCCAGCTGTCAAGAGTACAGTATTTCAATCTAGAGCTGGCAGTCCACACAGCGGCAAGTACTATGGGGGAAAGTTAGGCAGCAGTATTACTGTCTTTTAAAGGAAAGTCCCTCAAATTAGGCCATAAATAACTGTCTATGGTCTTTTGCAAGTAAATTGCAGTGGCAGGTGTGCAGATCTTGAAGCTCAAACACAGCCCTCAGCCCCATGAGCAATTTAGAGGGCTATTCACTTACCTGCCAAGGATCCAGCCGTGGCTTCGGTTGATCCTTCGGCTCACTTCGGCCGCCGGAGCCCTTCGGTTTAGTCGTACCGAAGGGTTGCTGTAAGGGCTATTCACAATAGCCTGTACAGCAGTTGAAGGTAGCCGAGCCAAACGCATATGCTTTGGCTCGGCTGAGCCGTAGCCTTCCCCGTAACTGACAACTGGGCGGAGCCAGTCGTGATGTCACTACTAGTTCCCCCAGTTGTCATTCAATGACAACAACTGGGCGGAGCCGGCTGTGATGTCATGGCCGGCTCCGCCCAGTTGTTGTCCTTCAATGACAAACCAGCGTCCTCAGTCGTTTGAAATTGTCCGCAACCTGCATGAAGCGTCTGGCATGCACCCAGTCATTTGAATTTGTCAGCGACCTGCGTGAAGTGTCTGGCAGGTGCCGGCCAAATGTAAACAGTTTGGCGCAGCTAGTGGTGATGTTACCGCTTGTTCCGCCCAATTGTTTATATTTTGCCGGCATCTGTCAGATTATTCATTCTGCGGCGGGAGCTAGTCTCGTGTGGCCGGGTCGGCAGGTGTCAATTTTTTTTAATTTTTTTTATTTCATCGAGTCGTCATTATTGTTAAATAAATTTAACAATTTTCTTTCTTTTATTAAATGTTTTCTATTCTGCTTGCTACCTCTGAGGTAGTGAGCAGAATGCCGACTATTCACTCACTGCCGTTCGGCTCCTATGAGAATAGGGGCGAACGGCATTGAGTGAACTGCCGGAGGTTCGGCTAAGCGACCGGCTGAGTCGAGGGGCTTCTGCACTTTGGCTCAACCGAACATGCTGAGAATGTTCGGCTGTCCGAAGGCAGCTAATGTACAGGCGTATTTTAGCCAATGTACATCTGAAATCAGCTGTACAGAGCCGAAGTGAATAGCCAAACACCATTCAGCTCAGTTCACTTCGGCTCGGTTATTCACTCGGCTGCCTTTCGGCAGCTTAGCGAATAATCCTCTTACTGTAAGTAACCGTTGACTGGTTTAGCTCTCCAGTGTCAACAAAAAAATTGGAAAAATTAGTTTGCAGTAGATTCCAGGTGTTTGCCAGACAATTGAATCAAACACGTCCTGAGGGATTTGTTGGGTTAATGAAACCATGTATCAAAACTACCGGTTTTAATGGTACAGAACAAAGTAAAAATTGGAATTCATTTAAATCAGGAGTCCCCAGCCAGTGGCTTGTGAGCCAACTGTACCTGTCAGCTGCCTTTGATGTAGCTCACAGCACCATCCCAGCATGGGCCCAGTACTTATTTAAATATCCACTACATTATACACTTGCTCAATGCATGAAACAAAACACAGGTCCCTCAAATTACAAAACAATAATAAGTGTTCTTGCATTAAGTACTATTATTTCTAAGTTACTTAGGCACTTACTAGGCTAAGTTACTGGCACCTACTAGGTAACTGAACAATGCAGTGGCCTGCCAACCCCCCTACCTTGCCCAAACTGTCTCTTCTAAGTCTGTCACTTTTACATTTGAGTTGCTAACAGATGCAGAGGTAAATCGATGGATGTATTTTGAAATCAACGTGTTCTCTTTGGGGGTTTTTTCTGAACTAGTTTATTTGAATTTGTTTCTGTGGATTCTACAGCGATTTTACAGGGTGAATATTTCTCTATTTTGGGCTTTATTAATACAGGTCCTGTATTTTAAATTAACTGCTCTCTCATTACTCGCTCTTTCAAGTAAAGGGAGAAGAAGGAATAACTTAAAATGCTTGGATATTATAATGGCGCTTTTAAACAATATGATACCTACTTGTTCATTAGAATGGACTATTAAATAGAAGCCCAATTTAAATTTCAGTTTAAATCACCTAAATATTTATTCCAGATGAAGGTGTGCAAAGACTTGCAGTTTGATAAATTTAGAAAGCAGCCACAGCCTAGTAGAAAAGCCTGCTGCAGAATAGGACCCTTGCAATGTGTGTGGACGCAGTGGTCTCTGCAGAGGTCCAACATTCTCCCTGCTGAGTTAACTCTATAGCTCTGCAATAAGCAAATGTCATGTTGCCTGCTCATTGGAGAGTTGTAGCTCTGACTCAATAGTAGGAGTGTTTTCTAATTTTTGTCTAAAAGGTAGAGTTGGGTTTAAAGAGGAAAAAAAAAAACCCTACTGATTACATTAATTCCAAACTGTTTGCATTCACAAATATACCTAAATAACTGCTACAAATACAGATTTTACCTAAAAAGGAGGCAAAGGAAAACATTTTTGCTTCATTTGATTCTATACTAGTATGGCTTAGAAAATTATTTATAAATTGTTATCCTATAAAGGATTAATCAGGCAACATATGCATAATGTGATCAGAAGTCTTAGATCATATGCAGCAGTCCTATTCAAATAAAAATGACTATTATGATTAATAGAAGAAGTAACCTGAGTTGTATTACTGAATTTTAAATGGAAGCAAAACAGAAAATACTACAGGCATCAGAAAACACCTCCCAGAATATATTAGCTGCTGTTGTGTTGCTCTTGTCTTCTGTAGCAATGCTGAATGCCTGCAGTGGTTCTGTTCATCTAGGGTTAAGAACTTAAGGTGCTGCCGTGTCTGACAGCAGATTCATAGGGCAGTGTCAACTCCAACTTTAACAGGCTCAAAACGAGAGACAGAGAGAGCGAGAGGAGCTCCCCGGCAATTATATCTGCGCTGGCAGATTGTAACACAGAGGGTGGTGTGAGGAAGGATTCCTGGGAAGGCATGGGGAGTCGGCAGGGGTGTAAAGTGACTGGCGCACAGCTGGGGGGAAAGCAGCCAGGGGGTCTGAAGGTTTAAGAACTGTATAATTACAACGCTGTCCTCGCCAAGCTAGAAATGTTCCTTTTGTTACTGGATCTTTGCTGCAGGTCTTTTAATGTCAGCTAACACAAAGGAGAGGACAAATCATTTCCACAGCACTCATGTGGCATGCATCACCCTCAGTATGAACATATGTCACTCTGCGAGGATCACAAATGTCATGTTCTGGCCCCCAAAAATTATTTTATGCTGATGGATTTAAATATCGAGAAAACAAAAGATACTTGATCAAGGGTAAACATTTCTCCTACAGGTTAACTATACTAAACCATTGTCTGCTCCTGCATTTTGGCTCTTTTTGTAAACGAAGTTACTTTTTCATCCCAATACAGCCGTCCACTTATTAGAATGTATATAATAGTACTAGGCTTATCTCTGCATTACAGTGCAGAATCATATCGTTAAAAGAAAATTTCTAGTTTACATTTTCTCGTTTTTGGCTATTTTGATGAGCTGGGGTTACCTGTCACGATCATTCCCGACACATATAAATTTCGAAATTTGTTGAGGTGATTTACTTCAAAAGTGTATTGCCAAGAAAAGCTTTTTTTTTCACTCTTCCAAGCGAAATCCCAATATGAACTATCCCATACAATAGTACTGCTTTAGAGAAAACCTCCACTAAGCTTTATTTGCATCTATACTAGAAGCCACATAATGCCAATTTAGAAAAATAACCATTTCTATCAAAATGTTACCGTGCAAGCAACCAGGCACAAGTAAAATAATTAAAAAAAAAGTTTGTTTATTCTATGCCTCAGGCCCATGTCACACTAGTGAGCCTGTCCCTAGTGACAACTCACCAGTGACAGGATTGATAGAGAGAGCAAAAAAATCTGACTTGTCTGTTTTTACAGCATCATTCCCAGGCTGAATGGAACAGTGAGGCATCAATATCACGCTGGATGAAACGCTGTAGAATCTCCCGCGACAGTGAGGGAGTGATGCCTCGCCGCTCCAGGCAGCAATGTTATGGAGACTGGTGAGCTGGTTTTAGTGTGTTTCCCCATGCTAGTGAGGCAGTCATTGGAAAGTTGTTGCCATTGACAGGATTGTTAGTGTGACACAGGCCTTAGAGTAGGTCATAGCTGAGCAGTTCTTAACCAGGAAAACACTTTACTCTCTAAATTTAACAGGGCATCTCCTGCTTTTCTTTATGGAGACTGCAGGTCTTACTTAGCATCAGTAAAAAGTATAAGCACAGGCAGAGGCGTAACTAGAACCTTCAGGGCCCCGGTGCAAGAAACCATGAAGGCAAGCTCCGCCCCCTGCACGCACGTCTGAGGAAGGTTCCAATAGCGGGCAGGGGGGGCTCGGGACATGCCAAATTGTACTAGTCATCATTTCATAATAAAAAGTTATAGCTTGGAGCCCGGCCGCCTGGGCCCCTTACAACTTCAGTGGATGTACCCCCCTGATGGCGGCCTTGCAGGATAGGAGCGGTACAAACTCGGGGGCCCCCTTCTTCCTTGCTGGGCCCCCCCAAGTGGCGGAATGCCAGGGCCCGGTCGCAATTGCTACCGCTGCGACCCTGGTAGTTCCGCCAGTGAGCACAGGCACAAATCTTTACAGGGTGCCAGGTCCTAGAATGCAGACCTCTGCAATTGCAAGCAAAGTAGCTAGTAGAAGTTATCAACTATCATAATCAATTGGACTTTTCCTGTTCCTGCAAGTTAACTTCTTTGTACTGTTGTTTATGCTGGTTCATAGTATAAAGGGAGTGAACTAGTTGACCTGTCTTTCCTTATCCTTGGTGTCTTATGCTATCTGAGCTTGTTCTGTAAATTCTCTTTCTAAGATCTCAACAGGTAGTTTTGGAGCAAAACTATTTATCGCAGTCAGCTTTCTAAGGGATTAAATAGATCTGTCTTACACATTCATAATACAGCTGTTTTTGAGCCCTCTGTTGAATCGTATTGGCTCTATTACCCTTTAATATATAACCTAAGTGCAAGCTACTAGGGGTAAGTACATGATGTCCACATCTGAGGTTAAAGCAGAGGAGAGAACCCTGTTTGGGATTTCAGTGCAGCAGAGGTACTACTGCTAGTCTGCTACAGTGAGTTAGGAGCTGACTGCATTTCTGGCAGAATTATTAGGTATTTATCAGTACTTTGTTTATTAAAGAGACATACTATGGCAAAATGTGCATTTATTGGAGAATTGTGCTGAATTTTTATTTCAGATTTTGCCCCCACATACACTTTAGTAATGACATAGATTGCAAATACATCATGTGCAATAAATTGCCCTATTCTAGATCCAACAAAGAAAATACCAAGTGTATTAATCTGAAAATCTATAAGTGGTGAAACAGTCATGATAATACAAGGAGTACTACCTTTAAATCCTCCTCTTTATCTCAAAATGCACCACTACCTCCCCAGCAGGATCTGTGATCTCCTCAGACCTGAGAGGTCATTGTGGTTTGAGTGGTAGCAGATGCATTAAATGCTTTAAAAGCTGCTACTGTCATATCTGGCTAATGTTTTCCAACTCATTTAATGTTTTCTGGATGATGGGTGTGTGACAAGAGCTGACTGGCAGGTATGCATATATAAATTGACTTTGGATTAACCATTTCTGTGAATATTTGATGGCTAATTAGTTGAGAGGATCCCTAAGAAGGCAGCAAAAACAGCCAGTAGGCCAAACACATGGCGAGCTGCACACAGCTTAAATTTTAGGTAGTTAAAAACAAAACATGCAATCAATTTTTTTTTTTTTATTGTTTGATCATCAGAATATCATGAGGTCCTTAGGAAAGGGCAATGCTTCAAAGGAGAATTAGAGCCGATGTAGGACACTGAAGCAGTCACACGTCGGCTCTATTGATCAACAATCACGAACTGTGGATTGCTCAGGTCCCGATCAGCTCCCTGCAGAGATCGGTGACTGTCAGTCGCCGCTCCTTGCAGGGATTCCCTCCTCCCCTCTCTGTTCCTCCAGAACTGACTGGAGGGACAGATGGGGAAGGGGCAGGGACAGCTCTAGAGAGGCAGAGCCAGCTGTCATTCAGGTAGCGGGGTGGATCCCGACAATATTGCCGGCAATAGCATATATTAATGTCCTCCTGTGACCCTAAGAGAACTATGGCAAAAAAAGGTTGGGCCTAAGTTCTCTTTTAAGTGAGATGCTAGATGAGGCTTCACCTGGTGCATACATTTCCTGGACTTGCTATTGCTTGACCTTCTGGGCATAAAACAATTATAACTAGGGATGTTCAGATACTAAGTACCGTACTCGGTACAAGTACAAGTACATGTACAGATACTTTTCCAGCTCCAAGACTAGACTAGAGAAAAATTCAAAAGTTAGGCAGCAGTTGTCATTTTAAGGAGCATACTGAGCTCCTGGGATTTGTGTATCCCTGCTTTAATTCATTTTCTTCGTATAATGATATATATAAGGGATGTACCAATACCATTTTTCCAAGTACAAGTACTGATACTTGTCCAAGTACTCACAGATACAAGTACTGATACATTTTTGTTTATTGTCATGTGACAGTTTTTCTAAAACAATATAGACGAATGATTTCAGGACAGTGGTGGAGCGCCAGAGCTAGGTCCCAGCTGCAACCCTGATAGTTCTCGTGAAAATGCCAAGTATCAGCACTGGTATCTGAACAGGTATCTGGACATCCCTAATTATTACAGATTTGTGGAGATGGATAAATAAAAAAAATACATTGCAAAGCTGAAACCTTTTCTGGAGTAAATGCTTTAGAATCTCTCTAGTGCTGGTGACATAAGCAAAAACTTAGAATTGGGTTAAGTGATCTCTACAGGAAGGTGAAGATCAATGCTCTGACTGGCAAATCAACTTGCTTAGCAGATATCACATGACCATGAGTCCTGGGTCATTTGGGTTTAAATTTGTGGGTTTTTGTCTATATTACATGTGTACATTATTATATGTATTTGTTTTTATGAAGATGATGTTTTCTGTAGTACATATGCAAATATAGAATCTATCAATAAATCCATAATGGTACCATAATAGCTTTAAAAAAAAAGATCCAGACCACTAATGAAGTGTCTTATTTTGAAGTGGTAAATTATTTTTAGTATAGACGATACAAAAAAAAAAAAGGAAAAAGTATGCATTTTACAGAGTGATAGCCATGCATCCCAGACAATTTCATAATGTAGTACTCTAACCTCCATCTATCATTCTGATTACTTCGCTTCTGATGGTTTACCAATTGGGTGGAAAAGTGGAATACAAACTTCCTATACAACACAAATCCTCTAGGTCTCTACCAGAGGCACTGTCTGCATAGAGCATTTATGTTCTCCCTGCAAGTGCGTTAGTTACTACTCCTCCTACATGCAAGTGCACACTTCTATTGATGTGCCAGGGACATTAGACTATAGGCTCCTTTGGAAGCAGGGACCGATGATTCTATGTACTCTGTAAAGAGCCGGCTAATATGTCAGTTTCATATAAATGCAAGTATGATAATAAATAATGTGTTTTAAATTTATTTGTGAAGAAAGACAGTTTTATTCAATACAACAGTTAGTAGCGCAATAGATATCTATATTCTGCCAGTATACACTGACATTTTCATTGGGTATATTCACAAATGCAGTGTTAAGACAGAATTTAGCCAGTAAACTAATTAACTTCAGTACACTTGTCAACAGGGAACATGCTGACAGGAGAGGAGGTAAAAGATTTGGCTGTGCTTTCTGCAAAGAGTGTCTGAATCACAAGACTGGCTGAACAGGACAAAAAATGCTTTGGCAAGAAAAACATTTTCCTTTATGTATTTTAGGTATTTTAAGTATTTAGCTGTTTGCCTAGCGTTTTGTTTTAAGATATGGTATGATGGTAGCTATAGTACACTGAATATATAGGGTTATATCGGAAAAAGCCCAGCTATGGTCTGTGGCAGTGTATGCATGCTTTTTTTGTTTGTTTGTTTTCGCTTTAAATACTTGTTTAGATCACACATCATACAATCTTAATGATGTAAAAAAGCAATAAACATAGCTAACGCATTTTAAATGTTACATAACAGCCTAACAAATTATTCACTAAGCGGATAATGAACTGAAATAAGTTCTAATGCAAATCACTGTTATGTTTATGTAAATATAAGTTATTAGTAGAGGGCCAAGCCAGTTAAAACCCTTTACAGAGCAAGTAAATGAGCTGATCTTAGTTGAGCACGAAAGAGCTTCAAGAAGAAATTAAGAAAGGCAGAGCAGAATAGGGCTTCTTACAATGAAAACAGTAAATGCGGTTGGGCCAGCGGGCACAACTGTCCAGGCAGAAAGACTGAAATTATTCAAGAAGCAATTAGGTAGCATCGTGGTGAGAAAGAGAATACTTAAAGAGAATGAACCCTGATGCTCCGATGGGTGTGAAGTCAATTTAAAGCCATTTCAGAGATAGTCTGTGCTTTCCTCCCAGGGCTAAGTGCTGTTCAACTCATGTTGTGTATGGAGATCAACAATGTTATTGTAGCTGAACTCTTCATCCGAAATTGGAGGCGTGATGCCACAGGAAGCAGACAGGGAAACATGTTATCAGATGTCTTGCTATGCAGCACACACAGGGTCTGGGAATCAGTGCTCAGTCATGTAACAGATCAAACACTTTCCAATTACAAATCTTAATACTTTTTATTTTTAAAACAAGCTTGTTGATTGCTAACAAGTGCATTCAAATTATGGAAATGATACAGAATGGGTTTAGTGCAGATGGGAAAAGATAAATGACTTTTATTGGGGATAGTAAGGATTTCTTCTAATTTTCAATAACCTAGACAATTGTCACAAACCTGGGAAATTGTCACTGGTAATGTAGTTATAAGCAAATGTTATGTCCAATGAATCCCTCATGTCAAAACAACCAGTATAGCAAAAGATATAAACAGCTGAAGTTATATGTAAATTTAATCTTTCCCTTTGCAAGCTTGACCTATCCCTCCCCCCTCTCAGGACTTCCGATTCTTTACTTAGTGAGGTTTCCCATCACATTTAGGGACCAATAGAAAGGCCCAGGGCACAGGACTGACAAGATCAAGCTCAACCTTTAGAAGAAAGCATATTTATGCAAATAACTCAGCTGTCTCTGAATTTACAGATCATTTTTATATTTATTCTGTAAAGAGGTGGCCATCTTGGTAGAGGAGCAGATCTGCCATTCTGATGACTAGTAACCGAATGGCTGCTCGGTGAAATGATCAAGAAGCAGAAGGAGAGGTGGAGAACGCAAATCCACAGAATGAATGAAACAGAATCAGGAAGATGCTTGAACTGCAGGTTTCCAGCAGGTTCTGAGAATAACAATATGCAGCAAAATAGTGACATCACCAAATCTCATGGGAATAGCAGTCATCAGAGTCAGGGGGGTGCAGGATCTGCCTTACATTGTGTAACATAGAAGATATGCAGCTATAAAGCAAAAGTAACTGCAGTGCCTAGGCACAGTCATGTCTCGGGAAGTGTGCACATATATTTCAGGAGCAATTTAAGGCAAAAGGTAGATTTTTAGGGTACCATTGAGCCACAACTAAACTTCCTAGATTAGCCTTTCGCAACCAGGGTGCCTTCTGGTTTTGTCATGGGTGTGTTCCAATTTTCCTAAAGGGGGACTCTAATATTAAGGGGGGTCATGCTGTAAAGGAGGGGATTCTGGTGGGAAGGGGGACCTGATCTGAAGGGGGCTTCTAATGTGAAGGGAGAGGTTCTGATGTGAAAGGGAGGTGGGTCTTTTTTTTTTTTTTTGAGGACCCCCCTGAGTGGCAGTTGTAAATTCTATAACGTAACAAAAAAAAGCTATAAATGTATTACAGCATTATTCTAAGATATTCCAAAATACCAGGATATGTTTTACCTGATGATATATAGCTGAGCAAGTTCCATCAGCCTAAAAAAACTGTGGCTGTCACCTAACTTTTTTTCTTTTTTAAACATTTTATAATCTCACAATAAACACTTGATCCATAGCCTTTAAAATATCTGCTTTCTCCAATTTTGGACTAATTAGGTTTTTAATTCTACATTAATTAGTCCACCCCAGTGATTATATATTATACACATATCCCAATTTACAAGGGAGGTCACCTTGCATGAATGATGCTACATCCCCTTATGCACTGGGACACCATATTAAAATATGGACAGGAGCCAGACGTATTAAGACAAGAGAGTTGACTGTCACCAGGGGAAGATGTAATCCTGAATGGACATAAAGAGATTCAGAAAGCTGTCAAATAACACTTAATTTTCCATCCCTCCTACAAATGATTGGTCCTTTCAAAAACTTTATTCAAAGTTGTTTATACTCAATGTTAGCAGCATTTAAAAAAACATAGATCTGTATATTATATATGTAGGAGAAACGGTGTAATTTTTCATTGTGCAATGTAAAAATAACTCTGCTATTAATGCAAGGGCCTTTTATTTAATCACAAGCTAATTTACTCCTGACAGAAAGTAAATTCCCACTATTTTCTGCAAGGCTTTATGAAATTGCCATCATTTTTAATTAATTCTTAATTAAAATATATTACACCACAGCTTCTACCCATCTCTCTTGATATTCTAACATAATCAATTCAAGAGCATTTACATATCATTAATTAAAAGCATTCCTCTCTCATCCTTAAAATCATAATGAGGCTCTATTTCTCATTAGCAGCCTTTAAGGGATAAAATAACAATACAGGAAAAAGGCGACTAGCATTTTAACAGAAAAAATGTCTAGATTCCTTTAAAACCATTGAGTTTTGGTGTTGAGTGAAAACCTGGGATTTTGTTATTACTCTTCTTAAAGTTCCATGTGGTCCCTCTGTTACAAATGGAGTGCAGTCCAATATCATAATTAGCATAAGTCTTAAACATACAATAAAACATACTCTTTGATATGAAAAATATTTGATCCCTTGAAATCTGATTGTATTTTATAGTTCACACAGTTTTTTTAATAAGCATTAAAATTGTGATTAAACATCTTTCATTATAATCAAAGTATCATTAAAACATAAAACATGATAAATGTCAGACAGATTATTTTACAGACAACTAAATTACAGCAATAAAATCAGTGAGTTTCATAAATACTAAATCTAAAACACTAAAACTAAAGAGTAGACTGATTTACATACATGAAGAATAAATAACATTTAAATAAGTTATATTTAAATAATTGATAGAAACACTAATAAAATATATTGATATAAGCTAAAGTTCCAGCACTTATAACTTGCTATATTGCTTGGTGTAATCTCATTTTTACAACAGTCATTTTAAGATAAGAAAAGGCTGGCTTTCCATCAAGAGGATAGCCTATATGGGAAGTTTAGCTTGTGCCATCTTGTTTTCAAACAATACAAAAGTAACAAAACTAGCACTTTGCAATGCATTTGTTAGTAAGAAAGTGAAACTGTAAAGAGATACAGCATGACACACAAGGGACCAATTCCCATCATAAGCCGCTTTAAATAAGTACTAAGCAAAACAATCAGACTTATTTTTGCTGCTGGGGGAGACATAACATGATTATCAGTTAAGTCTTTGTTGGTCTAAACCATGAGTGGGGAACCCTTTTTCTGCCAAGGGCCATTTGGATATTTATAACATCATTCGTGGGCCATACAAAATTATCAGCTTAAAATTAGCCTGCAATATTTGGTCAAACATTTAATTAACTCATCCCTAATATGATGGCTGGAACTGCTTCTCTTTGGTGAGGCGTGTGATGTTAGCTGGTATTGATGATGTTGATATTCGCAACTGCTTTTCCAGGTTGTCCAGGACATCCGGCAATATACCCCCCGGGATCTACCAGTGGACACAGTCCAGCAATACCCCCCCAGGATACACACACACCCACTAGCTGCAGCTTAGGACCAGGAGGCAGTGTCACATTGCCAGTGTGCTGAGAGTGAAATAACAAACAGTTAAAACTTTCTTACAACTCACCATAGAGGACAAATTTCAGGGCTCTCTCTCTGAGTCTCAGCCAGCAGATACAGCCTGTCAGTTCAGGCGCTCCACGTCTTACTCAGGACTGTCAGGCAGATACAGCAAGCCACACTGACACAAAGTTGCATGCATGCAGCGCTCACAGGCACAGCAGAGACAACCAGGAGGTGGTGCTGAGCTTACAGCAGACAAAGCCACTGCAGGCGGGAAAGGAACGGATCACCCCTCTAGCCCGCAGAGTCCCACTAGCAAGCGGAGGAGAGCAGACTCGAAGAGCCAGGTCAAATGATTGCATGGGGCTTAAACGGTCCATGGTCCAGACGTTCCCCAACCCTGGGAAAACAAGTTAAGACTCTAAACCAACTTTTCTCAACTTTTTTTTATCCTAGAGGGCACCTTAGAAAAAATTCTCAGGAAACCCCTGAAACATTTTTTATGGTCTACAGCTCATGGTACGTTAGCATGATCAGTAAGTTTTAGATATAAAATAAAATATGAAAATTAACCTGCTGACCAAAAATTCTGTGCGAACAACATATTTGAATTGGGTTCAATAACATTTTTTTTATAGGTGTCCAGTTGCAAAAATAAATTTGCATTGCTGTTCAGTGGCAGGAGTATACTTGCATTGGGATTCAGTGGCAATAATTCTTCTTCTCATCCTGTGTTAATAGAGACCAGAGAAGCTTCATGCAACCAGTCATGACAGGCATCAAAACGCTAAAAGGCCCAACTGGGCAGATATCAATCTGCTGAATCAATGGCCAGTGGTGGAACAGCTGGAGACCTGAAGTTCCATGGGACCCTAGTTAAGGCCCCATGGTCTACACACTTACTTCTCAGGCAAAAATGTGCTGCTCTAGACTTGCTGACTTCCCACTCACATGCAAAAACAGTGTATCCACTAGAAGGGGGAATCAGATGCAGCAAGGATATAACAAGATTATTTTTACAGTTGAGAATGTGGAATTCTACTTTTTAATAACCAGTAAGTTAAAATGTGGATTGGATAGATAGTTCTACATGTAACCTAAATGTAACTAGACAACACATATACTTGGCTGTCTGTCTTGTAAAGGAAAAATACAGTCACCAATAACATTGGCTTCATCTGAATCACATTCTGTTCTAGGAAGCTCCTCCAACTTCAAGAGTCCCTAAAATGTAGACTAAGAACCTCCAGCTGCCTGAACATATCTTTACCCCAGCAACCCAAAAATACAAAAACCTTTAATATGCAAATTGTCTGCTCCTCCTTTATAGCCAATAAATGTAATGGGTAGTTTCTATAGTCAATATGGGTGCAGGAGGAGATGAATCACAGAACATCCATGCAAGTTTTGGTCATAAACTGCATAGGACAGCACTCTAGGGTTTGAAGCTCTTAGGGAATACTGCAATTAGATTGAACACACATTGCCAGTTTAACTAGTTCAATATAAAAATGTGTTTTAGCACAAATAACAGAGGAGGTTACTGTAATAAATCAATTTGCAATGTAGATTTGCTGGCTCTAACGTTAACCATACGTTGTCCAGGACTTCTATCTGAATTTTTGCATGTGACCCAAATACTGTACGTATTTAAAGGACTTTCACAAAGAACTGCAGTAGTTTGTTTGCATTTTTATTCAGGGGTTTTTACCACGTTTCTGCTTTTACTTATACTAAGAGCTGAATTTTACTTTGCAGTGCCTTTGTAGGTGAGAAGTATTGCAGATCACCTTTTCAGATGTAGTGGCCCTCTCTGGGCTCATTATATCTAATAACAAACTTAGAGGCCTATTTGGAAGGCTAAAAATAAACCTTTTGCAACATTTCGGATTATACAGACACTCAACCATTTTATGCCAGTAATGTAGCCATTTTAATCTAGTTATATCTATAATTTTCAAAAGTGGGAAGTTGGAGAAGAAGATTTCATTGTGGTAGTGTATTTGTTTCTTCTCTCCCCACATGCAACAATTTTTGCTATTTTTGTTATATTACCTTTTTTCAGCTGATTACTTTTTCATTATTTCACATCATTTTGGCATTACAACTTTTGAACTTTTTATCGCAGAATTATGTATTTCGCTGAAGAGTGAAGGAAGCTCCTGCAGACTATTCCCAGTCCCAGATCCATACCAAGGTACTGAGCTTTAGTTAAGGGGCTGGAGGAAGTACTCAATTAACTGCAAGTGCTGTGATGCCACCTGTCAGTAGTGCCAATGGTTTGGCAGAAGAACGAAGTGGAACTCACTGGCAGGAAATGGCCTGAGGCATCCGAAGGCAGAGGTACAAAAGGGTTAATCCAAAGAGAAGTCAAGTCCAATCCGAGTCGAGGCAGGCAGCAAAGGTTCAGGGGCGAAAGGCAGTCCAAGGTCGGCAACAGGAGGTCCAGATAAAGGGGGTCAGGAAACAAAGCAAGGCACATGTACAGGGAGCTAGGAAATCACACCACAGGATGAGATAACTCAGCAACAAGCCAGAGCTCTGGCCAGGTTTTTATAGCCAGGGGGTGTAAGTCCGCCCCCCTGTCACCGAGGCAACCAGGAGGCTTCTCTCCACGAGAGCCAATGGCAGGCGAGAGGTGGTATGGGTGTGTAGGGGAACCTCCCCCAGCTAGGTCCACACCTGAGGCCTAAACAGGTGCAGGCACACTATGCACGTGCTCCTGGGGATGCGCGCGCAGCCTGCATACTGCGCATGCGCACCTGCCTCATGACTCGCGCATGCGCACCTGCAACCTGGGCACCAGTGGTTCTGCAAGGCTGGAGGGAGACCCGTACCCTGCGCCGTGCCCGCTGACCCTGTGGGGAGGTGACACCCCTGGTTTCCTGACAGAGCCCCCGACCTAGGAGCGGCCTCCGGACGCGACCCGGGGAGGGCCTCTCGGGATGGGCCCGATGGAACGCTCGCACCTTGGCATCCGCATGGACGTTCCCCGAGGGCTCCCAGGAACGCTCCTCGGGACCGTACCCCTTCCAGTGGACGAGATACTCGAGACCTCCACGCCGGCGGCGGGAGTCCACAATGTCCTGGACCACGTACTCATCATCGTTATCTACATGGATGAGAGGAGGTGGAACAGGCGCCCGGCCCGGGAACGGGTTGGCATGATGCGGCTTCAGCAGGGATACGTGGAGCCCCGGGTGTATGCCCAGGGATGCGGGCAACTGCAGCTTCGCGGCAACCTCATTGATCATGCCCTCAATGATTAAGGGGCCGAGATACCACGGACTCAACTTCCTGGAGGGACAGGACAGCCGGAGGTGTTGTGTAGAGAGCCATCCCCTGTCCCCGTTCTTGTACCGTGGGGGATCCGCGCGCCGGCGGTCCGCCTGCTCTTTCTGTCGTCGCTGGGCGAGTTGGAGTTGCTGCGTGAGGGTACGCCGTAGTTCACGGAGGAGTCGGAGCCGCAGGTTCACCTCCGGTACCGGAGCATCGAGGGGCAGGTCCGGGAGGGTCACCGGATGGTAGCCGCAGTTGGCGTAAAACGGGGAGAGGCCTGTGGATGAGTGCTGCTGGTTGTTGTAGGTAAACTCTGCTAACGGGAGATGGCAGAGTCCACCCAGTCGTCCTGTAGATAAGAGGAGTAGCAGCGGAGGTATTGTTCAAGTGTCTGGTTGGTCCTCTCGGTCTGCCCATTAGTTTGCGGGTGGTAAGCGGAGGACAGGCTGCAGGTGATGCGGAGACCTCGGCAGAAATGGGTCCAGAAACGGGACGTAAACTGCGAGCCCCTGTCTGAGACAATAGTGTCGTGGGAGCCCGTGTAGTCGGAACACATGTTGCAGAAAAAGACTGGAGGTTAGTTGTGCTGTGGGAAGGCCAGAGGTGGGGATGAAGTGGACCATCTTCGTGCATCGATCTACCACTACCATGATGGTGGTACAAGCTCGCGAGGGAGGTAGGTCCACGATGAAGTCCATCGCAATGTCCCTCCACCGTGAGGACCGCACCGGCAGGGGTTGCAGTAACCCGACGGGTCGGGAGGTTGGTCGTTTGTGGAGCGCACACATAGAACAGGACTCCACGAAGGAATGCACGTCCGCCGTCACGGAAGGCCACCAGAACCTGCACAGGATGCACTCCAAGGTGTTGCGGTGGCCCCTGTGGCCGGCTGTGGGATGATCGTGGTAGTGTTGCAGAACTGATATCCGCTGGGAAGCCGGAATGTAGATCCGCTGCTGATGGTAGCGCAGCCCCTGTTTCAGTGGTAGCTGAGCTGCCTCACCCGGAGCAGGTGTGCTGGCTCTTCTGATTTCCTCTATGAGGGAGTGCTGGGTGGATAAGAAGTAGGCGGTCGGGAGGATGGGTTCTGGAGGCGTAGGTTCGGCCTCTGAGGCGTGAATGTGGGACAGGGCATCGGCCTTGCCGTTCTTGGCCCCGGGCCTGTAGGTGATCTGGTGACGGAAGCGGGAGAAAAAGAGGGCCCACCTGGCTTGTCGGGGCCGTAATCGCTTGGCACTGCGAAGGTACTCGAGGTTCAGGTGGTCCGTATAGACCACCACGGGGTTTTCTGCCCCCTCCAGTAGATGTCTCCATTCCTCCAGAGCATTTTTGATGGAGAGCAATTCCCTCTCGCCCACGTTGTAGTTACGCTCGGCCCCGGTGAGCTTGCGGGAGTAGAAGGCAATGGGGTGCAGGAGCTGCTTCTCCCCTTGGCACTGGGAGAGAATGGCTCCAACCGCCCCCTCGCAGGCATCGGTCTCCAGATAGAATAGACTAGTGGTGTCTGGTTGCGCTAGAACAGGTGCCTGGGTAAACAATTGCTTGAGGCGCTGGAACGCCTTGTGGGCCTCTGGAGTCCAGCAGAATGGCACGTTACTCCTGGTCTGGGCAGTGATGGGGGCACAGACGGCTGAAAAGTTGCGGATGAACCTCCGGTAGAAGTTGGCGAAGCCGACGAACTGCTGTACCATCCGTCTGTTGCGGGGGATAGGCCACTCCAGGACAGCCCAGATCTTCTTGGGATCCATCTCTACTCGTCCAGGGGAGAGGACATAACCCAGGAATTCAACGGAGGTTACCTCGAAGGTGCTCTTCTCCAACTTGCCTTACAAGCTATGGGTTTTGAGGCGGCAGAACACCGTTTTTACGTGCTTCTCGTGTTGGGGCAACATCTGGGAGAAGACAAGGATGTCATCCAGGTATACGACTACATAGGAGTCCAAGAGATGCCGAAACACGTCATTGACGAAACACTGGAAGGTGGCAGAGGTGTTACAGAGCCCGAAGGGCATCACGAGGTATTCGTAATGCCCAAACCGCGAGCAAAAGGCCGTCTTCCATTCATCGCCCTCCTTGATGCGGACAAGGTTGTAGGCTCCCCGGAGGTCGATCTTGGTAAAGAACCGGGCATCTTTCACCCTGTAAAGTAGTTCAGGAATAAGGGGAAGCGGGTACCGGTTCTTCTTGGGAATGTCGAAGTGGAACTCACTGGCAGAAAAAGGCCTGAAGCATCCGAAGACAGAGGTACAAAAGGGTTAAACCAAAGAGAAGTCAAGTCCAATCCGAGTCGAGGCAGGCAGCAAAGGTTCAGGGTCGAAAGGCAGTCCAAGGTCGGCAACAGGAGATCCAGATAAAGGGGATCAGGAAACAAAGCTAGGCACATGTACAGGGAGCTAGGAAATCACACCACAGGATGAGATAACTCAGCAACAAGCCAGAGCTCTGGCCAGGTTTTTATAGCCAGGGGGTGTAAGTCCGCCCCCCTGTCACCGAGGCAACCAGGAGGCTTCTCTCCACGAGAGCCAATGGCAGGCGAGAGGTGGTATGGGTGTGTAGGGGAACCTCCCCCAGCTAGGTCCACACCTGAGGCCTAAACAGGTGCAGGCACACTATGCACGTGCTCCTGGGGATGCGCGCGCAGCCTGCATACTGCGCATGCGCACCTGCCTCATGACTCGCGCATGCGCACCTGCAACCTGGGCACCAGTGGTTCTGCAAGGCTGGAGGGAGACCACAGGATGAGATAACTCAGCAACAAGCCAGAGCTCTGGCCAGGTTTTTATAGCCAGGGGGTGTAAGTCCGCCCCCCTGTCACCGAGGCAACCAGGAGGCTTCTCTCCACTAGAGCCAATGGCAGGCGAGAGGTGGTATGGGTGTGTACGAGAACCTCCCCCAGCTAGGTCCACACCTGAGGCCTAAACAGGTGCAGGCATGGGGATCTGCGCGCAGCCTGTGTACTGCGCATGCGCACCTGCCGCACGACTCGCGCATGCGCTCCTGCAACCCGGGCGCCAGTGGTTCTGCAAGGCTGGAGGGAGACCCGTACCCTGCGCCGTGCCCGCTGACCCTGTGGGGAGGTGACACCCCTGGTTTCCTGACACCACCACACTTGTGCTCCTTCGAGATCCCTCTGCCACAGTGGAGAATGGATCTTTAAATGGATCTGTAAATGAATGACATTGCTGTTAAGGTGGAACCATGCCCTTAATGTGAAAATGTAAGGTACATCCCCAGCAATTATTTTTATAAAGTGGTAAAACCTCTGTCAATTTTCCATTGATGACAAGGAGTTAGAGGACCAGAAAGTAAAAGGAAATTTCCTTAATAAAGTTACAGGGAGCAGTAAAATCTAAAAGAATTTCTAACTCTTCCTACACTCTTTTCAAAACTTAAAAAAAAAAAGTTTGTCAGGATAATACTGTTTACTATTAAAAGAAATATGATGTTAAACTCCTGTATCGGAAGCCGAAAGTACTTTTTACTTTTATAGATAGAAAGAAAGAAAGACTGTGTGATTGTTAAAACCCCTGTGAAGATCCACTCTCTTTACTAGTCCTGCTGACCATGGGCACTGAGACAGCATGTGATGGGGAATAAGAATACAGGGGGAATCTTCCAATGGGGATATCTGCTTTAGAAACAATTGCTTAAAAGATTTCCCCTGGAGTTTGGAGATATTTCCTCTGACTTCTTGTTGCGAATCTGGGGCGGAAAAAAAACATGATGGGAATGAGTAATTTGCTAAACTATCCAAAAAAACCGCTCGACTTCATTTTAAAGATAGTAAAATTAAGAGATTCTGATCTATGTTTCTCTGCTGTTCTGTGTTAAAAAGCATGCACATTCCAGCATTACTCAGTTGAAACCTCTAGGGACTATAAGCAAAACATTGTTTTATAAAGCTTTAGAGGGATCTCAAGATTATGTATAATATGCAGATTACACACACACACTCCGTTTTTCTTTTTCCTTCAAACACACAGCCTTTTTGCAATCACTTTCCCCCCATTTACAATCTGCATTGAGATGATTGAAGCGAAATATGCATACAAGAGGATGATCTAGTGAGAGTCAAATTTCAATGCATCATCTTGAGCTCCCTGCTGCCACAGGCAAGATGAAATATGCAGTATTTATATCTGTAGGACGGTCAGAATCTGGGGGAGATTGTGTAGCATTCCTAAATGATCTGTAATGGTTCTGAGTAGGCGCCAAACCGATTGTCCGTGAACGGTAAATGCAAGTAGACAAGTCCTATCACTTTGAAAACACTACCGTACTTAGCACCATATATTACTTCAATTTATAGGGCTGTTCCATAGATTGACAACAGCTGCTTTGATATTTAGATGACAAGTTTGCACATCGAGGAACACCTGTCACAAGACAGCATCATGCATAGAATACCTTCAGTGAAAACCACACACTAAAATGATCAACAGATCGACAGATACAGGCAGCTGATACTATAGGCAAATCTTGACTTTTCCTGTAAAACTCAAGGTTGGCTTTCATCTACCTATTGGTCCTGTAATGAGATGTGTGGTGATGATATATTAGCTGCCTTTCTATTGATAGTTTTTTTCTGAAGCTGGAGAGTGACACGAGAATGCAGAAGTGATGTAATATACACCACTTCCGCATTCTGACAGCGGAGAGGGGACTGGAGGGAGAACATGGGGCCTCATACAAGCGATCAGCCGGCTCTATAGCCGGCGGATCGCTTGTATATTAAAGGGCATCGCTGCCTCTTTTCAGATAGCGGGGATTTCCCGCTCGGGCGTGCCCAGGACGTGTATACAAGCCCAGTTACATCCAAGAAGCTCCCGGCCGGCCGTGTATACACCGGCTGGCCGGGAGGTAGTTAAAATACAGGAACCATGCGTAACACCCATGAGAAATACATAGAAACATAAGTTATCCATAACAAAAAAAATGCATATTAAAACTGCAAGCAATTTTATGTGCAGAAGCTTAAAGACCAACTTGCTCTCTGCATCATTATATCGTGAATGAAGGACGCCATGGTTTAATACCTTGGCCTTACATTTATGTCCACAGTCTTCCAAATTGAATGACACTGTGGGGGTGATTTACTGACCTAAACACACACACGCACAAGGTGCGTGTGCATTTTTACACAGCAAAACGTATTTATCAACCAAACACGAGCAACGTGTCACATTTTCACGCCGTTATGGCGCGTTTTTATGTATTTACGTACGTGCGCGTCATGTAGCATGCACCATAGGCTACACGCCGCTCTAATAGCGGCATGCAAGTCTCTAAAAGCATATTTCCACTAATGCCATATATGGAAAAATCATGCACATGATGCATATATAATGCTGTTTCACAGTTTAGACAAAAATGGTTAGCTCGTGCATTCACATTCCTGCATTCATCAACGCAAGCAACACAACATAGAGCTAATTTACAAAACATCACCTTGCAATTCATGCAGGGCTTTGCACAACACACCTGCTGGGTGTGTACACACTACAAAGGTGTCTAGATTCCACCAATAGATCATGCTGGGAGGGAACACACTACAGAGGTGTATACTTGTTCGTGGCGTGTTTATAAGTTTAGTAAATCAACCCCTGTGTATCATTTAACTTAAAAGATGGAGGAAATCTTGGAGCAAAAAAAGAAGCAATGTGGTGATATTGAAGTTACTTTGGTATTTTGTATACTGGCTGAGAGCCTCGAGTCGGGCTTAAAATAAACATATACCATGTGTATATATATATATATATATATATATATACACACACACATATATATATATACACATATATACACAAAGAACAAGAGAGACAGCGCCTTCTCCTCATGTATTATCGTTTATTAAACAAATGATAAGGTGTGATAAAAAAGCTACTCACATATGCAAGATGTGGTCATGCAGTATAAAAGACAAGCCAAGGACCTCCAAGGCAAATAGGTGATGCGTTTCGGGGGCCTTCCCCCCTTCCTCAGTGCTATACAACCACTGCTACAGAGACCAGTATATATAGCAAAAGCTTAAAAGGATTTACCAGTGTGGGGGTGTATGTAGCAGAGTAAAAAGCCAACCAATGCATGTATACAACCAAATGGATTCAGGGACCAAAGCTACAACAAGATGGAGATGTTAAACCAGAATACATTGGACGTGATTAAGGGAGAGCAGAGTCACCCGAAACCAAAAGGTTAACCCCAAAATTCAATGGTTGGATGTTGAAGTTATAAACTGCCATTGATTAGATCTTTATAAGATCGCCATGTAGGCCAAACAGGCCTTACATAGGAGTGTCTTCTATAATGGTGTTCACTCCATGAGTAATACCGTAGCCACGGGCGGGATTGCGCCATAAGATAGGGTGGAGCATTTTGTTTACAAAACCGCACCCAGTCTCCACCTCTAGAAGCCCTTCAACAGTGGTGTTAACCAAACTGGGTTGAATAATGTGAGGAGCATGGTGGTACATTGCCTAGCAGGCTGGGTGGTGTCAAAGGCAATTGCACCCGATTAAGGGGCGGATCACAGTGACATCCTGCCGCACCTCCAGATAGTTAGTACTGGACATACAATGACACGCATTTTTTTTAAACTATTAAAGATGTAATTACTGACAACAAGGAGTGGCTTCAAGCACAAGTTTTCAGGTACAGTAAACCTAGCAAGTGTTTTTTGTTTTTTTTTACACAGTAAAAATAAAATACAGAAATGCTTATGTGGAAGTTTGCTGACCCAGTACTCTTGTTAGTTACTCATAGCAACACCTTACTATTAATGTTTGTTAAAATTTGCAACATTTATTGTATCTAAATATGCACATTAAGTCTTTACAGACAATTTTGGAGCAATCTTTCAGCAATCTTATAGTGTAATAAATTCTGTTATTTTGATTAGGTGGTTTGGAAATGTTAATTTAACTTGCCTTTGTCACTTTGTTTTGTAGTGAGTGAAAGACAAATAACAGCCTATAGCCAACGGAGAATGTGTCTGACATTAGTGCACACAGTGTGGGAACACACTGGGGGAAAAAAGGGTCAGATTTTTTGCTGGTGTATGAGGGCCACAAAGATGACGATGCACAAAAGAATCTGATTGTCTGTAAACAATCACCTTAATCACTACCTTAATTGCACATCTACCACCCAGTGTTTGTTGACAAGCCTCTTCGGCCCCATTCACACTAAGCGACATACCTTTTGCAGCGGATCCACGCGGCCGGGATAGCGCGACTTTCAGGGCGACGTTCCAGCGACGGTAGCGCGACCTCCACAGTCGGGCTCCATTAAGAAAAAAAAAATTGTGCAAAATCCGCCGAAAAAATGGTCCTGTAGGAGTGACTGCGCGGGGGACATGGAGCTGTACATGAAGACAGCTCCATTGAAAATCATTGGCCGGCGACTTCTCGCGATATTGCGTGGCAAAAATGCGCGATATCGCGGCGGAAATCGTGCGGCAATCCGCTTAGTGGGAATGGGGCCTTAGGCTATAAACTACAGTGCCTACCTAACTTTGAAAGATCTTTGAGAGAAAACAATGGGTAACAAGCAAACATTTTCCATCCTACCAGATCTTTTGTCATTTTGCTACACACTGTGGCCTTCCATTCTGGCTCTGGACCTCAAAAGGGCCCACCGCTGGCCCTAAAATGTTGTGCCCATGAAGGTACCTATAACTGTACAGCAATACAATATGGATGCACGTTTTTAAAAAAATGTAGGCAGTGATGAGGAAGTCACACAAACAATTGGGTAGAAACTACAACAAATTGATGGATTGTAGCAAACCACAGCTGGCCATAGTTATAAAATGTATGCGCCCATGAAGGGTTCGCTAACTTTATACACCTAAACATTGCTGCCTAAAATTGTTTCTAACCTGCATCAGTATTGTATAGGGGTATAGTTAAGGGTACCTTCATGGGCACTGCATTTTAAGGCCAGCTGTGGCTACTGATGAGACCCAGAGCCAGAATGAAAGGACACAGTGTGTACAGGAATAATAAGAGAATGGGAATATTTTCTACAGCTGTAACTATATCTGCACACTCATATCAGGCAAATCAGATTTACATCACTGTCTTGTGTATATATCAGGTGCTCCAGGAATACTTGTCAAGACAGCCTGTCTCAGCCCTTCACACGTCAGATAAAATCACAGCACTCTGTGTTTGGGTCTGTTGACAGCAATTTATTTTGATGTGTTGTCACAATATGAAATTTCTCCCATGCTCTGCACCATGTTGCTCGTTTCTGCTGCACTTTTTAAGCTGCCAGATGCTACAGGTTTAGTGAAGAAACACAGACTTTCTTTTTTAATGATTCAGTGAGGAGTTGGTGAAGTGGCACCGTTAAAACATGCATCCCGGGAGACGTTGAGACATTGTGGCATCCCAAATCCTACATACTGCTGACTTAACATCATTACAAAGTGTTGACAAGCAGTGCCAATCCACAGTTCTAGAATAAGTTGTGTCCTTCATGCTGCTGACATGTCATGTGTAGAAGTGAAAACAAAGACAACACTTTCTCTTCTCTCTTTGTCTCTTCCAGCTCTTCCTGAGTCTCTCCCCCTGGCAGGAGGCTCTAACTTGCTGCAAGTTCTATGCCATTTATTTCCCACTTCTCTTGTTACTCTGCCTATTGTCTAAGCTAATAACATTGCATTATGCTACTGTCATTTTTTTTTGCCTGCATGGTGATATTGTTAACGCCTGCATTAATTACTTTGTTGAAAAGACACAAATAGCTAAAAGTAAAATGTATACAATTACATTTAATTACTTCTCCAGGCTGTTGTCTCTATTGTTTTGTTAAAAAAAGAAGCCCCCCCCTCCTTTTTTTTTAAATTGATCCCATAGGTGCCCATAAGTATTGGATGATAGTCAAAAGATAGGAAAAATTGTTTGTGCATCCGCTTATGGTATGCAAACAGCTGCATCAAACCTTAACATAGACCTGTTTCTTTCCTGACATGAACTGTAATATTTATCATTTACATACTGTGGTCTGTAAACAGTTTTAAAAGCATCCATTTCCAGCACGCCAAAGTTAAAATGTGCCATTTGCATGTTTCCTTATAAGCCAAGGCCTCATTTACACTAGTATTGGCAAATATATATTTATAGTATATTTTTAAACACATATAAATGTATATAATGATTTTTAATGGTATAATTCAAGCTATGCATTTACAGGCCGTTTCAATTTAGCTGTGTTTAGAGAAGATAGAATTCTGGAATTCTGTGTTTAC
>NW_017306384.1:2006231-2054629 GCF_000935625.1 Nanorana parkeri | reverse complement strand
CTAAATGCGAGAGAAAATGATCTAGGATATCCGAAAAGGAGGAGTCCTTGTGTTAATGTCACCTAAAGCTGGCCATACACAGAATCAACTGTTCAGCCCATGATTTTCCTGGATGGGTGGTCACCCACCACTTACATTTCAGCTGAATCTGCAGGAATGCCAAACTTTAAATGGTTGATTAAAAATTGAAGGTGTCGGGTGGAAGATCATGAGCCAAAGAGTGACTGCATTCTATTAGACGCAGTTGCTGTTTGCATATTCAGACAGCCATGTGTGTTGCAGCTATCTGAATACAATAGCTGGCAGAGGAGATTCCTCCATCTTAAGGCAATGCACAATATGCATGTTGACACGTAGGAAACGTTGGTCACCCAGTTGTGAATAATATAGAATATTTCAACTGCTTTTAGGAATGTTACAGTAATGCTGAATTAATATCTTAAGCAAATTAGCACAAATGATACACAGGACATAAGTAGGCATCATAGACAATAGTAGTATTGCATCATAGACAAATGGTTAATTTTTTAGATGTGACAATACAAAAAGGAGATAGCAATATATTTGCAAATAATTATTTGAAAGAAACAGATAAAAACAGCAATATGGCGAAAATGTATGTGTTGTAATCCACAGCAACCAATTAAGAAAAAAGTTTCACTAAAACAATTACAATGTACTGAAATCTTATCAGTTGCAACATATTACTACCCTTTGCTCTGGGTCACTGATCTTTGTACTATATCACTGAATAAGCCTAAAAAAATAAATGTTAAAAGTAAAAAAGAATGCAATTCATAAATTAAATTATTAAAATGTTAACCCAGCTACAAAATTATCTTAAAATGACACACCAATGCCATTTTACCTGGGGAGCATTTTCCACTGAATGTTGATAAATTGATACTTGCTGTAGACTCTATGGAAGTTGGTTTAATGAGCTCTTGTAACAGAATTTATCTACTCTGCAAATTCATAATCCTTCGGAAAGTATTGATATGCAGTTAGTTCATATATCAGCAATTGACATTGTTATAACAAATTAACCATTTATCCCAGGCAGTGTAAAATGAATCAGCTCCAGAAGACATTATATTAATCCATTCCCATCCCTGTAATAGTTAACAGCATTGGTCTTTCATCCATGAATTGGCAGAACAATCAACAGCTGATTAAATAATGAACACAAAGAAGCAAGACAGCCGACCAGGAAATGTTTAAAGTGATTTAAAGGGGAAGTATTGGTCGTGTTGATTGTTTGGGGCTAGAAGATTAAGCATTCAACAAATTAAAAGAACTTTCATTAACATCAGTGATGATTCTCGCACCACTTCTGTCTCCATGGTAAAGTTGGTAAGTGGCTCTAACGTTATCCCACTGAAAACCCTGATGTAATCATTCATCATCCGGAGACTGTGTGGAATGCTGTGAAATGTCTGCAACATAATGCAAAGGTTTCAAAAGCAGAATAATACACATGTTCTGTGTCAGTAAATGGGGTGTCACACTCACAGAAATGCTCACCATTTACATTATAAAACAATGTAAAAGATAAGTACACTTTCAAACAGATTTCACCTTTCCTTTTTGCCATTTTCCCTGACCTAAACTAGCCTACCCTCCCCTCCACAAATACATACTTACCTCAACCTGGTGGCCATGGTTCCACTCTTTGTTTACATCCAGTGCCATAAGTCTTCACTGTCCTGGTTGTGCCTGCATATTACAGCCCAACAGACTACAATGTTCCATCTCTGATTGCCTCTGACCTCAGGACACAGACCCATACAATATGGGGCACTAATGTGCATGTGTGGTCAGGAGAGTGAAGATTTGTACAGCTGGATGTAAACAAACAGCAGAACTAGGGCCATGTGAGTGGAACGTGTGCATATGTGGAGGGGGAGGGTGGGTTGCAATTTTTAAGGTGTAATGGTTATCACTCCTGGGAATTGTATATCCCTGCTTTAACAAAGGTTTAAAAAAATAATTTTGGCTAGCTACAGGTATAAAATATTCTGTTCTATAATGCAGGTGAATATTGCTGGGGCTCCTGCTTCTCCTCATTAGTACACAGTCTTGCAATCAGCTAGTACAAGCATGTTTGTATTAAAGAGCATTTTATGAGCCAGAAATGACACTGCTAAGGGAAAAATACACACACAATTTATAGTTTCTGAGCTAAATTGCACTGCTGCTTTTCAATAACTTCTTTGGCAGACAGTGTTTGGCAAGAGATGAGAGCATACAGTGGTCAGTAGGAAAGATGTTGGGAAATGGTCTTTTTATGACGACCCCCTTAGATTTCAGTAAATAGAAACACAAGGAGATAAAGCAGTTTGCCAGAGGCTACCTCCGAGCTAGGACCAGTTAGTTCTATTGCTGATTTCAAATGAAACAGCGGAAATTGGACAGATACAGGAGCTAAGAATGTGCTCGGGGCTGCCAGCAGTTCTTGAATCTTTATTAACATTATTATGGTTTCATCCTCTACCAGCGGCAAGCATTCATTATTTCGAGGCTATCTAATAAATACACCTATGTCTGCAAAGGCTGTCCGGAACACAAACAAAAAAAGACACTAGCTATTTTTTGGCTGAAGACATCCAAACATGTAACCAACATGGAATAAAAGGTCACATCTTCCTTGTAATGGTTAAAACATGTTTTCTATCTCGAATATGTATGTCTTGCTTCATAGGAGTTTCAATAACATGGTGTCTTCCAAGAAACCCCTGAAGGATCAGCATGCAGGAACAAAGCAATTTGTGCGACTCGAATGTACAACAACACAACAGAGTTTCGAGTTAGTAGTTAATAGAAGAAGGTCTCTGTTACTGAATATAAGTCGAACTGGGATCTCATTTAAAGCAGCTGCCAGTGCCATCTGCAATTAACTGTCCCCCCAAGCTGATCTGTTGTTCCAAAATCTATTGGGAGGCGATGGTTCCTAAATGAAGCATTTAGTCCACCAAGCAAAAATATATGCTGGGGACACAATATGGCTGTGCTAACATTAAGGGGAGACACACTGTTAGGAGGTGGGTTTGTTACATTAGGAAGGGATTAGGCAAATTGGTAAAGTATTATTTCCTAAGTTTCCTGAACAAGCAAGTTCCCAACACATACAGGCAGAATGTTATGTAGTTAAAAAGGTGCAAATTTAAAGGAAACCATCATTACAGAGATACATTTGATGCTATTGTATGCCTCCTTTGGATGCTAGACTTTTGACTGTCATGCTGATCTTATCCTATATCTTTGCTGGAATAGAAAGAGTAATGTCACTCTGAATACTTGCTATGAAGGTACAGAATCCATAGGATAAGCATGACAATAAGTCTGATTGAACATTTTGGAAGGAGGTCCATAGCTCATGTATTTCTCTCATGGCGGGGTTCTATTAACTTTGTAATTTCCAGAATGTAATCATGTTAAATTATCTGCTGTTACATAGCAATGGTCACACAAAGAGAGCTTATCAGGCAAGTTTATCAGACACATTCAAAGAACCGCAAAGTAGCCTTGGAAAAGGTAAACATACACAGATCACTGAATTATATAAATGACTCCGACACAATCATGTAACAATCTGACCATTTATCAAATGGAAATAGCAATCAATCATCGCCTACTGATTAGCTGTTGAGGAAAATGATGCAATGTTCTGAGGTAATACAGCAGATAGAAGCAGTGGCCATTAGTTAAACCTTGTGGGAAGAGCATCAGGCATGTACTGATGAAACAATCAGATACCCTCATGTATAGCCAGTTTATGTGATAGCTGAGGAGGAAGCAGGGGTCTAACTTGGCATGTCTATCAATAGATGTCTAGAAATATGGTGCTACACTACTAAAAAGTTACTTCCAATTTATTTTGCAATACAAATAAAGTAGCTCCAAAAGGAATAAGGACTTCTGGTTAAATGTCATACTAGCATGGAAGTCTTATACTTAAATGTCCTTTTCTTTGGGTTTTAAAAGTATTATATGGCTTTTACTAAACACGGTTTAGGCTTTAAAGCAGAGAGCACATGTACAACATTTGAATGAAAAGTACATGTATTCAATGCTTATTTTAAAAGACAAAGTTGCATTAGGCCATTCACTGACACAATGCCACAAAATATATAACTTGCTATACTGGCAAGTTATGCCTTCTCGATTGCAAATATACTTTCGTGACTATCAGAGACAAATTACAAATGTTGTCAACAGTTGCGAAAATTAGTGCAAAATAGGAGATATTTCAGTATATGTCTAAGATCACTATAGTTTATAATCATATTGAAGCTGCTACTCTAACAGCAATTGAGGCAAATATAATTCCTGTGTTTCCCTGTGAACTTGCCCAGAGTTGATCACAGAAAGGATTTATGAGGCTGTTCTATTCAGTAAAGTAAGCAACGGTTTGTTCTTTTCCCAAGGAGCCAACAAAGTCTATACTGCCCGGCAGAACTCCCGTTCAGCCTTCAAAAATATCACTCCTGTACACCAATAAACCTAGTTTGTAAGGTAGTGAGCCATTTAAAAAAAGTATAACTTACTTTCACAATATTATTAAAAAGTGTGGAGGTATTTAACTAAAGTTTTGTGGAAGAGATATTGCAGAAATTTTACATGATTTAATTATCTTTGTTCAAGGAGTGATTTAGTTATCATCATCCCTTACATCTTACATTGTAAGCTCATACAGATAATGGCCTCTTTTCCTGTGTCATGTTTTTTAGTACCTGTCTTGGCCTGGGGTCTTCAACTTGCCCACGTATGTACAGACATAACAACAAACTACATATGCAGGTGTCACAATAGAAATAATGCAGTTTTTGTAGTGAACTTTTCCAATACAGTAATGTGGTGGTGTAATGCCATTATAACTGCGGTAACTATCACCTTGCAGTCACTGTGGTCAGTAAAGAATAAATGCAGATCAGCATGTACTGTGAGAGGGTAGCTGGGAGTAAGGCAGTTCCCTGATAAGAGCACAGCAGCTAAGGACAGGAGGTAATACTAACACGAGGTGAGGCACTGGGTAGTGCACAAAGCAGCATTAGCAGGCAGTAAAAGGAAGGGATGCAGACAAAAGCCGTGGAGAGGTGAGCATACAGCACAGAGAGGTAATGACCCAAGCCTAATGACCCAGAGAGGTAATGACCAGCAGAGGGTGGTCAAGCAGCATGAGGTTGGTACACACCGGATAAAAGGAAGCCAAAGTCAGGAAACTGGGTCAGAACCAAACAGCACATTTAATATAGTGAGCGTGGAAGTAGGGTGGAGACAGCTATTTACAAAATGTCGGCAGCAGGAGGGCCAATCAACCTTCTGTGAGTTAGCCTGTAAGGTGCTGCCAAGCAATGGGGATACTTGTCGGACAAAGGTTTTTCGGTGCAGTTGCTTGGAGCAGGTGAAAAGTGTGTTTTTCCTGACCGGTGATAAGGACTATACAATATAAACAATTCTAAAAACTAGAAATGTGTGAACTAAGCAGGCTTATTCAATAAAACACTACAATGGCAAATTACTATGTGCATAGCAAGAAATCAGTAAAATGTGTTACAAATGGCTGCTATGGGTTGCACTTTGCAAGTATGCACTTTGCAGTTAGAGCCTTACTATTTGTACCGTTTACTGAATAAGCCTGAACTGTAATTGTAAGTCTTCTAGAATACACTTCTGTATTCTTGCAGCACTGAGGTCCCTAGTTTGAATCTGGGTTTTGCCAGGACACTATCTGCATGGAGTTTGCATGTTTTTTTTCTCCCTGTTCTTGCACAAGTTTTCTCTGGGTGCCCGGCACTCTCTAAAGACATGCTGGTAGGTTAAATGGCTTCTGTCTAACGCTAGTGTGTGTGTGCATACGAGATAGGGACTAGGGATGGGCTCGGGTTCAAGTTGAACTGAAGCGCATCCGAACCTGGAAGGAAGCCATCAGTGTTGGCCCAATCAGTTACAGCTCGGGAATTCCCTGGCTCGCAGCTGCAGGTAAGGGGTGGGATGCTGGTGGCATCATTGAACTTAAAAGGCCAAATGGCAAATATCATGATTAGTATGTATAGCACTGCATAAATTGATGGCACTATATAAATATCTGTAATAAATAAATATGGCTCAGTACAATTTTCCTTTCCCAAGCAGCATCTGATGCACTGCAAGAACAGATTTAGTCCGGTAGTGAAGCTACTTTGTTTAACTCCTTACTGCTTCATGTATTTGTATTAGCCCTGCTGAAAGAAGAATTTTGCAACACATTGAAGCAGTTGCAAGATGAAGGGAGGAGACAGTATTAGGAACCTCAGAGTTACTGTTGCCCTTCTGTTGTCTTGTACCAATCTTGCCACTCTCCGTTCTGCCCTAACATTGACCAGTCGCTGACGCCCACAATTCGCACGTTCAGACCCAGATTTTCGGCTAACAGTCCAGTCTTTAAACACTTTAACAACAGCTGCTCTTGAACATTTAACAAATTCTGCTGTTTTGCTGATACTCGCTCCATGGCTTGAGTGCCATGCCACTCATCCCACGTTCAAAGGCTGTTAAATCGCGTTGTTTACCCATATCTTCAGAAAAAAATCACTTCTACGGTCGTGGTAAACAACCTGCTTCCCTATTTATAATGGTCTGGCCCTCTAGCAACTTCAGTGCGAAATTATAGCTAATTAAAGCTAATTTGCCTACAAATATATATATATATATACAGTATATGGGAATGAAAGTCACTTTACATTTAACAAATTTATCTTAAATAAAGAAGGGACTATAACTCATTTGTAATCTGGTCATGCAATTAGAGACCTCAAAGCTTATGCCCAAGTGGATGTGGGAAGACAGAGTTAAATTAAAGCACAATAAAAAAAAATGGAGACAGCCTCATAAGAATAATTAATAAACAAGGCCAATTAAAATGAAGATTGCACACATACTTTAAACCTGACAAGGTGCCATTGTCACCAGTGTATCTCTGATAATCTCAGATTTGAACAGATTTTCTGACTGCGAGCTGTCTGGGTAATTGCTGTGCTGTCTGAGCATTCTATTGAATGGCATCCATTTGTATCTCATCGGATGACTATTACATGTTATTACCACAATTAATAATGGGAATAATACAGAGCATATGTTGGGCGCGTCAGAATGAGCGGCTCAGTCAGTAACACCTGTGCATTCTGCCTTTCTGCCTGCAGTTTAAGAATCATTTTTTAGGAATGAATGGGCACATTCAAATTCTTGTAATGTTTTTTTCATAGCCATAAAACCTGCACTATTTGAATGATTTGGCAATTTATTCCACCCTCCAAAACATATTTGCCTTCTCATAATATGTATATAGCGCTAGAGAGGCCCCTCACTGAACAGAGAGAAATGTTCAGTAGCTGAAATCAAACACTAACCCTTCCGTCTCTTATAATGTCAGGTATCGTCTCAAAGCTTGTAATGCTGATTTGACAATAGTCATGAAAGGTGAGGTGAAAATAAGAAAGAGCTATGACTCCATATGAATGTTATATGGTAGTCACATTGTGATAAATCTAAATATTGATAAGCAGAATATATTTTCCTATAATATATCTCATTATCTTGCTCAGATTTAGTGGATATGGGCAATCACTTTATAGGGTCCTGTTATAGCAGAAAAAGGCCCTAGGGTTTTTCTTTTTTCACATTGTGGTTGATTTACCCAACACAAATAGGTTATTCACTTCGCAATGGAATTTGTACTTTGTAAAGGAAATTTTTCCCTAGGTTAGTGAATGTGATGAAAATTAACTTTGCAAAGAATATCCAATCACATGCAAGAAAAAAATTATTTTTAAAAAAACCCCAGTATTTTTGCTCACACAGCAATGATGCTATCATGCCTAAAAGTTAAGGACTGCAAACCTTCTGACCCTCCAAAAGAAGAATATTTCTTTAGGAAGCTGGATATTTAGTTGTTCCCCACTTCTGCAAGTTGAAAATGGTCACAGTTAGGAATTAAAAATACATTTAAACTTCAAACTAAACTACTACTGTAGCTGACAAAACTAGGAGTCAGAAGGGTACTTCATGGAACCAAGCTGGATATGCTTGGAATGACATTATATGTCCCCCTCAGAGTTGGGTATAATCATCTGATGAAATGATTATTTACATAGCAATACAAGTTCTTCTCTGAAACAAAAAAGTGACAGGATGTTAAAGTGAACACAGTAGATGTTGGAATTGAAGTGCCACACCAATTAAAATACTCCAGATACAACTTTATTCTATTAGGGTCAAAGGGAAGTTTGAGTAAAGTAGCCAACATGTATTAGGGAAAAGTTGTATTGTGTTGTGATGTACTTAAAGCATATTTCCACCTTTGCAGTCAAATTTGAGCAAACCCCTCTATATGTTTGTTGTGTGTTCCTATTCACACAGCATAATGAAAATTAATTTTAAAAAAATGATTTCTTACATTTTAGATGTTTTGTTGCAGCATGCAAGATGGCTGAATCCAGGTTTTTTTCTAAGCACCTTCACAGTGATCTGTCCTTATAGAAAGACTTAGGACTGATATTTGAGGATTGTGTTTCTCTTGTTAACTTCTTTAACATTTGAATGCAGAAGCCAGGGTTGTAATCCTTTAACCCTTTGTCAGGACAGGCAATGTTCAAATCTATTTCACAGATTATAATGAACAAACCCCTCCAAACATTACAAAGAAAGAGAAGCAAGTAGAAATTGTAATCCCTAAGAAGTCAAGAAGCCTTCACCTAAGTAAAAGCAGTTTAAACTGCAAGAAGCATTTAAAAAAAATATTTTACTTATGCTATATGAATGGGAACATGTAACAAATATAAAATAGGTGTTATTCCAATTGAGAAAGTGGAAATACACTTCAAGGCTTGTCAGCAGCTGCTTTCCCAGCAGGGTGCATCAATTCCTACATCTACATCCAGTTTATTTGGATTGCAGAAGCTGCTTATCCATTAGCCGGATCACCCATAGTCACAGCACTTAACTACTGTTGCATGAGAAACACCAAGAACATAACCACATGGGTCCAGCACCTTTTTTCTACACTTCCAAATAGCATGTTAAAGTGGACCAATACTCCAAGGTTAATTTTAAGAACTCTGGCTATATAAGCTTTGTTGAATGAGAGAATTAGAATTCAGAGACTGTCAGGGTTATTCACAAAAGCGTGAAAACTTTGGAGAAGACAGGAGAAGTGAACAATCTAGGTCAAAATAGCTGATTTGGAAAAACTATCTAATTCAGCTCACTATCCAGTTCAGCTCTGTTGTCCTAGATTGTTCACTTTCCTTACCTTCTCCAAACCCTTCACCCTTTTGTGAATAACCCTGTGCGTCAAGTCATTTTGCTTTGTGGGCAGCAGGATGACCTTGGGTTGGGACTTTCTTCATAAATGGTAAGTATTTCAGTCCTTGAATTAATCTTTATTATTAACATTGGTTATTTATTGGTAAAGTTATACCATTATATTATAAAATATATCAAAATGGTCAGTTAAAGGTAAACCTGTACAGCAAGACTAAGGAGGCTGTTGTTTCTGGCCTCTCCTGAAAATGCTGTTGCGAGACAGCCATACTAATCAAATGGCTTAAATACTTCCTAAAACAATGACATACCTGGAAAATGTAAGTTCTCTGAAGCCAGGAACAGCTGGGTAACTAGTATACTATGAAGGAGGTCTGCAATGGCAGGCCCCATATTCCTCTCAGTGCAGGTTTACTTTAATATGTGATGGGTAAAAGATGGAGTTTTGGTTATAATTGGCCAAAGATCTGAAAATGTATGGTAAGCATAAAAAAGGTACTGTCCTGTCAAACAATTAAAAAATGATGCAGTGCATATAATCATATTGTATTGTCACTTTATTCATGCTTGTACCTGTATACATACATAGATATTACCCAGGAAATTCCAGTTTTTGCTTTCACAAACTGGGCCATTTTAACCTTGAGATAGAATATGAACATGTACTGCTGACTTTTGTAATTTGGTCTATTGACTTCTAAGCACCCATACAGATCTGGCAATGTGCTCTCGCTGGCAGCAGCTCCTTCCCTTTATGAAGCTGACATCTGTATCAGCGGGTTAGTAACTCTGTTATGGGCTTTAAATATAGAACTGCTGGAACTTCCTCTTAGGACAGAATGAGGAATTTGCCTATAATTAAAGCAGAGCCAGTTAACGGCTGGTAGTAAAGGTTTACAGCGTCAGTTGACAGTTGCAAAGATAAGCTTGTAAAAAAGGTCTGAAACTGTAGCGTGTCTAGATTCTCTTCCCCCACATCCTAGCAGCAATCTAATACTGAGGGCCTAATCTCCTGAATGAGTATTATTCAACAATTTAGAATAGACTGTCTTTTTTTAAAAGGTTAACTTTACACACCGGTTCCACGGACTTGTCATTTAAACTATTATGCTAAACAGCTATGTATTCTGTAATAGGCCAAAATGCACCTACCTATTTAGTCATACTAATAACATAATTCACACTCATGACAGCAGTTATTCCAAGGCACTATGAACAAACACGGGCCATGTTATTGGTTTTAATTGAGTGAGGCATGAAATTGTAAGAGTTAACAGTTAAAGGAGAACTATGGGGTTATAGTTTAGTCTCCTTAGGGTAACGGAAGGACACAAACTAGCGTCCTCCTGTCACCCTAGGCTCAGTATACCGCGAGCTGTAGCTCGCGGTATACTGAGACGCCGCAGGTGAAGCGGATCCCCACAATTGTGCCGGGATCCGCCCAGCTGCGTGACTGACAGCTGGCTCTGCCTATCTAGAGGCAGAGCCAGCTGTACCCGCAGCCTCCCCCGTCCGCTCCGCCAGTCAGCGCTGGTGGATCGGAGCGGGGAGGGGGGAATCCAGCCCCTCCCCTGTCACGGCAGAGAGCCGTGACAGGATGGTGAAGTGAGCGAACGCCGGTACGTGTTCCCTCACTACCCGATCTACTGAGCCGACCTGTGACAGTCTCATTGTCACAGGTCGGCTAGAACTATGAGGTGAGTGAACAGCACTCACCTCATAGTTCTCCTTTAAGAGGAAACTACCTTTAATCAAATAAGAATATCAGCAACATGCCATAAAGAACATTTGTGCAGAGTGTAGTCAGCCTCCACTGGATGTTACCTATGCTATTACACATGACAGGTACACTTTTAACTGTAAAATACCTACTATTATGCTTCAGACAGGTCCCACCTTTTCCACAATTACCTTTACCGATCTCCCAACAGTTATGTCCTTCAGCAAATGAGAATAAGCACCTCATGGTTTATGAGTTTACAGGGACAAAAGGCAACAGCCATCAACATAAACCTACATGACATTACAAAAGGTAAAACACAGGTTTATTTAATCTGTAACCCTCCATCGAATCTCACTCAATCTTGAATCTTCATAAATCACCATTAAAGACAGAACCATCATCGTCATCACATACATCTCCCTGTTCCCGACCTGCAGACTAATGAGAAGTGGGATCTGGCTATCTCTTCTGATTAATTAATTCAAAATGTCTGCTGTTATTCACATGCAAGGCTGGTATTATTTGAATAGCACTTGACAGCACTGCCTGAAGATATCATTTCTGATTTGTGCACTTGCTATACCATAACTGATGACTGCTCATGAAAATCACAGAAGCTCTATTCCCTGGAATTACTGTATAATCCTCTCCCAGCTAGTTATTTTTTATATGCTCAATCTGTAGTTTACATTGCTAATGTTGTCAAATATATCCATAATGTGCCGTGTTTTGGAAGATTATTTCTCGCCTCCCTCCCCCGTTACATATTGCTTGTGTCTCTGACTTTTGTTCGATGTTTAAAAGGTGCTGCCTTGCCAACAAATCTTGCTGTTGTAATAAATAAAATGAACTCATCTATGAAATGCTTCTATACTATTTCATTGCCAGGACTGTCCTTGTACTGACTTCCAGGTAGTAGGGGGCATAACCTACAGGTATTTCATATACAACAGAACATTCTATTTTTAAAAACCAGCTGAATGACAGGGTTTCATTTTGAGAGGAATAGGGAGGAAACTGTCATTGTCACTCCTATTCTCCATACGAACATATAGAAAACTGGAAGCACTTACTTAAAGTGACACTAACTCAGAAGTTAAATCTTAAAAATGCATTCAAGCACCTTAACTATTAACAAAAATGTATCTTATATGTGTATCACTCGGCTGTAGATCCTCAAATCATCTCTGAAGTGCTGCTGACACTCTCCTTCCTTCTGGAGGGTGGCTACTTTTGTTCCCCATGGTCCCTGTGTGTGTTGTATAGTAGCCGCCACTCCAAGCTCGCTCCTGTGATGGATTATAATCTCATATTTAGTTTATTAATTTGTATTGAGATTGTAGTCCATCACGGGAACAGAGCTTGGAGTGGTGGCTACTTTACAACACACACAGGGACCATGGGGGTTTGAAGTCATTTTCAGGCCCGAAATATGGATTATAACATGGGTGCAAAAAAAGAGAAAAAAAAGGCATCGGTCATTAAGGGGTTAAAAATACATTTTTGTGGCTAGATTTCAGTTTTTAACAGCAGTTCCAATGTCATTAGCTGAACTGTTATGCCAGAAGCATAATTAAATCAACCACTTAAACTTCCCCTTTTGTTTCTATTGAAATATATATAATATATAAGATTTTTTTTAAATCTGATATTTAAATTGTAACCCAAAAGAATAAAGAGACCTTTAAAAAATCTGGTAACGTACACCATACAATGAAAACATAGTAAAGTCAACACCGTTTCAAAATATAAAGCAAATTCTTTTCAGACTTTTTTTTGTATCATTACTATCTTGGACCTTAAAACAATTTATAACAACTTGCCCTGTGATAATAAAGGGAATACTTCCACTATGAGCACGGCACCAAAAGCTCTTCACGATATATAACCACTTTGGTCCAGTCACTTTATCTCCCCATTGTTATTAGAATGGTTGACCTCCATGGCTGCAAAGGATACATATATTGTGCTGTGATCTCAAGAGAACAGGCAAGGACAGTGGCATTCCTGACATGGTTTAACTAGGGGAAGAAATTACTTCCCTGAGATCACAGGTGCCTCTGTCTGTGCTACACACCTGCATTATTGTGTTCATTTTTAGAGCAAATACATTGTTAGTTCTAAGCAACAAACATAAGAAATACATAACCGCTTATTACATAAAGGAACAAATGCGACACTGATTATTAGTTGACTGGTTTTCAGCAAATAAAGAAACTATCAAGCTAGAAATATCTGGGAATATGAGAAATAAGCATGGCAAAAAAAACACCTGTTCTGAGTAAAAACTGCAAACAAGGTCCCTTCAAAGGGTATTTGAACATAGTTTTTAGTTTTGCATATAATAGAGAAGGGTTAAACTCTTTGTCAAGTCTTTATTCACTGTTTGGTGAGAGTTACCCCTCTATTTGTCCAGGTGATCAATGCCACCAAGACAGAAAGTGAGGGGAAAAACAGCATTTTAGGCTCCATTTACACATAGCGGTAGCATTTTCCGTGCGATTTTTCGCATGGAAAACCGTGCAGAATGAAACCGTGCAAACGTTAACATACGTGCAGATTCTGTGCGTTTGCGGCTATTGCTATAGCCGCAGCATGCGGAATCCGCTCATAACATCGTGCTTGGACTATTTTGCGGAACGCGCGGTTTGGGACTACGCAGCCCCCACAAAAGTCTGAACAATGCATATTGCAATGCATTGTTTTGTATGTTTAGCGCAGTTCCGCACGTATTCGGCACTCATGTGTGACTGGAGCCTTAGAGTTGTCACTAGATCAGGAAGTAAGGGAAAAATCCTTCCATGGGCTCACCTGTTCCTGTGACAAATCTAAGATGAAAATTATTTTCCTGTTCCCTGTTGTGTCGCTTGTCCCACAGGAAGTGAAGGGAAAACTCCCCAGTGGACATGGGCAGCAAAAAATAATCTGAGTGGGGTTTTAACTATTTGAAACAAAAACAAAAAAAAGGTGTTGGCTTTACATACACTTTGTGGCCCAATTATCAATGTTTTCACCCAAAATTTACACAACATTTACCCAAGATTTACACAAAATTCTATTAGAGAAATGTGTGAATCTTGGTTGAAAACACTGATAAATAGATCCCTATTACTTATACTATACTGTATGTACACACTATATATAAAGATGTAGGAAATGTATTTATTTAATTATTACAGGTATTTATACACCACTGTTAATTATGGCGTACCTTACATATTGTACATTCATATCAGCCTTGTCCTCAAGGAGCATATAATCTAAATTTTGTATTTCACAGGAATACACTAGGGCCAAATTAGACCACAACCAATTAACCTTCCAGCATGTCTTTGGATTGTGGGAGGAAACCCACACAAGCACAGGGAGAACATGCAAACTTCAGCAAGCTATTTGGGATTAGCAGCAAGGACCTAGTGCTGCAAGGTAGGAGTGCTAACCAACTGGCCACTGTGATGCCAAAATATTTAGGGATCCATTTGAAAGGTAGCAGTATGGCCTTAAAGACAAGAGGACCCTGGCACATTTATGAAGCACAGTGGTGTACTTTACAAATGTGCTTAGCACTCTTGAAGCCAGGGGAGCTCTAGTAAAATGAGTAATGGTGTGGTAATATCCACTCTCCATTATGAATGGGTCCTTTACCATACCTATAAACTATTCAATTCTTGGGAACACAAAAATGTAATCTAATATCTCTATCAACAGGCTGAATTTAACCTGTCTGAGTAACCAGTAAAGCTGTCTGTGAAACACAAAAACAAGAGAGCTGAAAATAAATATTGGTTCTAATATTCAGAGGTTTATTGGTGTGAGACTACAAAGCAAGAAAAAGAAAAACCTTTTGTACTAATGTGATTGTCCTGTTTTATTGTTGGGGTCAATACTCCAACCTATGTTTAATTTAATGAGTTAACCAATCTAATTCTAGACTGATTTTTGTTTTCAGTTTGCACACATATGTACATATTAAGATAGAGATTAACACCATACTCATTCTATATTTTAACATGTGGGGATTTATGTCATATTAGTAATGCAATAGTTATTACAATTCTGCCCAGTTGTACTGTGAAACGTGAGTTAAAAAGGCTGAGGTCAAATATAGCAATTCTTTCCAACTGTTGTAAAATTAAATGAGGTGAAGAGCCAAATTATATAGCCAAATCTCTAGGCTTTAAGCAGAGTCTTGCTATTTCACAACTTTGGCTTTTTATGACCCCTAATCAGATGTGGTTATAACACGGAAAGTGAAGAGCCCTGTGAAAGGTAGATATTAGCTGTTCAGGTGTTAGCTTGTTAGGTACTGTATACTCTAATGAGCAATTTTCTAAGCCATTACTGGACAGAAGGGTCAAAAGGAGATGTAAATGATCTATTCCCAATATTAATTCTCCAAGGGTTGTGGAACTGGCTCTTTTACACATATGATCTTGACCCTAAAGTATAAGATTGAAAATGTTCTATATACAAATTTTCCATTTTTATTCTCCCCAATCAAAAAATAAAGGTTTGAATTTTAAATTATTAAGCTTAACGAGTTGTTGCATCTAGATGAAACTGTATCTTTCTTGCAGCTAAACTGAACCTTCAGCTCCTTGGCAACCATCTCTAGGACACAGAATAATTGTCACAACTCCTCTCAATCACAGTTTTAAACACTGGCCTTCTCAACTGAGACAACCAATCAAAAATCAGTGACCAAATGAAAGAAAAAGTGAGACGTTCTGACCATGGCACAAGAGAAAGTGTTTTCAAGGGATGACATGCATCCTTTATAAAAGACAATCAAGTCGAAGGTAAGAGGTATGTGTAACAGTATGGTGTGTAAAAGAAGAGAAGCTTTACCTCCCAGGGTGTCACAATGAATATATTTAAAATAACTTTTGACACTATTGGATTCTAAATATTTTTTTTAATTAGATGTTGGCACTAAGGGATGTTGAATAATGCTTTTGTAACCATAAGTTTCTTGTGAACCAAAGTGAGAGTTTGGTCACCTGCTTACTTTGTCTTGTCTTTTAAGCTAACATGACCTGTTTACTGATGAAGAGCCCTTTGTTTTCTAGTTTGGTGGCAGTGCTAATCTGACAGAAAATAAACTATGAAACAAAAAATTAAGTCTGGGAAAAGGATCCATCCTATTTTGAGCCGGTAGATTTCATCAGGCACAATCCCAGAACAGAACACTTGATTTATGAGCGTTAGTCAGTATCTGGCTTTGCTTCGTACGGTGGAACAATCTGTGTGCTCTATGCAAAAGCTTCAGTGCCAAACTTTCCTGGCTTGGTGCACATTGTCACAGATAATGGAAATTAGGATTATGTTGGCATGCTGGCTTCTGAAGAGCAGATGCTTCGAGGTAGCAGAACCTCAAATACTAAAAAGTCTGAAATGAAACAGACCTAAACCTATTTTTAATATTTTTTTAAGACATAAAGATATACTTTGTTAGAGTGGGGAATAAAGGAACCATCAATAATTCCAGTTGTCATCAGATACAAGTAATATATAATTAACACACTGTTGCTGCCTTATATACTTGCGCACATGCAGAAGTTTAAGAAAAAATAGCGCTAAGTATTTAGTCTACCATATTTCTTAAAACTATTGTTACCAGTGACAGACTGTAACCATGGTACCCTCTGAGTCCAACAACCCAGACACAGCAAAATTAAGGTTCCTTAAAAGGACCACTATTACTGATTTTTTTTTATTGGGGGTAAAAAGTAGATGCTGATGGTTAAATCAGCAAATCATATCCACCTTATATTCACGTTGGACAGAGAAGTGATTACCTCTCCTCTGTGTTATGTAAAAAACAACAAAAATCTCAGAGTTCAGAGATCTTGCTGCCAGAGTCCACAAAAGAACATGGTTTTTGGGTGACACCAATGGTTGATTTCCATACAGTAGCTTCTGTCTTAGTGCCCTCACACATGGTCATAATTAAGGTGTCACTCTCTTGCAGCTGATCTCCCCGGTTATTTTGTTTATTCTATATTATGGAAATCCATTAGGCTACCATGACACATCATCTGGCTTAATATTGTCTGTGTCATCTGGGTTAAACTGGGAATTTTGGCAAAGACATATTGCCACCAGCGGGCCCAAGAATCATTGGCTGGTGACTCAACTTACCAAAGCTAATTCAATAATTTAATATCAGTTTTGTGTGGGCTATACCTAAATAATTTGAAGCACAATAACCTTAAAGTGCATTTTATGTTACAAAATTAATACACTGTACATATGTGATTTTATGCTTCTACAAACTATGTCTGATGAAAGAAACAAGAATTAGTTTATTAAAATGTGAAAACTAGCTGCATTTGAATGTCAGCAAGTTTTATCACACAATGAATTGGAGTGTGACTTAGTACAAATGTGTTGTCATACATAGTGTAAGTGATCAACACCAAAAGGAGAAGAGGAAACGGCACAGAACACTGTACAGAGCAGTGCGGCCTCAAACAAATATAAATCAATCACTGTGACAGAAGTAGCACTTATTCCAGAGTCAGAAGTGAACAAAATATTCCATGTCAGCAAAATGTCTCCTGTCAAATCCGCTCCTTAAAATCTCCCCACAATTTGCAAAGACAAATGTCCTTTCCTACTCCAAAGAAAGATGTGTGGATGCTGCATAGTTGTGCTCGGCTGTATGTGGCCAGGAAGACACAGATAATTTTAATGATATGCACCGTGAACCTCTTTTAGAACTCTGTTGCCAATACCTGTTCTATTCTCTAGATGCAAGAACAGTAATCAGCCTGATATGCAAGAGATTAAGGGCTTCATTTACGTAAATAGGAAATTCAGTTTAATTTAAAAAAGCAGGACACTGTTATAAAATGAGCTGTCAAAATTACTAAATATTAGCAATTAACACATTTACCTTCTATCCTTGCATTAGGAAAGCAGCAATTTGCAGTCTAATAGATGACAAATTGAAGGGCTTTTTTGGCAGGGTCCTTCCCCTCTACTACATCCAACTGACCATCAACAGAAGTACGAAACAAACTAAGTGCAGTTCTTTCCGCATCATGGAAGCACAGACTTTCTCCTTGCGATATGTCTGAAGGAGAGGCTATTACTGGATTCTTATATTATTTCTTACACATGTGCCTGACCAGTCCCAGATGTCAGATGGTGGTTGAATGAGGTAAAAACTAAATCACTATGTAAAGAGACATTCTATTAAAATATAATTTCTTCTCACCAAGGTGTGCATAACTGTATATGGAGAAAAGTGGGGGAGAGCAGCTAAAAAAGTCCTTGCATCAGTCTTAAAAAACAATGGCAATCGGTTGAAAAGTTTTAAATCAACTACCGTAGTTACATCTACTTCCCAGAAAAAAAATTGCAGGGGGTGTCTGCTACCAACACGTTGCTTTTCAGCTTCTAAAAATCCAAATATTGTTGTGCTTTTTTTTTGGTTCTGGATCACCAGTATTATATTTTACACTAAGGCTGGGTTCACACCTAGGCGCATCGAATATGCGCATTTGTCGCGCGTTTCGTGCTGCGCGTTTTTACAGCAATTAGCGGTTTTTAAAAAAGCGCGACAAACGCACATTTCCGAGGGCTACCTGGCTGTATCCCAATGGATACACCCGGCACATACGCCCCAAAGAAGCTCCTGTACTTCTTTGGGCATAGGGCGTTTTGCAGCGTGTTCCTACACGCTGTAAAACACCCAGGTGGGAACCATGCCCATAGGCAATCATTGGTTTTTACATGTTGAGCGTTTTACAGAGCGTAGGAACGCGCTGTAAAACGCCCAGGTGTGAACCAGGCCTAAGTATGTTTTAAACCACAAAAAAAGTAAATTTTTTAAATTGACTCTTAAGTTTCCTTTCAAGGGCAGCAACAACTTGAGTTAAACTGACTCCCTTCTCTAGGCTAACTACATTGCCTTGCACTTACCTCAGATCAGTAGGAGAGCCAATCGAGGACACACAGCCTACACAGGCCAGATGTCACACTACCTGACGTTTTTTTTTGTTGGGTCCTATACAGAATAGGTTATGCATGTGCAGTACTGAGTGGCCCACTGGCTGAGAAGTGGACTGTAGTAAGTGACAAAAAGAAGGGTTGGTTTACAAAATGTGACAAATTAGGGGTTTGATTTACAAATCTTATGTGTCTTCCATTCCAACCAGACAGGATTGTTCTGCCATCCTTCAAAACTAATTTAGAAAAACAAATCTGAAATCTGATTGGTTGGTATAGGTAGCTTAGACACCTTCAGTTCCAACGTATTCCTTTGTTGCTCATTATATACGTTAATTTATTCTTACTTTCTTTCTTTAACTGAAAATGTCTTTCACGCAACGTCTGCATTCATTTTTGGAACAATTGATTAAAAGAAAACACTATCTCAGATGTAGCACAAACACAAGTGACGATATGTATATATGCAGCCTCATAAAGCATCTCTGGTTCAGCTTGATAACTGGCTGGAGTCGGGTAGGAGGCAATTCTCGCTTCATAACCCATTCACATTTCTATAATAGTAACATACTGTAGGCCATAAAATTAGACTGTGACATAACAGAGCTTTATCTGCCACCTTGACACCTTCATATCCAAATCTCTGTGTAAAGCATATGTTGCTAAACAGATTGATTAGGCTATTTTATCTTTTGTTCCTTGCGTTGTTGTGTGTGATGGTTAAGGCACTGGCAAATAGAAATGATTTGTTTGCACGGCCATCAATTTTTCTTCCTAGAGAAGGAGCTGGCCAAACTTGCATCTTTGTGCAGCCGTGGGATGCTTCCAGTCCCTGCTCTCGTCAGAATATTCATGCACGCATGCAAAAGTCTGGCTGGAAAGACCAGCGGGGGAAATAAATTCTTGAAAATGCCAGCCAATTCTTTTTAACCAAAGATATGATCCCTCTGTTGGCAGTGGGGGCCTGCTGTACACACGGCATCCCATTCCTATGCTGGAGGAGAGTCCGGCACCCTACAAATAAGCGAGACTTAATTGTGCTTACAGCTGAATGCCAGGGGCAGCCTTTTCCAAAGGCTGAATGGCCAAGCTGTTTAGCAAACTGTCATTAATGTGTGGACATGCATGGCAAGAGAAGGGTATAACTGCTAAATATATTCCAACAAACTAGCTATGCCAGTGAATTCTATTCCTTTGCAGTAGTGTACGATTGTATTGTCTACTACATCTTACCTGGCTAAAATATAACAATATATTCATTTATCAGCTGCCCTTTTTTCCCCACTAGACAATAACATACTTACTGTAGTTGTAACAGGGCCCCCATGTCTGAAAAAAATCTTTAGGTGCTATCTCCAGAGTATTATCTAGATGACCTGGAGACCTCCATATATTGCCCTTGTTATGAACCACCACCTTCCTTTTAACAGAAACAAAACGTAAGTGCTCCAAATATGCACAGGTAAGCATGACATTTTAAAGACATCTAGGCAGCACAATAGCGTCCCTTGTATTGCTAGGATCCTCGGGTGTCTTCCCAACAAAGCCAGCATTTACCTAAAGTCTATAGGGGAATTTATCAAAACTGGAGCAGACAAAATCTGGAGCAGTTGCCTATGGCAACCAATCAGCTTCTCTCTTTAGTTTGTTCAGTTAGGCTTTGAAAATGAAAGGTTGATGCTGATTATGTGGCAAATAAGTTGCGCTCGGTCTAGTTGTGAATGGATGTGAAAGTGCTCTCTCAAAACCCAATGATGCTGATTGGTTGCAATGCACAGCTGCTCCAGATTTTGCCTGCTCCAGTTTTGATACATTCTCTTCTCCATGTTTTCCCTGTCCTTGTATGCGTTTCTTCCAGGGGCTCTGGCTTCCTCCCAAATGCAAAAAAACGTACTTGAATTTTAAGTGGCATATGGTAAAACTGGTCCTAAAGTGTACATCAGTCTGGTAGCTTGTCATTTCTGTTGGAGGTAGAGATGATGATACAAATGGTTCCATGTACAGTAATACCTTGGTTTACAAGTAACTTGGTTTGAGAGCGTTTTGCAAGACAATAGACTAAGTTATGGTCTTACTATACTTGTTTTTTTCTAGTGAATATTAACAGTGCCGTCATTGTCTGCTATTATACAGCATACTAAATTCAGAATATTTTATGTTTCATCCCAACTGACACACACCAAGCTAGACCAATGCTAGAGCCCTGAAAATTTTAAGCAACCCATCCCTGTGACTGTTCATGGGTTAAACCACTTAGTTGGTCAAACCAGTTTCCTCCAACTACCTGAATATCACAGTACAGCATGTTCATTTTTTTCCCTATCCTTTCAAAATTCCCCCGACTTCAGGAAATATTCTTGGTGTCTAGTGTCAGGCAGAGAGCAGAAATCTCTCAGCGCGAGGCGCTCTGAAAAATATAGCTGTCCGCCTCGAAAACGCATCTATGTGTCTGGAAGGAGGGGACAGATGGAGGGGGGCTCCAATGCATTTATTGGAGGTGATATGAAGGAACTGAGCACTCTGCCTCTACTTCCTAAAGCAACAGTCGTTCATTTTTCATTCTTACATCTGAAAGGCGACTGTATGCTCACATCCTGGCACGAGAAAAAAAAAGCTAGTAACGAGGACTGCAATTGGAAGCAAATCCAGAAGATCTATTAGGGCAATAAACTAAAGCTATACATAAAATATCCTTTATTGTAAAATTAAGAGCAATGCTCATCTACTGATTTGTATTTTTATTTGAGCCACAAAGCACAGATGCAATTAATTATGGGGGGAGGGCGGAACATAAACATAACCATGAATATACACGGGTCATATTGACGCATTTATGTCATCAGTGTAAAGGCAAGATAACAATACACTCACATACAGTAAGAGGTATGCAAACAATATTTCATTGCTGTTTGGGCATTATACAATTAAGTTACATCGTATTCTCTTGATACTAGCTTTGCACTGTTAAGTATGATTGAAATTAGACAACATTTGTTTTTGCCATCCAGATGAAAAGAAAAATTTTACATATAAGATATAAAATTACAGGGTTAAATACTATATTCATTTAAAAAGTGGCTTAGTAAAGGTGTGTTGATTTAAATCAACTTATTCAGTTTAAGCAAAATTTAAAAAACAAAACAACGAAAAAAAACTTGCCCCGAATTAAACTGGTTCCTTAAAATGAACTCAGATTTTCTGGGTCAGGGTAAACATCAATCATTTAATAAATTACTATGTTTTTTAAGCAACAGCAGATTCAATTTCCCTGCTTCCAGATTCTATAAACCTTCTAACATTTTAAACCTAGTGCACAGCTTCCAAAACACAACCAGTAACAAACGCTTATGTTATCATCTATAATGCAATTTTCCTTAAGGAAAAAAAACCCGAAACAATTAACAATATAGATACATATAATATTTGTCAAATAAGTTTTTGAGCTAACAGATCTATCTTGGTAGTTAGTAATTCTTGCCAATGCTCTTGCTAGAAATAAGATAAAGATTCTTTATTCAACTAAAGTGCCCTGCAACAACATGTTTCTACTAACGAATCCTTTATCTTAGGAGGAACTTTAAAACAAAGCAGAAAGGTTGGCAGATATTTTTTTTTCCCTGAGTGAGGAGGCTGATATATCTGTGAGATGCGACAGGCAGACATAAATTAATAGAGTTCTGGAGATCAGATCTTCATTAATAATCTATTTTGTCATGCACTGCTACTGACAGGCTCCTCGCTCACGTTTCACTGGGGTATAAAAGCCCAGGATATGTCTTAAGGCAGAAAACACCAAGAAATGAGTTTATTATCATTTATTTTCACTAGACTGACTACAAAAAAAGATACAGGCTTAACTTAGCAAAAAAGAGAAATACATTGAAGATGAACGTTAAATAAATAATAAAATATGTCCTGATTTTATACCAGCCCCTTGTACTTCTGTATTACAAAAGAAAGGTTCATTGTTCAATATACACAGCACATCTCATCTGATATGGCAGTTATTTTGTGCACTGTGTAAATAAAGTTATTAAAAATATATAGTGAAGTAAACTTGAAAACATCTATACATATGCAGCAAGTCGCCAACATATTACATAACAGTAACATTTCATATTCATTAACATCTGCATTTGCAAGCTGTTGACATGCTGTTTCGCTCCTGTCCTATATATTCAAAATGTGTTCTAAATTGTATGGCATTTAAAAAATACACTTGAGATGCCACATAGCAAATGATTTTCGTCTCTGGCTTTTTTTTTCCTGCAGAGCTGCAAGCATTATCGTACATGTTTATAAGTTGAAAATATAGATTAATCACCGTTTTTTTAAAACCACTACATAAAAAAAAATGAGGCCAACACACTAGGCATGCCATTTTAGTGAGCTATAGAATATGCTATGTACCTGCAAGCGGAGATATGCAGCCCGATCAGCATTTACATAAATATCAAAATCAGTTGCAATGCGACAAGTATAATAAAATAAAAAAGGAGAAGTAACCACAGGGCTTTCCGTCGCCTTCAATAGATGCATGGCCCTTCTTATTATATAAATCACATTGGTTAATTAATAAGCACATAATCCAATTAAACTAAACACAATTAACATAGCATTTTAAATAATTTCTGGTAGCTACTGAAATATTCTAGCAATGTGTTTATTATTTTGCCCTTTTTGGAATGGGAGTTCAAAATATTAACAGGAAAGTGACAATAAGGAGAAATTGACTTTAATGTACTCCGCACGACCTCTGCTTTTTGCAAAGAAGGAAATGAGCCTTCTCCACTTCTCAATCCCGATCAAAGCAGAGCAAGAGTAAGCGAGCATCCCTTCCCACCTGACATTAATCACTGCTTTCCTGCAGCCTTCCTGTATTAATTCCTGTCATGGAAAACATGGGCCGGAGACTGTCAGGGCGCAGCGAGGGTGGACTTTGCAGACTCCAGGGCTTCGAAGAGCTCTCTCCCTCTGGGAAAATGACATCAATTAAGAGTTTGGAGAACAAGGTTTGCTCTTCCAGTGGTGAACACTCTTCTGCCTGTCTCTTACTGCCTGTTACCGTTTAAGTTAAACATAAGGCGATTTTCGTTACCAAAAATGTAACTGTACGTCACCTAAAGATACCGTCTTTCTCTGGTAGAAAGACAGACAGACAGACAAAAGATACACACAAAGACAAAAAATAAAATAAAAGGTGTATAAAAGAAATGATGTACAGAGGAATGTATAAATAAAGGAAACTATACTGCAACTACTGTCAAAACATAGCTAAATAGATGAGATAGATAGAGAGATAGAGAGATAGATAGAGAGAGAGATAGATAGATAGATAGATAGATAGATAGATAGATAGATAGATAGATAGATAGATAGATAGATAGATAGGATAGATAGGATAGATAGAGACCTGTCTGAACACAAACATACATTGCTCTTAGAGAGTTGACAGCTCTCTGTCCAAGCTAATGCACATACTTTGCCAGATCTGCTGTAACATTGTCACACTATAACAAGCATCAGATTTTGTAGTAAAGGGTCATGAAAGGTCACTGAGGACCAGCAGTGTAACTAAAACAAAATGAGCAAGAGCTGACTCTTGTAATGCAGTATATATGTTTAGCTTTACTTTGTTTTTTATTGCCACCTATAGTATTAATTTACTAAAGGCCGCTTACTTTGCAAGATAATTTTCACTTAGTTTCGTGAATGTGGTTAAAATCCACTCTGCAAAGCATACCTAATCATGTACAAGAAATGTAAAAAAAAAAAAAGAATTTTTTGCTTGCATATTATTGGACGATGAAAGTTAGCAGATCTTCACCTCATTCACTAAGCTAAGGGAAAACTCCCTTGCAAAGTGAACAGTTATTTTGCCTTTAGTAAATCAAGCCCTATACGTCTGATATCAAATTGTTCATAAGGTTGTAATATTTATAGGCTAATATATTATTATTATTTTCTAATTCTGCAAAGATTTTACTAACTCTAACAAAATTACTTGACATGGATGAAAGGATTCATCAACAAATAGGCAGATAAACTTTCCATTAAAATAATAATAACAACAACAACCACAGCTGAATTCACATTTACATTTCACTTTTTAGAAACAATACAATAACATAAATAGATTGTTAACAAAGAGCTGCCTGTGAAAGTATCTAATAGAAATTATCTAAGGTTAATTTAAATGATGCCACAGTGATGCAAGTACAATGGCTAGTCTGCCCACATCTTTGCCCTCTGCATTTGGGGCAATGTACAATAATAATAGGAGTCCTGTGCAATAACCCAGACCCATCTCACCAGTAAAGTGTGTACATTCTAATAATAAAAATGAGCTGTTTGGTCTGTTTTTTTCTCAGTACATCTCTTTCCTTTGAACATGACAGCTGAAATGCATACTGGTGGCTTAATAACCTTAAAAATGAAAGATACTGCTAATATTGTCTGTTTCAAGCCTCAGCAATATCAACAGGGTTTAATTAAAAAATATACATTGAGATCCTTTCGGTAACATAATGATGGAGGGGCTGGGGGGGGGTGGAGAATGGGTGTCAGAGATTCATCATGCGCATACACTGCTACACTGACCTTTGGCTAAACCTTGCTAGCATCCATTTCTCACCCATACTAAGAGCCCAAATGCTTTTAATCCGTCATTAATATGATTTGGTCACTGGTAAACAGCTTGGACTTGTCAAACGATTCGGTGACATTGCTGAGGATTTTTTTTTTTCCTGCCTTAGATCAAATCACTCTAGTTGTACTAGGCGTTTACATCTGCTTTTAAGCTGTTATGGTTGCCTTTTGGCAGGCAGCAAAGTATAGCTGTTGAGACTGCTGTGAAATAATGCAAGGTTTGTTATGAATTAAATATTAGAAATCTTAACACAGCAACCAATAAGAATTATTTGCCTTATTAAAGCAGCAGAAGATGCTGATTAAATTTTCATTGCATTGCAGTCTTTCCCCCATTTCTACTCTCAATTCATCATTCTAATGTATGAAAGGCACGTCGAGGACTGGCGTGGGGGACTTAATTTCTGGAATGCAAATACAGAATAGAAAATACTATAAATACCTTGCAAGGAAGCATTCAGCAGTCACTTCTAATTAAGTAACAACTAGGAATCTTTATCCCTTTTTTTTTTTAACAAAATAAACATCTCTGTATTTTAAAAGAGCAGACAAGTTGTGTTACGTTAATAACAAATTTTATTCTGAAGATTCACAAAGCACTTTTCTTTCTAGCAAATATTAATTGTATCTTTTGTTAACACATACTGAACTGTCCATACACAGTACAGTCAGTTAGAACAAAGGATTCAAGAACAGCCCATTGACATAACAATCATGGCCGTAGGCTATACCCCTGACCAGAATAATGCTTTGCCAAATGCCAAGTTCTCATATACATTTTCCAGCATGTTGTTAGATTACTACAGCTGCCATCAACTGTGGAATTTCCTTCAGCGCGCGCGCTCTCTCTCTATATATATATATAAATTATATATTGCTTCTGACCTGAAGAAGAGAGGTTAACTCTCGAAAACTTGTCTTTTAAATATAATTTTAGTCCAATAAGAAAGGTATCATTGCATACTGCAATAGTCCGTTTTTGTTTTTTACATCTTCTATACATATTTTAATTTTTTTTGTATTTTTTTTAACACGCGCATACACAAAGCTTTACACAGAATGAAAAAGTAAGTGCACCAAATCACTGTAAACACTGCCCATGTATAATATAACAAGTATGCCTGCATAATGAAAACCTAACATACACTGATGGTAAACAACAATGCAATGTTCTTAGACAAATAAAAACATATTTGGAAGAACAGGAGCTCTGGTAATAAAAGAGTTAAGAAATATAATGTTTTCAAATCCCTAATGCACTAAGCAGAACATGCTGCCCTCCGATTGCCACAGACTCGGCTACAAATATATATTTAGGAGTACCAGCCTCCTCCAGATGTCAGCCTGTGTCCTAGATAAATACAGAAGCATAAAGGCAGAACTCAGGTTCTCTCTCTCTCTCTTCCCTGCTTCCTGGGCTTTATTGTGTATCGGGGAGAAAATGAACTTCAAGTATCCCATTCCCCAGGAGAAATCCTCTTCCCTGAATCTCTGAGACTAATGAAATGGGGGATCTATAAATAGAAGCATCATTATGGAGAGAGTATTTGTGTTGGAAGTCGACTCTGCCTCGAACCCTCTTTAAGCTAATAACTCTCAATATTTTGCCAAAGGATGATCAATACTGAGAGGCTGAGAAAAAATATGATGCTAATCTGAGGGAAGCCAAAAAAGAACTGAAAGCCTTGTCCACGCGTCCCAAAATTAAACATAAAAGGATCCCTTCAGAAATCCACTATACCTAATTACCTTCAAGGACTAAGAGGTTCTGTACTTTCTTTAAACATCACTTTTCATTCTTCTAATTAATATAGCTGTGGGTTTGCTCTTTGATTAGCATTTTCCATCACTGAAAAACATTCTTGCCAAAGAAACAGCCTTCGTTTTAAGAGACCTGTCCCAGAAATGTCCCTGTACAAAGAGATCTCTACAATAAACATCACTTTCACCATTTAAGAGTATTCTTTGTACATTGCAAGCTAACATTTGTCAAAAAACTACATTTTGCATCATAAAGTAATACAGTTTAGGAAAACACAGGTTACCGTTATCTGAATGAGACAGTACTATTATTCACAAATGCATAAAATCTAACTTATCTATGCAAAAACCTAGCACACTTGGCAGTCTACTAACATTTGCCAGGTTGCTACGTGCAGCTTATGGATGGTCAGCTTTAGGCTGGATAAGGATTTCCAAAGGCTCTCTGCAGTAACCATCAATGGGTTACTGGACATGGAACAGGAAAATGTACCTTTTTGGGACCAGAACTGTATTTAAAAATGTATATAATGCGGATACATTCTAGACACTTTACAAAGAACACATCAGTCCTTCCACTTCTACAGTAAAATGCACATTAACACACTGGCGTCCTTCTGCAGGAAAACTTTGTGGAAGAAAAATGGAAAGGAAAATATGCCCCATTTTTTTCTCAGTATAGGGTCCCCTTTTTAAATCTGTTAATTCAGTTATTATTCATCTTTACAAACTCTGTAGTGTAAACCAAGTTCTGTGAAGGGGATGAGGGGTCCTCTAAAGTGAGATCTATCATTTAGAATGCTTATGATTTATGTTTTCTGTAGCTCTGTCTGTTAGTAGTACTATGTCTAAAATACCCAATCATTTTCATGATTGTGTCTTTAGTATTTATATCATTCAACAGTGGTTTTTAAAGTAAATTTGTGGCCACATATTGCAAGACTAATGCATGCTTTAGCTCCCAACCCCAGGTGCCTGTACATGTTTGCATTTTTTAGACAACAGGTCTAGACCCCAGTATAATGAAGTCTCCTCATAAAGAAACAGCAACCAGCCCCTGTGGTTGCTGGCACAGGTCTGACCTCTCTTGCTTCTTGTGCATTGCTATTGGTAGATTAAGCTATCCCTCATTGACTAGTGATAATCCAAAAGAGAGGAATGAGAGGGGAAGAAGGTGAGCCATAGCCAGCAAACACAAAAGCAGAATACTTTCCAGTAATTAATTTCCAGACAACAATCTCTTAAACAATCAATGATTGTAAATGTCAAATATCCCTAAAAATAAATAAATATTGATAATAAAATGTATTATTTAAAAAGCACTAATATGTCTTAAGGTGCTGCACATAATGGGTTAAATATTTCCCTAATACTAGATTTTTTTTTTAAAAAAAACCAATTTTGGAAATTGCATACTTTCTTAATGGAAAATTGGGACCTTTAATCAATCAGTATAACGATGGAGAAATCATGTTTTACTCCTATTGAAAATACATTACTTCCAGTCGCAGTGTACATAAGTGAACAGATATTGAATGCTGTGTTATGCAGCTGTAAATTTAGGCGTATTTATAAGATACAAAAAGGTGCTGGTGAATGCTAAATGCAGAGGAAAAGGTTCAACATTTTAAGGGAGTCTGTGCACAGGATTTGAAGATTCCTCATCCTGACTGTTCAGTTAATTTTACATCTCATGTACAGGAAAAAAAAACCCTGGGTGATTAAACATAGCAGTGGGTGGATTGAAATGGGAAGCTTCTATTGTGTCTGACAAAGTTATTGATGGCAACATATCAGAAGTGGCACAGAGGGGATGTTGACATGTCACTGCAAAATGTAAATATTAGAACAGCCTGGCTTGTCAAAAATGGAGGTTTTTTTCAATAATATCTGAATATTTTGATATTAATGCACATGAAGTCAACACAAAAGGCACAGTATTAAAACTGCAATCAATTTAAAAGCATATACATGGTGATTAACAGCAAGATGCTTTATTCCAAACCAATCTTTCTACAATTAACTACTGCTAAATTAATGCAGTAACAGAAACATGTTCAGTAGCCTGTCCTCTAAGTTTTCTTTTGGTCGCTTATTAAGCTGTTTTCTAATTACTGACTAGGTGCCACATCCAAAGACTGACATATTAGTCAGTCTTTGGAGAACGCAATATCGTAGTGCGTTCCACTATGGTTCTCCCATCTTTGCAGAACTACAAGAACCAGCATGAACACACACCACACTCCATTGTTCAACAAATGGCACAATTGTACTAGTTGATATTTGCTGCCAAATTAAATATATACATGTAAGGACTAATTTTTGCAGTGGTTAGAGCTCTTGAAATGCAGCACCTGGGTTCTGGGTTCAGTTCTCACAGGGGCCACTGGTGCATGTTGGTTTACTCTACACCCTGTTTATGTGAGTTTCCAATTTCTGCTCGTATCTCAAACACTGGTAATGAGCTTCAGAATAATTTGTCCATATTTGGTGTATCCTTGTATGACTGTAAGGTGACACTAAGTTCCTCAGGGGCAGAGACTGATGTGACAGAACTATGTATTTTATAAAGTAGTAAGCAACATTTTGGCATGTAATAATTACAGCAGATCTCCAATCAAAATGGTCTTTTTTCTTAGTTGTTAGCACAGTAGGGAAGAGTTGAAACTGTCAGACTTTAAAATGTATCCAACACTAAAAACCTTTATTCTGTTGAAACAACCATTGTGTCTAAAGGGAAATGTTCATATTTTTCCATCTGCAGTCCACAACTAACCAGAGTCAACAAATTAATGTTAGCATAGATACAACATACAGAATATGCTCAACACATAAAAGTGTCTTAAGAACACGTCTTATTTCTGCAACCAATAGCACTTCTCATTTTTAGAATATAAAGACTTGTCACAGACTAAAGTTGGCTATACAGTGCTCGAATGGTGACTTGGTCAAACTTCTAGCTGTACTTGGTCAAACGTCTAGCTGTGCATGGCCCTGCAAGCTCCACCCAGCTCAACAAAAGTACTATTTTGGATCAACTTTTGATGAAGGAGCCAGATACAAAATTGTTGGCCTACACTATCAGCTGCAGTTACTGTTTAGGTATTCTGACATTGCTTGGCAGTAAAGATTTGTCCATTCACGTTTCTTTGGCGTGGATGGAGGAACTTGTTAGATTTCTTTTGTTCAGCCCATAGGTTAAAAAAAAGAAATCTATATGTGTATGGCCACCTTAGAATCTGAAAGACAAAATTACCAACTGCCCTGCTTCATTATGTTAGATCAAAGAAGAAGTTTTTTCATGATTTAATTAAAGCGGGACTGTATCTTTAAAAAGACAAAACAATTAACAAATAGGTGTGAGTAGGAACGTTGTGTATTGCAGAAGAGGAAGAATACTACTCTGAAATAAAAGCATCCTACCTTTCCGTTTGCAATTATCTTCAGAATGTACATTGAGCTGCCCATGCCTAGCTCCATGTACAATCCTGGCATCTTCAGAGTTCCAGGTTGAATAATCTCCCATGCGCATTCGTGTCCCCAGCCACCGTTAACAGAGGCACAGTACTGGGTTTGGAATTTGGAACAGCTCTACTGAATTATAGTACAGATGTATTTTTTGGCTCTTGGATATACAAAATGTATATATGGTGCCTAAATAATGCTAATAGGGATCAGGTTTCTATTCATTCTATAATACTGTCAAGCTTTAAAGTCAAAATGGGTGGCTGCAGTAAATGTTTTCCTAACATTATACATGTTTACCATTGAGAGTAAAATGTGCCTCCTTATATTTAAACAAAATTGAAATTTATGGTGGAGTTCTTCCTTGACAAAAAAAAATAAAAACTAATATACCTGTGAATGATTACTGATGGATTTTTTTAGATAGAATTGGAGGTCGCTGTGGACTGTTTGTAACACTGAAGTAAATGATATATGTGGTTTTGTTATGCGTGTATGCTTTTGTACAATCTAATAAAATATCCTAGAAAAATCTAATGTATGTTACAATAGTAACGCATGTCTTACAAACAATGATAATCGAGGGCTTTAACTAGTAAAACCTATTAAATTGCCCAAACAAACTTTCAGTACTGGAAAAAAAATGTTTTACATCCAATTAAACCACATGTTCTAAACTTTGGTTGATACGTGTGAATGACATATTCATTTTAATAATAGCAAAAGATAAATCATACTGTATATAAAGTGAGGAAGGTGTGATTTGGGAAACATTAATACACAAATAGTGGGCACTGGTAACAAATGTTTACATGTCAAGGTTCTTAGATATGATGGCTTTCCAAACACTGACTTTAATTAAAATGGGGTACACACCTTGGTAAAGTTGAGAACCACTTACTTAAATATGCCAGTAAATCAGTCAGCAGTTTTAGCATCTGCATTGTTGAGGGTTAGAACGTTAAAAGTCAGTTAAATCTCTTTATGTTAGTAGATAAAATGCAGCTTTTTCAGCTGGTAAGATGCAGTTAGCTATAAGAAGCAGCAGTCTACCACACTAAAGACAGATGGTTGCTGGTTTAGAAATAGATGTTCCCTCACTGGACTTGCATGGTCAACTATGATCTATATTGAGGAGGTTCCCCTCAGATGGTAATAACAGGAAGTCATTGTAACTTTCCCTAATTGGGACAAAAAAAAAAACACGATTAGTTAGAACTTCTGAAATGTTTACTTCTGTCTGTGCCGTAACTGTTCTGGGGACAAGAACACACCCAATTTCTTGTATGGGCAACCTAGGGACAAGAAGTGAGGGGAAAAGCTCCCTAATGTAAGTCAAAGACAGAAATAAAAAACTGATAGAATCTCTTCCAACTCTATCCAAAACTATGTTTTGGTTGGAGTTGGGCTCTAAGCTGTTGAAACTGCCAGTAGTTTATTTGTCTTTTGTTAGATGGCTTGGTAGCCTTGTAACACCAAAAGTTAACAGACACAAAAAAAGCTTTGAGAAAGGGAGTATTAAGTTGACTTAGCCCTGTGAATCTGTGTGCACTTCAAATTAGCCTACCATGTGAGAGGAAACTTAAAGGAGAACTATGAGGTGAGTGATTTCCACTTATCCTCATAGTTAGAGCCGACCTGTGACAAAGAAGCTGTCACAGGTCGGCTCTATCGATCGGGAAGTGAGCAGAAACATGCACGATCCGTTCACTTCTCGACTGTCTCCCTGCAGTGAGTGGTGACTGTTAGTCACCGCTGCCCGCAGGGATTCCTTCCACCAGCACTGAGTGGAGGAACAAATGGGGGAGGGGTCGGCACAGCTGGCTCTGCTCCTAAATAGGCAGAGCCAGCTGTCACTCGCGCAGCTGGGTGGATCTCGACAATAATGTCGGGATCCGTCCCGGCTGCGGCGCTCACAGTATATCGCGGGCAATAGACTGAGCTTTGGGTCACGGGTGGACGATATTATATGTCCTCCCTTGACCCTAAAGAGAACTATGGGAAAAAACACTTACCCCATAGTTCTCTTTCAAATAAATAGGAATTTCACTTGGATATGACTGGGTGAATAAAGCGAACACCCTATTACTTCAGTAAATCATCCTCTACACATCAAGGGCATTCCCTTTGCATGTAGCAATTTTCCTTTCAGGAGAGTCATATTTTGCCTAAAAAAAAGATACATAAACAGCTTGTAGCAGTTAGTCACATTGAAATGTTAAAAATGTCTTGCCACACATGCAAGTAGCTTTCTCAGCTTTGTCTAAACCTTCACGGATGTTTGTTTTTTTGTCAATAATTCTTGCATTTGTGGAAAACGAGTCAAAGGGAACACACTGAGAACATATATGGTGCTTTGACATTATCTGTAGATCTGACAAATGCTGGAGCATTTGTTTGGTTGCTTTGACTTAAAGAAAACTGATTACTTCAGCAGAACTGAAAGCCTTTCTTTTCCTGTTGATTTTGGTCTTCTCTTTGATGCAAGGCTGACCAAGGTTAACAGTATGAATTAATTAATGCAACTCAGGTTGGATATTCGAAAATGGCATCTCCAGTTATTTTTTTTTAGAATTTACCTGCACACCGATTGGCCTATACAAGAGAACCAACTAACATTGATGTGGTTCAGAAAGTTCTAGTCACTGATGTGAGAATAGTGTAGGTTTTGATGTGCCTTTTTCTGAATCAACAGAATAAGTTAAACTTAAAGGAGAACTATGGGGTTAGGGCTTTTCCCCATAGTTCTCCTTAGGGTAATGGGAGGACACAAACTAGCGTCCTCCCGTCACCCTAAGCTCAGTATACCGTGAGCTACAGCTCGCGGTATACTGAGACGCCGCAGCTGAAGCGGATCCCGACAATTATGTCTGGATCCGCCCAGCTGCGTTAGTGACAGCTGGCTCTGCCTATCTAGAAGCAGAGCCAGCTGTACCCGCCCCCTCCCCCGTCCGTTCCGCCAGTCAGCGCTGGAGGATCGGAGCGAGGAGGGGGATATCCAGTCCTTCCCCTGTCACGGCAGAGAGCCGTGACAGGATGGTGAAGTGAGCGAACGCCGGTACGTGTTCCCTCACTACCCGATCTACTGAGCCGACCTGTGACAGTCTCATTGTCACAGGTCGGCTAGAACTATGAGGTGAGTGAAAAGCACTCACCTCATAGTTCTCCTTTAAGAACCTTAATGGTTTTTTTTATAACCTTGTGGAAAATCAGCCTAACGTCCTGCAGCATTATAAGATAACTAAGCCAAGTTCTCTAGTATTAACAAACTACTGCAAATTCATATTTGCAGAAATAGCAGACTTCAAGTCCTATATGTATTTTTTACATAATTTAACTGATGAACCTAAAGCATACATTATCCCTAGTGGAATATTTCTTATTTACAGGACTAACACTTTTACACAGGAAATGATAGAAAGCAATTTTATTTAAAATAAAATTAATGTTCAAACATTCTTTTATATTATTTATGTTATATAGGTTATCTACACATTTTCCTTTCAAGTCCTCCCAAGCAGACAAGGATAATGTGTAGCCCAGTGTAAAAGAATGTGTAAATATAAGTCAAATGAATTAGTATGGTAAACTCCAGCCCTGCATTGGAATCTTACATTTCAGAAGTTTTTGTAACGTTCCTGTCCTTGGAAGGGATTACTAAATCATTTAAAATAGTTGGCAAAGACAAGCACAAGCTTGTAGGTAAATGATTAACTTTTCTACACATGGGAAAGCATTGTTCTTCAATAGGCCTCAAAGCAAATTCTCTACAAAGGACCAGGAGCGATGGAGAAATATTTTTTATCCTCAACTTAAACATGTCTAGCATATGCTTCAGTAATGAACAATTTGTTAAAACACGTGGCAACAGTGCAGCAATGCAGGACTTGCCAGTCTCTGACCACAGGTTACAGTTTTTGGAAAGCAGGGCAGGGGAACCGTCACAAGACTGTACTGGCATTTGGGCTCTTTTGTTTTCACATGTCTGTCTGTATGGGCGCCACAGTTTTGCCAATGTATATAACATTTGGGATTTATTTAACACCATGTAAGCTATCACGGACAGGGCCCTCCTTACCATCTTGCCTTGATTTGTATTGTAGCTATAATGTCTTCCTTAAATTGTAAAGTGCCTTGCAAGCTGTTGGCGCTCTATAAATCTTTTATAATAATATAATAATGAAAACAGAAATCCTTTTCCTCTTAGTGAGCAAGGCAATCATAAAACTGTAAGAAGGAGTGCTGTGAATCAGGTGTGAAGGGGTCACTTACATCTGTTTCAAGATAACTTATCATAGTATTTTTTTTACCTAAGAGCAAATATTGTCCATTATCTACAAAAAAAGAGAACAGGGTTGAGGGTTGAGAATGATGCCAATGAGTTTACTAGGGAAAGTCACACCTCAGTGACAGTTGGTAAGATGCATTTGTATTGGTTTAGCTGGCTGTTTGTTCTTTTGCTAATTGAATTAACATTTGTATTAGTAATTGTACTGTCAGTATTGTGATATAATAAAAAATAAAAAAATAGCAGAATTTTCTTATGATTAGGATAAAAGGCAGAATTTCCCATACTAAGTACTTTTTCCATTATAGGGGTGGTGGATCATGAATTATAATGCAAATCTCAACAAAGGGCAATGCTTGCAATGATTTAAACTGGAAACCTTTAGCTGTTACTTCCCTGAACACTTATCGTCCTATATTATCCAATCTCCGCTTAAAGACCATAGCTTCTTTATTCAAATAATTCGGTTTTTAGAAATGGAAAGAAAAAAAAAGGACCTTTTGATTTTGGAACAACTGAATAACTCACTGAATTCAAGCTTGTCAGCGTGATTGGTATATAAAAAAAAAATAAGTATTTTCAACAGTAGTAGAGGCAATCTAACCTTATTACAAGAGTTCAGAAAGAAAAAAAAGAAAAATACAATAACTATTATTAAATAATTTAAAGTGCAGGACAGCGCAAATTACATATAAATTCTGACAAGTTTCATGCACTAGCTCCTAATTATAGAGTGCCATCAGTTTCTGTTTTTATACACATACAGTCTACAGGTGAAGGCAGAAACAAGCCATTCATTACCAGAACCAATGGCCTTGGGTAGACATGTGATATGCACTTCAGGATCCCCAACACTGAGAGAGAGGTGTAAAACTGTATATAAGGCAGTACTGATGCTCTGTTAATTAACATCTGACTATTGTGAGAATAAAACAAGGAATCAGGGTGCAAAAGCACAAAGGTGTGAGATGACTTCAAGTATTTGGAATCAGTAACTTGAAAATGAAAATGTCACTTTAAGTGGAAAAGTTTAAGAATTCAGGGGGACATAATATAAAGCTTTCTTTTGTACCTATTTAAGCTCTACTCCAGCTTAAGGGGGAAAAAAGTAAACATGAATTGCCCTGCACCAGATAAAATAAAAGATGAAGCGCTTATTGCAGTACACACCCACTGCAATACTAATCTGCTCTGTGGTCTAGGGCTAGTCCTCCTCTGGACCGAATGATGTCCAGTACCTTTCAACACACTTTTGTTACCAGGGTGTAAAAGTCTTGCCCCCACTGGGTACATCACCAGACCACCCTTGGCTAACATTGGAACACTTTAGAGAGCGGTGCCACATCATTACATGGCACTGGTCTCTGTACCTTTCAGGACCCTCCCACCACCTGAGAAAGAGGACCAATGAAATCAAATCATCAGACCAAAGACATTAAAATAAGGCTGACATGGTGTTGTCCAGGGGGTGGGGCATTCTAGAGGGCTTTACCTTTAGTATCCAACCATAAAAGGTAAGCCATTCAAAACTGAAATGCAAGTTAGGTTACCCAAGAGTTATATTTTAGTGTCAGAGGGAGTTTGGTGGGCTGAGTCAACTCTTGACTTCTTTTGGAGACTTCACTAGCAAGATCCACTTAGCATTTTTCCCAACATTGTTCTTGCCCAATTTGGATTCTTTTTATGCTTCCCTTGAGCTTGTGGTATTCTCACACCTCCTGCTGCTCTCATCACAGTATAAATTACATTGAATATAAACAGAAAAAGTGAGTGCACCTAAAATGGCTGTGGGAAAAGTACAGATCCTGGAAAAGCAAGCTCAGAAATTTCACATATGGAAGCTATGAGCAACACAAGAACTCATTTGGTGGTTGAAAAAATTATAAGTTTTGAGTGAAATAATATTTGAACATGCCCAAAACACAGGAAGGTGGGTCGCCTGTCTGCCAGTCACTTAACAACAACCATTCATGCCAGTTGGGTGCTATAGTATATCTAAAGCCACATTTTGTTTTACAGTTTGCATACAGGAGGGGAGGAGTAAAAACTAGGGCTGTGCAAATTAACGATTAATTTCTCGATTAACCGTTAATCTTTTTGATCGATTACAAAAATTTTGATCGATTAAAAATGTTTTGAAACTTGTTCTGCAGGAGCGCCAGCCAAGGCATTGGCCTATACACATACAGCACAGCAATGAAGTAATAAAATGAACTAGGATCACACTAATCCAGCACGTTATTATTCTGAGTTGCCCCACTCAAGCGGTGGCCATATTGACTGGGGTACGTGAGATTAATAGCGTGCTGGATTAGTGTGATCCTAGTTCATTTTATTACTTCATTGCTGTGCTGTATGTGTATAGGCCAATGTAGTTGGATCTGTATGTGCGTTATAATTAATCGAAATTAATCGATTAAAACAAGATTCAATCAATCGAACACGAAAATTTTAATCAGTAACAGCCCTAGTAAAAACCACTCATTTTTTTCCAAATGTGTCTCATTAGGGAGAGTTTCCTTTACTTCCTGTCCTGTAGACTCAATAAGGAATTAGAGGATATATTTCCAATTAAGACATATCCCCTCTGGGGACAGCTGTTATAGGAAGTGTCACAACTAGATTTTTCTTCTACTCCTGTTCTGGTGACAATTCATACTTTTGGATTTACCCTCACTTTAATTTCCCACGGCATTAATGATCAGGACAATTACAGAGAGTGAATTTCCCTTAACAAGAACAAAGACAAGAATAAAAAACCTGACAGATGTTCTAACCCCTTATCAATCTATTGAAATTAAAAAGAAAAACATTTTGCCTTTAGTTACAGTTATAGTTTAGTTTGCCTATGTATTAATGGGAGCAGGAAGGACCATCCAGATATTAACATCACTCATCTTAAGGGCAACAAGAGCAATTAGATATGGTTCTCCTGAAAGGAGTTATCTCATATCTATGGCCAGCCTTTAAATACTTTTATGTGAAAACCAACAGGGACAATACAGTATATCAACACTATACCTGTCCTAATTCAACAAGATCATAACATATACAACACATGGTTGGTAGACACAAGATCTTCATGCTAGAATTCCCAGGACATATTGAGCCAGTAGGCAGTTCACTTCACCCATGTCCACATAAAAAAACAAAACTGGCATTGTTTAGTTTAACTCATACAAATACTTTCAACAATGTGTATGGGCATTTATTTCACTGCATAACCAGCATTACTTATGCAATAGCTTGTGATTCCAACAATATACTAAAAAAGATATTCTCAGTATTGGATTTATAATCATGGCACAACAGAAATTACAATTTTGCACCTAGATACAGAATATTCTGGCTCTAAAATTGAACCGCTAAGTATTTTCCATCAACAATGTTTGATTTCCAGGAAAGCCTGCACCGAGGAAGATTCAGCCATTACTGCCCTCTGCTTTTGAAAATGCTATTTGCCTGGCTATCATCCTCAATAAAATATTTCAGTACTTTCTGATTCACTGGCTTATGACGATTATGCAAATCAGAAGTTTTCTAATCTGCATGTCTATTCTGGGTCATTGACTGAAAAAATATGGAAGTCAATGGATTAGCATGATAACCAGGCAACTAACATTTTTAGAAAAAAAAAAAAAATCAGCAACAGCAGCGTGTGTAGTATAGCCTTTCCATGTAGATTGTGATTTACAACCTGCAGTTTCTCCTCTATTCAATCAAGTGAGTGTGAAGACTTGCACACTGCTAGTAACAGATTAATCTCCTATCTATATATCCCATTCAAATCTATCTATCATTAGTAACAATTAATAATACAAAACCATGTATAAACTAGTCAAAGGGGGACGATTTGCTGACTTCCATCATCCAATTATGTGCGAAGTTGTTCTTCCTTATTATTCAAAATCTGACTTTGTTTGTTATAGTTAAAGAAGGAGGTAGCAGGATGGTAAGGAAGGTGGAGTAGAAGTCAAATTAGGATACAGTCAACAAACTACTTCTGGCCACACAAGGTAAAATACTTCTGTTTGTTACACTCTGTAGCATCTTCTCTTCTTTGTAGCCAAATTAAACCTTACAACTGACCATTAGCAGGTGTGATAAATCCACTCACTGTGCCCGTTTCCTGGCACTGACGCATGGGAAGTATTTGTTGGCAGGGGCTGATATAAGCCAGTGGCAGCAGGCCTGAATCTGGTTGCTGCGCAAGTAGCAGCGTGGCCGTGCAGATAACAAAGACAATTGTTTTCTGGATGAATGGAAATCTGTTTTCCGGCATACACTTACAGAGTAGATTTACACCAGTAGATTGAAGCCTATAGAACACGCTCATCCTAAAAATATTTACATTACTGCTGACCACAGCCAGGCTGCTGACAGAATAGCTTATATTGATGCTGTGGATAACAGCAGAAACACTAGCATTTTGTGAACAAGACAAGTTGCTTTCCTGCTGCGAAGCTCCAGCCAGGACAGGCAATCTGTAATAATATCTATCAGTGCCACTGTGCTCTTACAATTATTCCTCACAGGTCAGCGTGCAGCCACCTCTGGGGTGACATACCAGCAGAGCTGTGATCTGTGTTATTATTACTGCTGGGTAAGCCAGGCAGTAGAGGGTAGAGAGGCCATTCTGGTACCTTTAAACTGTCTTATTAAAACTATAGAGAACAGGTACCATTAATTGTGAGCTTTGTATATTTGAAAAAATTACTCTTTTCTAGTCAATCAAAAGAAAGGTCTGGGATTATACACAGACAAATAATAGGTTTCTCATCATGTTCACACTTCTTGAATGTATTTGTTTGAGCCTTCTGTGTACAAGCAGCATCTCCCTATTTCTGTGTCATGTTAATCATCTTTAGCTTCTAGTGAGCTTACAAAGGTACCTTCTCCTGCAAACTGTGCAACATCCATAACCAAGTGCACACGTATTACATTTAAAGAATTGGACAAATAAGCAATTGAGGGCCATGTGTTGGCATTCTTTGTCTAAAGTCTTAATTAGTTCTGTTGTTAGAATGGTACTCTTCTCCTGATCCAAGTCTATATGAAGACCCTCATCCCTCTGCTCCACATGTTCTTTCAGGGTCCTCCTATCTTGCTTTTATGTTTAAGATGTTTAATCCTTTATCTTAGACTCCCCCATTCCCCTGGTTCCTCATGTTTTTCCTTCTACACCTAGGTCCCATTTTTTAAATATCATATCTTCTCCTTGTCCACATTCCTCAGGTTCTCCTACTCCTGGTTCCCATCTATTAAATATTTTTTTCATTTTTTTTTTCATTTTCTGGTCCACATATCTTAGACTCCTTCTACTCCTGATTCCCAAACAATAAATATAATTTCATCTTCTGGCCCACATCTGTCAGGTTCTCCTTCTATTCCTGGTTCACATCTATTAAATGTAATTTCTTCTTATGGTCCACGTCTCTCTTCTACTCCTGGTTAATAGCGTTCAAATCATTGTTCTATCTTTATTTATAGTCTTATTCCTTGTATTTTGGATTCTGAAAAGTCATGTCTATTAGGAACAGAATAAGAGTGTACTCTTATTCTTTTCCAAATAGACTTTTTTTAGAATCCAATTCTTACCTTTTATGTTTATTCAAAGACTATTATTCCTTACCTACTTGAAATTGGAGCCTCAGAGGTCATCCAGAACAAAGGCTAAACATACCAGGTCATTTTACCTCTCTCCAGCACCTATTAAAAATCAAGTATACTGATCTTCTTATAGATCTATTGCCCTGGTCCTCCTACTCCCGGTCAATTTCTTCTTGGTAGCACTCACAACTCTGCTAATGCAATTATAGATTGAATGTCTCTAACTGTTTCCACTGATCCATCTTATCCCTCTCACTAACTTTTTTTTTACTTACAAAGGTGGAAATCCATACATATATAATGCTTATGGAACAACTTTTACATATCCAATATGTTTACTCCTTGCGAGTACACACTTAATTATAGAGATGTCAGAAGGCGGCATTTCAGTAGGCAAAATGTAAATAAAAACTAGCATCCTTGCAATAACTACCCAGATATGCAAGGAGAGCCTAGGAAATAAAAAAAAGAACCATTTTGTCATGCAAAACTGAGCTGGCAGGGTCTCTGCAATCAATTTGCAAAAAAATAAGTCAGGTTGTTTGGATCTTAGCAGATTTCATTAAGCTGCAGAAGACAGATTTCCAAGTAAATGCAGACTCAGAGCGGCAGGCTGCTTGGTAAACTGGCAGTCCCTTCTCAGAGTGAGATGAACTAATGTCACAGGCATGTTTAATAGGTTAAATATGGAGGATTGATGATATTTTTTTAATTGGACAGGTACATGTCCATCTCTATTTTATTCAGGGGCACAAATGCTACTTAAAGCAACAAAATTGTCCTACACTATTTTACATTCATTTATTAGGTTTTTTTTGTTTTTTGACACTGTACATAATGAAATGTTTTTATGCATAATACTGTATAATCAGGTCCAAGAGTAAACAACCTTTGTCCTACCCACTCTTTATAAAATGACTGTAATGCCAAAATCAGCCATAGAGATGAAGCTTTCAATAAACTGAATTCATTCATTCTAGGTTTGAGTACATGGGGACCGATTTAAATATATTAAAACAACAAAATAGAATTGAGACAATAGCAAACAATCACACACAATCTTTGATCAGTGTAATTGCAGTTTGATTTTGTTCGTACTTATAGACCACACTTCATAAACAATATTGATTATCTTTTTGTATCAACCCTTGATGCTTTAGATATATAACAAGGCCATGTAAAGAATGAGGTTTAGCAACCACAAAATAAACACAAATAACTGTGCATTTTCACAAGCCTATGGCACCTGCATTAAAGCGGAACTCCAAAGAGAAATAAAAGACACAAATAATCCATCTCTGTATTCACTAATAAACCCTTAAATACATTTGAGAAAAAAAAACATTTAGGGATGAAACAAAGTGTAAGCAATGCAAGAACCTGAATTTGACATGGTATCAGCCTTTTGCAGTAAAAGCTCAGATAGGGAGAGGTAGAAGCAGCACAAGTCAGTTGTGCAGCAGTACATGCTGATAGGAGATGAGAGCAAAGTGACATAAAGATAAGCTCATCGGTCTGCTGCTTCTGGTTTCCCAGGCAAAGGGTTAGGGTGCAGAGGAGACCTCTAAGTGTACTGAGCTAAATTAGGAAAAATCACATCTTCTGCCTTGTCAGACAGGGTGGTGCTGTGTGGCAGAGCTGTGTACATTTCAGAACTGAATAGACATAAATACAAATTATTTGGCAGGTAGCAACTCCCTTCATGTACATGTCAATGGGCACTCTAGTTAAATGCGGCGTTTTTCATTGGAGCACATACGGCTGAGAGTTTGCTGACCTGCGTTTGATGTACAATCCAAATGCACATCAATCACACAGGACATCAACAAATATCGGCATGAGCCCCTTTATATATTTTATCTATATTTCATCCGTGTATTAGGTTGTTTGCCTTAAGTTCAGCTTCCCAATATTATGCAATGAGCGTTCACAAAACCAGGCTCAGCTTTCCAATTCCGGTATGTACCATTGACTCTGTCAGTCATTAGTGAATAGTGAAAGAAATATGCTTGCTTTGAGCTGTGATATTTACTACATCTTAGCGGCCCATCTTATGTGCTGATATGCAGCTTGTTACTGTCACTACTGAATAGCTAAACAGGCTAAGCACAGCAAGTAGAAAAGCTGGGGGAACCCGCCTTATGCCACACTGCTGGCTATCACAAAACATCAGCAGTCTTTTAAGGCCTCTTTAACATTTTGTAAGCTTATAATAAATATGGGGACTAGTGTCCACCAGATGTCAACACTCATCAACACATCAGACGCTGCTTGTTTTATTCATATTAAAGCTTTAATCCCCAACTGTTGCAAATTTTAGCTCATAATGACGTGTTTTCAAATAGTCTTCTTGTCCTTCGAAATACTATCAATACGTACTTCGGCTCACAATATACATTAGAATGCAATGTCGTCCTGTAGTGCAGCAATGTAATGCATGCACGTTATACGCACTTATGTAAAAGCAATAATGCTATGTATACCAATGCAGTATATGGTCTAATATGTCATTAAATGGTTCCAAACTGCACATTCATTCAAAAGATACTTGGGTTCATTTATAAGTCAATATAAAAACATGAATATTGCTTACAGAAATCCCCCGTGCTTTAAGTTTCTGATCTTTAGGATACGAAAGCTATGAAGCATTGTATTTCTTTAGATTTAAAGTATTTGTAAACCTAATCAATATAATCTCATTGTCATGTAATTTCACATTTTCAAAATTTTCATATATGCAGAAATGTTTTCATTAATTTCATTAATTTCTGGTCTCTTCTGTTATCGGTTAAAACCCTCTGTCTCTGTCCACTAATTGTTCTCCTGCCTTATCCCCTGTCGTACGTTCTTTTAATATAGACTACAAGGGGTTATTCAACACATATTATATAGGCATGTTCCACTGTTGTCACCATCAGGACACCTGCCCTGTGAAATGACATGCAGTCTTTGCTGGGGTGCATGCAAAGAGGCAGGAAGTGACTGCAAAGAGGCTGCAGGAGATAGGTGGCAAAGAGACCCGAAAGGATGATAAAAAGGTAGAAAAACAAGTGCTTTACTTTAAAAATGGCAATGTTTTATGACACGTGGTGCATTAAAAAAAATTAATGTAATTCAGTTAGGGATTACATCTACTTTAACCAAGATACATAATATCAAATCTAAAGCCTACACAACATGTTCTTCTTTTCAAAATGTACTAGTTCTCCACAGAAAAAAAAAGGCAAAAAACAATCAATTTCTTCAGGAACAAAAAAAAAACTGAAATCCTCCCACAGTCTGTTATTACCTATCATCGGGTTTTATAGTGACAGGATTGTGCTATAATTTTTGAGAAAACTTCAGCATAAAATGCCATAAAACTCACACATAGACGCTATGGATCATGTTAGCCTCTGCACAATCGCTGGCTGTACTTTTTATTGAGGGGTAATTTACTCAGGAATGGTAACATATATACATCCAGGAGGTCAAATTGAAATCATTGTACTTTTTGACCATAAGGGTAAAATTCAAAGACAGCATGACAGAGTGGTAGGTCATGAATTAAGAAACTGATCTAATTGTGTATAGCGGCAGCTCAAACTCCACAGCATTTTCTATTAACTTACTTGTATGGATTTGTTTATTGAACTATGGTTAGCCCATTATATCAACAGAAGCTATGACAGATTATATACACAAGGGAGCTAATCATGTCCCAGGGGTACAACTACATTTTATTCCATACATCTTATAAGAACCAGAGCCCAGTTGACATTGTAAACCGTGCTAATGTTGTTACTTGGTACTATCATATTACAGTTGAATATCAGGAGTCAGACATGTGGATTACCATGAGCAAAAATACTGAGCGGTCCAAACCCACCCAATAATACTCTCATAATTGTAATAGCTGAGTACGTTTTTGAGGGTGACACAGACAAGAATCTGAATTCTGTGTCAGATCTGCTGGAATCCGATCAGTTGCTAGGAGGCAACAACTCTTCTTTTGTTTTACAGAGCTAAAATAACCCATCTGAGAGAAGAGAGTTTTCATTTAAAATCTTTCCTGCCTTGCCAAAGTTGATCTGTCACAATGACGACAGAAAGTAATCATTTAATTTTGAGAGTCATAATATCTGCATGATCGGACTCAAGGTACCTGCAGTTTACAGGCAACTGAAGGAGTTCAGGAGGTTTCTGTGTTACTACATCAAATATGATCAGGTATTTCCAATCAAATTTGAAAGCATCATCAAAGACATGGATTTAAAGTTGTCTAACAATACACCCCATAACTGGATATGTTTCTTGACTAGTAAATCACTATAGTAAATCCTCATTGAGAATCCTGCAGAACTACCTAAAGCTCTCAATGAGATTCCATTCTGCCATATTCTCAAAGTGAATGCCACCACCACTAGCCTTCTCTAATGCATTTTGCACGCATTCCCCTATAACAGTCAGAAAACACTAACTGGGTCATTCACAAAAGGGTGAAGAGTTTGGAGAAGGCAGGAGAAATGAACAATCTAGGACAACATAGCTGAACTGGAAAGTGAGCTGAATTAAAGAATGTTTCCAAATCAGCTATTTTGTCCTAGATTGTTCACTTCTCCTACCTTCTCCAAACTCTTCACCCTTTTGTGAATAACCCTGTAAAATTATTGCAGATAGAATTTTTATAATAATTTGCACTATTAAAAGTAGTAAACATGTGCCCGTTTCTTTAACATGGAGTTTGGAATGGTGGGCAAACTAAATTGCAACAAGAATGCACAAGACAAATCAAAATGGTTCTGTATAATTGAAATAGACTCAGTAGTGGGAAAAGATCCTGAGACTTCTGTGCGTGCACAAAATGAGAAGGTGGGCCAGTGGTCTCTTTAGCAGACAACTGAAATAAGGTGGTGTATACATTGTGAGCATAATACAGCACATGGGGATGTGACATGTTCTGTCATCCACAGAAATTAGCTGCTTTCCCCGCTGTCAACTGTACATGCCCTGACTCAGAGACACATTATCATACCACTGCAGTCTACAGAAGTATACACTGAATTCTGGAGTATGAATGTTCTGATTAAACAAAATCCTACCATTATGGTGTTTGTTGTGGGTATATATTCGTGTGTTTTAAGGTCTTTTCTTTTTTATCACATGCAAATACTGTTCTTTGGGTAGAAACATTCAAGTGTATATACGATGATTTATAAAAACATTTTAAAGATAAATATTCTGAATGCTTGAATAACTCTGAGCCACTATTGGTGGTTAACTGGCATCTGTAGCAATCATACAAATATTCCTCAGGATCCCTAAAATTTTATAAGTCCAGCACACAATTTGTTCAATAGTACCAAGCCCCATTTAAGGGGTACACATTGATTTTTTTATGAGAAAAAATTTAATCTGGACGTTGTACATTCTGCTTTGGGTTCTTACCTCCTTCCACATCTAGTCCCTACTAGGAGAGTTGCCTAAGGAGAATCACTTCCTATACACTGCTTAAGACCTGACTAAAAACACCTACTACTTTAAAAGATCCAACACCCCTTTCTTCTTCTTCTGGACCATTAATGTCTCTATATTGTTACTTAAAATATTATGTATAAAAAAATTGCTGTCAGAAAATGAGAAGCAAGGGGAGAAACACAATTTCTTGGACTTCATAATACAATTCTATAATATACAAAGTGGTAATGGACAAGACATAAATTACATCCTGCCTTTACTTATAGATCTTTATATGTAATGTGGCCAATTAATGGTCAGTTTAACATGCTGTTCCATCCCAAATTAAATGTTACAGTATCTGTTCTTGCTCTGCCGCTATGTCTGCTTATTTCAAATGATTGGAAAGTTCCTATAGCAGGGCATTAGTTTAATTTTGCGGCCTGTCTGCGATGCGTTTCCTACTAGAGAACTGAAAAAAACTAACATGTATGCATTTTAAATTATAGCGCCCATTAAAAAAAAAGTAAAACTGAATTATACATATTATGTTTCCAAAGTCAACCGCACAAATTCTCAAAAAGGAGATCCATTTCCCCTTTCTAACTGTGCTGCACTGTATGAAACAAAGCTACTTTGGTCAAGTGAAATCCTCAGATTTATGTATGTATAGATAATCTCTCATCAGTTATTTGGAAGAGGCCATGTAGTAAAAAGCTGACGCTTAAGAAAGAGCTTAGCTAAGTGCTGTTTGCATCTACACTGTCAACATTTCAAAATCCCAATGCGACTTTTGAAAAACAACACTTTTGGAGAGAAGACTGTAACTATGGGATCCCTGGGGCTTCATGGGTGTGGAAAAAAAGTCTTGTGAACCAACAGCAGATTTTCTTCCAGTGCTTTATTAGGGCAGTCCCTATAATGACACAATAGTGACGGCAGACACAGCATGGCTCAACCGAAACTGCTTGCACCATAACAGGAAGTGAGGGTAACTACCTAATGGGGACACCAATGGAAAATAAATACTGGCAGATCTAAATAAATCTAAACCATTCCTATGCCAGCCCACTAAAAAAATTTACCATTATTTTTGTGTTCCTCTTGATTCCTGTTATTTATGACATCTGTCAAAAAGACAGGAAGTGAGAAAAATAAAAAATCTTCTTTAACAGGAAAAGGGCCGGCACAGAAATTGACAGAGATTCTAACCTTTTCCGACCCAGAATCAAGAACTTTTGACTGGAGTTGGGCTTTACAACCTTTAAACTTCAGAAACTGTGACTAAATTTACATTAGGTTAACATTTAAATAGTATATTTTTTTAATAGTTACGATATTAGAAACCTCCAAAAAAAAATAATATTTGTACCATTGTTCTCTAAAGGTTTGTGGACACTGGTTGTGTTGCCCACATTTTGCAATCAAATGTTTTATGTTTCAAAGATGGTGCATAATTACATGCACGTTAAAGAGTGGCACACTGAAAACATCTGACATACTGCACTACAAGATGCGCTGACCTGCAAGTCCCATTTAAAGTCAATTAATGGGACCTTTTAAAAATGTGATACAGTGCATCTGAAAATGCATGGCAGCACGTGTTATCACAATACATGTTGCCTCATGCCTTATTGTATGAAGACACCTTAATGCTATGTCTTTACTACAGTCATCAGAAGCCTGATAACACTGACAAAGTTAAGAAAAAGATGCGTGTTTTAAAAGATGCAAACTGAAACCTAAAAAAATGAAACGCCTCTATATGAAACAAAGGTCATTCATTATGCTTGATCTGATAGGTTTCACTTGACTTGTTTTAGTCTCAAGTTATTGAATCTGTTGGTTCTCATTATAGTGTATCAACATTAACTAATGAGACAGATTGTAATAGAAGATATCTATACGGCAGAATTATTAGTATGGACAGCAGACTGAACAGATATGTAGCTAATTCATGAAGACTTATTACTTCCCTGGAGGACAAATATTAATACTTACATACCTCAAAAGCCAAATGTCAAATATATTAGAATTTACTTACAGGGAAACTATTGCATATTTAAAATAAGCATTCATTCTTATGTATTACTATTTTGTTGTACTTTTGCATTTTGTTTCTTACTTGCTGCTCTGCATTTTCACAAGGGTATTTTAAATACAAAGATACATTTTCTGCCTCTGATGGCCATCTATATAGAGTCAACAACC
>NW_017306384.1:2003968-2006023 GCF_000935625.1 Nanorana parkeri | reverse complement strand
TATATATACACATACACACACACATATATAGCTTTAGAAACATTAACAAAGACCAAGGTTGTTTGCATTAATATGATCTAGTTAATTTACACACAAAAAAAAGGCCAGATTCCCTTTAAAAGTGACAATGTACAGAAGGTATGTGTATCAGTGATTTCCCTATAGAATTTTAGTGGGGACAACACTGGGGTAGATTTTTGAAGGAGTAGAGCATGTTCACATTGCAAAGTGAATTTTCACTTAGCTTATTGAATGCGGTGAAGCTAAGAGAAAATTTGATTTGCAATCTCATACAAGATTTGATAATTGAACTCAACACAGTTTCACCTCATTCACTAAGCTGAGTCAAATTTCACTTTGCAAAGTGAACATGCTCTACTCCTTTAATAAAGTAAGTCCAGTTGAGAGGAAGAGAAACACAGTACATGGGATATCAGCACTGAAAAGGTGCCTGCTTAACCATAGGCATCCTGATCACTTGAAAATGATAGAAAGATACCAGTTTAATTTAAACCGACCCTTTCCTTTGCCTGTAAGAATACGTTTAACTACCTTCCATGGCCGTTTGTGAATGGCCGGGCGGGAGTCTGCTAGGAGCGGGAGGGCGTCTTAAGACGTGAGCATGTAAACAGCCAGTCTAGAGACGCCCGATCGCTTGCAGGAGCTTCGGGGGTGCGGCCTCCCCCCCCCCCCATACCTATGTCCCGCCGTCTCCTCGCCGCTGCCGGTCCGTGATCCGATGTGGCCGGTGCGGCTGGGACCGGCACGGCGACGCTCTAACAGCAGATCAAAGGGAGATCATTACTCGATTTCCCTTTGATCTCTCTTCCTGTCCCCGAATGCAGGAAGTGATGTATATTACATCACTTCCTGCATTCAGTGTCACTCTCCGGTGCAGAACACCGGAGAGAAGCTGATGAAGCAGATCTCTGCTTCATCAGCTTCTGTGGGGGTCCCTAGGTGACATCAGACGTCTTGGAGACCCCTGACCCCTTGCTACAAGGAATGGAGGAAAGAAAGCTCTGTAAAAGCTCCAAATTCAGTTGTCAGAGCTTTCACAGGGCTATGTGATGGAGTTGAATAAATCACAAAAAAGGGCAGATCCCTTTTAAAATTCCCTAGCGTTACACCAGAGAGGGGGGAGTGAGTTGCATACTCACTCATGCATAAGTATATGCTGCCAAGGGTAGGGAGACTTAAAGGACATCCAGCACTGAAAAAGGAAAGGGCCATTCCAGGCCACATTTACAATTCTGGTATGCGGAAACACACATCAGAACTGACATGTGGCTTACCGTTTACCTATAGAAGTTATGAAAGTTGTCTTTTTTTGCAGCTCAATGTAATGATGAGATATACAAGCCACACTAAAACCCATGATTTCTATTTGTGTGCACAGATTTAAAACTAAGGTGGCATTAGGGAAGCAATATTTTCCAACACACAGTTGACTTCCTGTCTTCATAGAAGAAAACTACCAAGTGTAATTTTGTTGCCTCAAATGGAACTTACGCTGAGCAATACGATGCACTGCAAAGATATAAAATGTCATATAAAATGTCAAAAAACTCTCTTTCAGTAGAAACATGTCATTCCTTTCATACATATCTATGAATTAAATTAATACGGCTTTTACATAATGTAAAGAAAGCATTTCTTGGTTCCAACACAGTGGCCCTTTAATTGTGAATCTGGTACATTCTGATAAATGGAAACTTTTACATATTTCAGTTGCAGATTATTAAAATCTCTTTTGAAAAAAGCTATTATATGAAACCTCATTTAGGCACAGTGGACCTATAATCTATAAAAGATGTGAGTATGCTGTACAGTGTAGAGAAGTTGCCTTCATTGCATATTTGCATGCATAATTATGTGTAGAAGATACACGTTGCTTACTGGGTTAGGATCTTTCCAGAGACTACACCTTTAATAAGAAAACAAAATAAAAATACAACAAAGGATGGATGGAAAGATGGAAAGATCCCGCTCAGTTCTGGAAGGTTCTTGAGTGCTTTCAATCAATTTTATTTATATGCAAAAATCGGGGATACG
>NW_017306384.1:1989880-2003939 GCF_000935625.1 Nanorana parkeri | reverse complement strand
CCAGAAAAAAAAAAAAAAAAAAAAACAAAGCTCTTCTTGATGCTAAAACTCTCAATTTACTGACAGGCAAATGGCTTCATGCTGCCACTTAATCTCATTTCTTGCATAATGCCCTCTAATTAGCATTTCAAAGTGAATTAATACTTCTAGGACATTAGCAATGGGAAAATCTGCTTGGGGCTCACAATAGCAGTTTAGAAAAAGCCAAGAAAGGCTCAAAGAAAAAAAAAAAATACACATACCACCAACCACTTTGCATTGCAAAACTGCTCAACTTATTTATCTCACTCTCTAAACACTTTTACCGCACACTGTTTTACTACTGTTCGCCAAGACGCAGGAAGAAAGGAAAGGAAAATGATAATTGCCAAACTTATCAGCATCTGCTAAGTATTTGAATTTACAAGGTTCTCAAGCTAGTAGATTTCACATTATGCAAAAGAACAGAAAGATAGGTGATAAACATATAGAGCAAACAATATATAGAACATAGAATACAGATAGATAGAAAGATAGAAAGATAGATAGATAGATAGATAGATAGATAGATAGATAGATAGATAGATAGATAGATAGATCCAAAACTAGCAAACAATTTATATTGATCCTTGAAACCATGGAAATATTATTTAGAGGGATATTCACTAAGCTGTCGAAGGCAGCCGTGTGAATAACCGAACTGAAGTTCGGCTGTTCTCTCGCTGCCGTTCGCCCCTAGGGGCCGAACAGCAGTGAGTGAATAGCTGAATGTTGCCGAGCTGCACTAGGCACGGCTATTTTGCTCGCTACCTCCGATATATCGAGCAGTATAGAAAAAAAAGTGTAAACAAGTGGAAAAAACATGTATTTAAATAAATGGAAAAAAAAGAAAAACACATGGAAAAAAAGTTAAGAAAATAAAAAATGTCTTAAAGAATAAACAAAAACAGCATGGGGCCCTCTCCCAAACCATACCAGACCATTTAGGTCTGGTAGGAAAGTTAGGAGGGACCCCATTTAAAAAAAAAGTGTGGGGTTCCCCCCCCCCCCCAAAGTCATGCCAGGCCCTTAAGGTCTGGTAAGTATTTTAAAGAGGAACACCACCCCAACCAGACCCTTGATCCGAGCACAGGCCGGGCAGGGCAGGAAAGGGGGGGAGCGCCCCCCACCTCCGCCACCACCCCACATGGCCTCGGCACGGGGAGGGTGATTTTCCAGGGTCCCCCCTGGAAAGCACCTTGTCCCGTGTCGATGGGGACAAGGGCCTCTTCCCCACAAGCCCTGGGGTGTTGGTTGTGGGGGTGCGGGCAGGGGGGCTTATTCACATCAGGGTACCCCTTTAATAAAGGGGCACCCAGATGTGCCCTGCCCCCTTGTGAATGAGTAAGGAGTACTTGGGTTAAAATAGAATTGGGAAAAAAAGGCCAGACTTTAATGAAAAATCCTTTAATTGAAATAAAAACACAAGGTAAGTAATTTATTCTTAAAAAATAAAATAAAATGGATCCACCGACGTAATCCTAGGGTCAATCACGACGCTCAGTGTTGTCCACGATGACGACGACTCGGCGAAATAAAAAATAAAACATTTTTTTTTAAATGTATCTATAAAAAACAACCGCACGCAACAAACTCCCACAGCAGAATGACATTCTGACAGATGCCGGCAAAATATAAACAATTGGGCAGAGCTAGTGGTGACATCACTACTAGCTCAGCCCAACTGTTTACATTTGGCTGGCACCTGACAGGCTGCCCACAGGTCCCGGACAGATTAAAACAACTCGGCGGTGCGAGCCGTGAGATCAAGGCTGGCTCCGCCCAGCTGTCATTTGCGTTGAGAAGGGTCGGCTTCGGCCGACCTTTCTCCAAGTTTCGGCTGTCACTATGGCTCAGCCGAGGCATATGCGTTCGGCTCGGCTTCTCGGCTGCTGTATGGGCTATAGACTGAACCGAAGGGCTCCGGCGGCTGAAGCGAGCCGCATGATCAGCCAAAGCTAAGATCTTTGAGTGAATAACCCTCATAGTCTTTGGATGTTACAGAATTTCCATCACCCTATCCATATGGTTGGCTTGACGCTTTTCCCAGAAGTCTGCACAGAGCTTGAGAAAAATTACAGGCATCCCTAGCAAAAGGAGCTTCATGTGTGGTGAGATACACTCAAGGTATATTCACCTAGAGGGATCTAAGGGCTGGAACTTTACTCACTACACAATATGAAGTACAAAACTGGTGTTTCATTTTAAATTAAGTATAATATCTGTTGCTCTTATTTATTTATTTATTTATTTATCTATTTAAAGCAGTGACAAACTATGACCTCTAAAACTGCCACTAATGAGACTGACAGGATAAACAATAAACCTCATCAATGCTACACCCTCTTATATCACATATGACTACAGAAGATAGATGGGAGGGCTGGATTTCTCCCAAAAATATTTTTAGGGCTTTATTTAAAAAATTAGAGTTTGAATAAAATCATGCTTGCCACCATATACAATTTTATTAACACTTTATAAGCACTTCTAAAACGGGAAACAATACTTTTTTTTTGAAGGTTGTCTAAAAACCAGGCAAGTAGCAAACTAAAAGACACAAACTGAACCAGTTCAAAGAAATGTGTGGTGGCATAAAATCTAGCACTTTCGTGTTGTGGCCTGAACACAAATGCCCAAATATTATGGTGGTTGACATGGACAATGGACAATTTATTCACGTGTCACACGTATATAGCCATCACCTATAGTTCTTCATTATTTTTTTTCCTCTTATTCTACCAAATTCTTCCTTATGCGGCCCCATACAGACAGGTAACGCGTTACTGCAATGCATGGTAATGCAAGATCAATGGTGAAGAGTAATGTAACAAAAGACTGTGATTGTGCTTAAATTCATAGTACATGCTATCTACACAAGCTATTGATAATACTATTATTTGTAAGCATTGATTTATGCAACAATATAGCAAAGCAGTATGCACAGAAGTGAATAGAAATGAAGGAAATCATCTCTTATGTACCTGGTCAAAGTACCTCATTACTAGGTGGCCACTGGAGGACTATGGGTAACTCATGTTATGCATGATGTCATGGAAGGCATATTGAAAGGCACTAGTTAGATCTACTAGCATGTTGGACAGTAATACTAGTGACAGTAGTACTAGTGACTGATTAGTACCTACTCCTACATACTTCTATTCTTGCATCAGAGAGAATACTGCATCCCCTCCAAGTCACAATCTAGACAAATAAAATGATAACTCAACATTCTGTGCACTTGAGCTTAGAGCTTTTATATAGACACAACACTCCTCAGCAGCAGTTAATATCCTTTAATTTCACAGTGGATTGCATTATACCCTGTATAAGGATAAGACTTAATCACTGAAAGGATGGATATTCATTTGCACTACTAAAATATCTCAATAATAAATGTAATCTTTCAGGGAGCCTTAGGGGTTCTAATTAGCTGAATAGCTTAAGAATATTTGCATAAATAAATTGATACGAATACCTATACATAGGCAAAATTTGTTTTTCAACAAGGAGCAACAAAGTAAATAATTAAAGTAAAGCTGTGGCCAGGCTATTAGACATTTTGGTATTTACCTATTCTTAATAACCAGTAACATGCTTTAAAACAAGCCTTCACTGACCTCTGAAGCTGCAGCCAATGTGGAGGATTCATAGCCGAAGCTGATGCTATTTGATCTCAGCAGCTCAGCTCTGCCTTTCCCTTCACCCATTCCCCCCACCCCCTGGGGTCTTCAAGCACTGTAATTACATTAGAGATAAGAAGACCAGCAAGCTGTTAAGTCACTGCTGTAAGGGTAAGCACGGTGAGCTGAGATGCTAAGAGAACAACTTGCACAACTTAATTTCTGCTCTGAACTTTTAAGATAACTTGTTCTATAGTGCCTGCAACTACAGAGGTTAGTAGGGCTTTTAAAAGCTATTTTTTTGTTCGTTCGGAAGATTTGGATACCCACAGATTCACTTTAAGTAGTAATTGCAGACAAAACAGAAAATGTATTTGTAAATGTGCTATTTAGTTGTACATACATTTTTTTTTTCAATGTATTATTTTGAAATTACATTAAAACGGAATTGTACAGACTCTATAAAATCTCCTTTAGATTTAAACATGTAATGTGAGGGCCAACCTAAACAATCTGTTCAATACAAATTCAAACAGGTAGGTTATCACACTACACAGTAGTGACTATAGGTCATAATTTTTGGTAGATAAAAAGATTAAAACATTCTTAAACATATCTTAGCATAATAAATAGATAAATAAAATAAACCACTATACATCCTCTTTTATGAAGGTACTTCTATCACTTACATATAACTGAAGAGAATAACAATAAACCCTAAATTATAAAAGTTTACAAGTAATTATTATCTTGACAGGAGTTCTACATTAATAATATATACAGAATGTATGATATGCAGGAGAAGTTACACTGGATTGCCTATAGGGAATAACAGAAGCAACACAAGTGAAACATACAGCTGCTGCAGTGCTTATGAGAGTAGAGAGCATAATGACAGAGAGATGAGCTCATCAGTGTGCTGCTTCACCTTTACTATCCAGTCACAGACTAGGGGTGGGGAGGAGACCTGTGAGTAAAAGTGAAGCTGCGCCACAGAAAGACCAGGTCCCCTTCCCTGCCAAGAAATACTGTACCGTGTGCAAATTTCTAAAAACTCAGGACTGGAAGGACAGAATCACAAGCCATTTGGTAGGTAATACAGATCTTGTATATGATTTTAGCAGTGCCTGGAGTTTAGCTTTGATAATGCTGGATTAAATGCACATGTATAAAAAAAACTGACAATGGCAATGTACAAGTATGACACTCTAGGCCAGATGGCAAACCAATGGTACGCGTGCCACAGAGGGCACGCAGAGGCCCCTGTGGTGGCACACGAGCCTATGCAGGGGTGTAAAATTCGCATTGCCAGGCTATTCCGGGCTATTCTGGACCATGACAAAGTAGTTTAGGATGGACTCCGCTCTGCTCCGTGTGAACAGTGACAGAGGAGCTGTAAACACAGCCTTCCGGCTCTCGGCTGGCATAGCAGAGCCTGCACTGTAGTGTGCTCAAACTCCTGTATTGGAAGTGATAGGTTCAATAAAGAGAACCTGTCACCTCCAAATGCTATCACACAGGGGCTTGTTATCCCCTGTGTGATAGCAATAAAGTTAAGTGAAAAAAAGTAAAACAAAATTATAAAATAAATAAAAATTAAGTAAAAAATAATTTATTTAAACATTTTTTAAATAAAAAGTGATAAAAAAGTAAAAAAATTATAAAGAAAGAAAAAATAAAATATTTCCCTATTTTGCCTAAGTCAGTGATGCTGAACAAGTTTTAATCCCCAGTGCCCAAACTAAAACACAATACCAAACTTATTTTCAGTATTGGCACTATGAGATACATTGATTTTGCATTGCAGTTTGAGCACTTGGGCTCAGAAACGTTAGCCATCACTGCACTAGGCCGTATGGCAAAAGTCTAAAGAAAGAACTGTTGTTACCTATATCTAACAGGCTACGGCTTTAATGTGTCTAGTTTAATATGGGAGAATTAAATGAAGAATAATTGTTTCAATCATTAGGCCATCAAGGGCCCTCCTGCAACCTTCTCTTGTGATCTACTTAAAATGTGCACACAGATTAACTAGAGGTTGGACCAATTCCAGGAGGAACCAAGATAATTACATTTAATCTAAAGTCTCTTTAAAAAAGAAGTATTGCCAGAAGTTAAAAATCCTTGTTAAATGCCCCAGGGGACCCAGTGCACATAGCACTCGGTCTTGTTCAAATCTGTGCAGTGGTTATGAAATAAACATTGTACTGACAGGAAACACTAAGCCCAGACCTGCCCGTCAGCTATGCAGGGAAGAGGGACTAGAGTAGTAGCTGTTGACTTGCTATGTTGTAAATGACAGCAGGCTGGAGAGCAGTGCCATCATTCACAAAAAACACAAGCCCTCAACACATACTACAAAAACAATGTGATAGCTACTACTGTAGCCTCTCTCTTGTCAAATAGTAGGCAGCTGGCAGGTGGGTCTGGGCTTTCGAGTACAAAGAAGGGAGCAAAGGAGGCACAGGGCTGCACAATTACATGGATGGCTGTAGATGTTCCATCCTGGCAGCTTCCAAAGGAGGCAGGGAAGGGAGTTGTGCGAGCTCTGTGTGCACTCTCTGTCACGCCCCCTCTTTCTCTGCGCTGTCAGTGGTAATTATAGATTTGTTTCCTTGCTAGCAGGGTAGTCGGATAGCGGTGAGGGGGGCAGTGTTGACCATGCTAGCTCAGCAACCAAGGCGCAGATTGGAACTGGGCCACGTGCTGTGTGTACTGGATCACCTGGCATTCAACAAGGATACTTCTTTTTTCAATATAAACATAAAAGTGATACGTTTAATTTATATAATGGTATAAGTACATGCTAATGCTTAAAAAAAAACCATTGTTCCTATGAATAGTTTGTAATGATATATGTACACAGGCAGCCATATTTGCTCATTAAATATACATGGTGCATTTTTTTGCAAAGTTATTGTGCCTTAATGCTTCTCTTTCTCAAGAGGAGTCTATCAGTGTGCTTAGACTAAATGACAACTCTGCATCTATATTCAGTTGACTATTTGAGGGAGAACCCACAAATATGTGTAAAAACTAAGGTTACTGGAAAGGGGAGAACAAAGTATTTAAAATGTAGAATCCACTTAAAAATTACTTTCAGCTAACATATTTTCCACTCTTCATCTCAGCAACTTTTTAAACAAGTAAGCAAACTATATGCTCGGTAAACATACTGTTACTAGAGGGTAAAGCTATCAGTCAATATGCAATATGTAATACAATAATGAAAAAAAGCTGCAGCAAGCCTGTAAACATATAAAAGGTAAAATTTACTCTCCAGTATATATAATAATAATAATAACTCAATGGAGTTGATTTACTAAAGTAGAGTGTGTTCAGTTTACAAAGATCATTTTCACTTAGCTTTGTGAATGAGGTGAATATGCCCTGCCTTCAATCATACAGTCATTTATTCATTTGCAAGCAAACATCCAGGTTTTTTTAACTTCCCGTATATGATTAGGTATTCTTTGTAAAGTGACTTTTCACTTAGCTTCACCTCATTTACTAATCAAAGTGAAAATTCACCTTGTAAAGTGAACACACTCTACTCCTTTGCAGATCAACCCCAAACTGTCTACTCATTGAAATCATGTTATAGCTTCCATTTAAGTGCCTATACATTACCATTAATCAGCATAGAAAGGTCATTGCAAATAAGTGGCCTCTTGAGGCTTGCTCCAACTTTTATTGGCAAAAGGCAACTGCACAGACAGCAATAGGCATAAATGGAGTATGTGGCCATGCAAAGAGGTCATTGGCATGTTCTCACACAACCACTACTAATATGCCTTGCATAATCTAAGGATGTGCAGCTATGCTAAGTACCTGTCAGATTTGGCAAGCATGGCAGACATCCATATGTGTTTCAGTTAGAGCTACCTGGATACAAGAATTAGAAGTGTTGTTCTGTTGAGGTGAGGGGATGAACACAATCCATGCCTTATTAAACACCCTATGTCACCTCTATGTAACCAAACTCTTAATACATTCAACTCAATTCAATCCCCTTACCTATGATGGTAAACCCTGAACTATTAACCTTAAGAGCTTGTTCCCTTGATTAGTAGGCTAATAAAGTATCAACTACATTTATGCTTCAAAAAATGTTTTAATATGAAAGTAACATAAATCAAGAATGGCAACTAAGAAGGAAGCAGACAGGAGAGCAAGATTAAAAAATGTAATGAGGTAGAAGATGATGACTTAAACTAGAACTGAACTCAAACAAAGAAGATCTGATATGGTATAGGTAGTATCTTAAAATGTTAATTGTACCCAAGCAGTACCCAGAAAAAAAAATACCTTTTATCGTAAATTTCTCCTGAAAAATAGCGTTGCACTTCCTGATATGTGAGTGTGCCCAGGTACTCCTATGACTATAGTCTTATAGCTGTATATCTGCAGCCTGAGTTTTAGGGCACTGTTGCCTCTAACCACTAGACTTACAAGATTTGGAGTCACCAGCTACTTACTTTTCTCTTTGTTGGAGGCTCTGGCATGGGGGAAAATAAACTCTGTATCTATCAAGATGGCACATTCACACAGAGACAATGTGCCACTGTAGATATACACACACACACAGCAGTTGCTTAGAACACTAGCCAGTTTTAGACTGATATGAGCTGATGCCATTGCTGTTTTCCTTCTTTTTTTTTTTGTATTTGGAAAACTCGGAAATAATTGATTTCCGAACACCACCATAACCACCACTTTCATATGTACTGGTATTTGATCTATCTCTAAATTCATATGTTCAAGCACATACACCGATACATAAACAAATATTTCACTTCTCTGTTTAAGTTTAAAGTCCACTAACTGTTGTAACAGCACAACAAAATATTTTTCTAAAACTCTTACATTGTATTTGTGTAGGATAGTTAATGGACCACAGTCAAATAATACAAATATTGCTACATTCATGCTTTTTGTATATTTAGAAAGCACATTTAATAAGGCAAAGTGCAGCAGGAAATGCAACCAATAGTTGTCCAACCAATAGCAACCAATCGCTGACAGTTCACAACGTATAAAGAGGTTTGCCCTGTTTTATTACATATATTCCTGCTAGTGCGCCTATTTAAAGACCGTCCCCTGGATAATATTACCTCCCATCTTACCTCCAATATTACCTACCATCTCACACCACCCTAACTGATCTCTGGCTTAAAAAAATACCCACTTAACTAAATACGCAGCCACATGACGACCTCGTACAGAGATTAAATTGTTTATATAAGGGTCCTTCTTCAGGTGTCCCCATTACTGCCTGTGTGCCATGGACACTTGCAATTGGCTGTTAAGCAGCAGGATCCTCTTATTGTCTTAGGGTTCAGAAGAGGAGCATGTTAGTTCAAACTGTAGAGGCCCAGCTGGGGCAGCCACATCTACAGTGCTGAATTAGCAGTCCCCTGCACCCAGAAATGGCACTGGTGAGGGACTCGGATGACCTAGGTAAGTATAATTTGCTTCACAAGGTAAGAATAAACAAACCAAGCAGGATTGGCTAGAGGGTGGTGGGAAGTAGGGTGTTAATATTATCCCCGAGAGATACTTTAAAAGTTTGAACATATTAAAACAAATATTACCAAGGGCTTTTAATCAAATGATGTTAAGTGCTTACACTTTTCCAGCTAACAGGTATTTTCATATAATGTAATAAATTCACAATGTACAGCATTTGTGAAAAGTTTAGGTTTTTGCATCTATCTTCATGTGATTCTGTTTACAGTAAACACGCTAGCTCCCATTTGAAGTATTTGCTACTTTTTACACTCTACATTATCAATTCCAACTCTGCTGTTATAGACTGGTATTGATCCCTCCTGAACTGAAACTTTAGCAGCTTAGAACTGTCAACTTTTATAGATCAATGTATTTATATCTGTTCACCACTCAAATGTTTCTAGACCGATGCTCACTGTTGATCAAGTAACATGATGCCCTACGAATAAAAAATGTGTTAACTAAAATGTAACACTGCCCTGCGCATTTCATTGAGTCTGGTTTTAAAAGAGTTAACATTAACCTCCTAACATGAAAGGAGAATTAAAGAGTCCAACTCCCTTTTTCTGTGAAGGTTTAAATAGAGGGCACTTGAGGTGCGCGGGAGACAAAACACAGATACAAATACACAATGCAACATATGTGTAATAGGATTATTTCTAATCTGCAGCTCAAACACTTCACTTGTGATTCCCGGTGTCAAAGATCCAGCGTTACATCTGTTAGAATGTGCTCTGTCACTTTCCATTGTTGGCCCATATCCCTGTCTCAAGAAAAACGCCAGACAATGAAGTAAAGAAAAAGCTCTGACGTAGACTACGGAGGGGAAGCATCGCATAGGACAGATGACCCTCTGGCAGCTAATTCGGTGCGCATTGCAATTTTATGCAATAAAATGGGAATTCTTAAGGTCTATCGTCTCTGTGGCTTTGTTAAATTTATTAGCAATTTCTGTAAGCTCCCTGCGGCTGTAAGGAGAACACACACACCAGGGAGATCGTACACAGTGTATAAAAACGCTGGCGTTCTAATTTGCCTTTTTATGCGCCGTTGCTGATGTAAGGACAGATCTGGTTTCAACAGTCAGTAAAAAAAAATAAAAAAAAATAAAAGTAAAAAACAATTACTCTGAGATTTGTGTGCAGCGGTAAGCATATCCAACACATAATCAAAGACTTTTAAAAATATGTGGCGCAGCAGCTGGCATACCGGAGGAAAGAACCAGGACAAATATCTGAATATCCGTGTTTTTCTTAAAGTTTGAGGAAATGTAACTATCCAGCAAGAGATACATTTGCATGTTTGTTATTGTTTTCTTATATTTTCTCACTGTTATTTCATTATTATTATTATACAGGATTTATATAGCACCAACAGTTTGCACAGCGCTTTACAATATAAGGAAGACATTACAATCACAATACAATTCAAGACAAGATGGTAAGGAGGGCCCTGCCCCTGAGGGCTTACAATCTATCATAAAAATCAAGTGTGTTTACAGTTCACCTGCATACACAATGATGCAAAGAGATAGAGAGTATCTATGCTAATGATAACCTTTTAGCCGATGCCATACAAAAATTGGGTATAATTTGTATGCTGTAATTATATATTTCCATGAAAAGAAGCCATGCTCATTGCGTATAAAGAATTGGCTGCCTGAACCTACAGAAGCATTGTGTCTCCCTACGACATGTACTGAAAATAATAAATCCTATAGGTGACTGTTGTCCTAGCAGTTGCACACAAGGCGTTCGAGTGTTTGGTTTGCATTGAAATACAGATCTCCCTCTAGTGGCCAATCTACAAATCAAGGCAAATATGATACAGCAAGCATGTAAAAAAGTTAAAGAACAACTCAGGGCATGTAAAAAAAATAACTCTTGCAGTGGAGCTACCCCCGCACTCTAAGGGTTAAATGCTCATTTTGGCCCAGGGTGTAAAATTAAAATAAAAAGATACTCGCCCGATCCTTGATCTCACCTGGTTGCTAGACCAGTCCCCCAGCCTTTTCTCTCCTGGGCTTCAGCAATCTAAGGATCTGTGATGTCATCACGTCCATTGACTTGCCCTTAACATGAGGACACTGAGGGACATTCCACAGCTGGAGTGGAAGGGGAGAGAGGTGAGCAGTCACCACCGCAGGACCAAGTATCAGGCGAGTATATCTTCTCTATTTTAGACCCTAGACCAAAACGGACACTTAACCCTTACAGTGCCATGGTAGCCCCACTGCAAGGGTAATTTTTTTACATGCCCTGAGTTCCTCACTAAAGCTACATAAAAAAATTACTTTCAAAAACCCTTGCAGTGCCAACTACCCCCCCCCCCCCCCCCCTCCCTCTTCTCTCCAAACTGAATGCAAAAATTAAAGTCTATCTCCGGGTAAAATAAAGTATACAATACCTTTGCAGTGGGGATACCCCTGCACTTCAAGGATTACCTGCTCATTTAGGCGAAATGTGTCTAGGAGAGCTGTGTAAAGGTCCATTCACACCATATGCGTTGGGATGCATTTTTCAACGCCTTCCCAAGACAAAAGAATCAAAAAACAATGACATTCAATGAAGCCAGTTTATACCAGTATGTTGCATTGCCCATCAACGCACGCAAACGCGTGTCAACGCAACGCAATGCAATGAAATATAAAAACTAAAAAGCAGGATGTGACCTCACCGGAAATAAAAACAAAAAAGCAACACTGCACAACGCAACACACATCAAGCACATTAAACCGTGTGGCGGAATCTCAGCGCAACACAACTGTGTTATCGCACACGTTTGGGTGTCAATAGACTCTAAAGAACTCCTGCAGGCTCCAGGACCAGCACCGCAGCTTTTTCCTTCCTGCACTTTGGGGATCAGAGGCCCGTTGACGTCATCATATCTAATGCAGGGTCCATAGCTCTATATTATACCGAGGACACCAAGGGACAGTCCACGATCTGGAGCAGATGGAAAAGAGGTCACTGCCAAAAGCAGGGATGCAGGCTTCAAATGTGTGTTAGGTCTAGGGGGCACAAAAAAGAGAGATCTGGCACTCTCCTCTTCTCCGTGGCGCTCCAGGCCTGTGGGTGGTCCTTCGGCATCATCACATACAATGCAGGGCTCTTAACCCTGCATTGTACGTGGATTAGGCTTCGTGGGAGCAATCACACTGATGAAGGAGGCCTGCCAGAATGAGGAGTAAGGCAAGTATTACTCTTTATTCCTGAACTCCTAGACTTAATAAGCATTTAACAAGGTTTTGGGTTTTTTTTGTCTTCTGCCTGGAGTTGAGTTTGAAAGTAAATAAAGGCTGATGTCACACTAGTGATCCTGGTGCTAACAGCAACTCACCAACAACAAGATCACTAAAGAAAGTGCTCCCCTGTTTTTATAGCAGCACTCCCTCACTGGCTACAGAATCTCGAAAGGCTGCAAGAGAGCAGCAGCAGAGTGACAACTCAGTGGTTTGTCCAGCAAGAAAACAATGCTGTAGGAGCAATGCTGTAGGATCGTTAGAGTGACCCAGCCCTTATTCAAAATATTGTCTTGTGGAATTTACACTATAGTTTCACAAAACAACTGTACAACCACATGACAAGACATACACAATCATTTGGAGGACAGTTATCAGAGTTTACACTGTACTAATTGAGTGTTATGCCTGTGAATGGCCACTGAACCCAGCAACTGGACTACTTTAATAAGGAAGTGAAATGCTATGACAATGTATAAAGTGCAGTGACGCATAGTAACCAATAAGTTTTTGCAGTTCTATCAGTGAAATGTGAAGTCAGATTTCTAAGAGTTATTGCACTTTGCAAATATATTTCTTTTAAGCTTGAGGGTCTCTAGGGTACAATTCACAGCGTGAAGAAGCAAGAATCCAGATAATCTTGTCACCAAAGTGCATGACATACTGAGAGTGGCTGAATCTGTTTAATGCAGTATGCTCTCCTCATATAAAAAGCTGAGAATTAGACACCATAACTGTTTCTTTAAAAAAAAAAAATCCCAGATTCCATCTGCTTTCACTTCACACTGCACTTCAGAAGAGTGAAAATTGCAGGGTGGCAGGTAAGAGGGTGGAGCATTTAATTTTGCACGAGTTGTGCGTTTTCGAGTGGAATTCATCAGAAATTGCTCAAGGTTTAAAGAAACAGCGACTGAAAGACCTGACAGAAACCTTAATAATTTATATTAAATATTGATGTGAATTATTTACAACCTTCATAATTCAGTGCCTGAAATGCAGGAGTGACAAAAGGTTATCATTAATGAAAAAGGCAAGCTTTGTACGGGCTGCCTCTTCACCTTGGCGAGAGGTTAGAGCCAGGGAGAAAACAAAAACTGCATTCTTCCCTTAGTGTGAATAGGTAGATTATCGGAGGGAATGTAGGCTAGAGCAAACAAATACAGTTCTTTCCGGCAATTAGGCAAGTCACTGCCTTTCAGCCAGGTCCTTTATTAGCTACAACTTGTCAGAGTTATTGCAATACCAAACTACGCATTGCTGGTGACAAGCTAGAAGACTACCCAATCACTTGGGTTAAAGAGATTTATTTATTTAATTTCACTCTACTCCAATTGAGCATCTAAACCACCGGTTCTCTAGCCTGGAAAATCAAGACCAGCTATAAGCACAACCATTTTTTCTTTATTAAAAACCACCATGTTCAAGAATTTATTAAGCACAAAACCATATTATTAGTTTATCTCACAATCCCTAAAGGGGTCTTTTTCCTGACACTAGATAGGGTAATTGTAGGGCAATTTCCTTAAAATAAAAAAAATACTGCGTTTGGTGCTGGTTTGTGTGGCCTTCAATAAATAAACCCCCTATATGTGTGTTCCCAAGAAAAAAACCGAGAGAACATTAATAAACATCTGGCCTGCTTTCCTCCTCATTATATATATCTATC
>NW_017306384.1:1987955-1989809 GCF_000935625.1 Nanorana parkeri | reverse complement strand
GTGTGTATATCTATATATATATATATATATATATATATATACACATACATATAAGAGAGCGAGAGAGAGCTGAATGCGACAACATATATGCACTTACATAAAGACTGGGATATTTATGTCTTATGGACCACGCTCATGGGAAATCAATTTGCAGGAAACAATCTATTAAAACAATATCTCAGCAGAACTATTAGCCAATGTAAAAAAAAAGTCCAACCAATATTACCTGTGTACACTTTTGCTGTAAAGGTACTATATGTGCATTCTGAACTGAATAGACTTCACCTGGCAGAACTAGCTGTGTTCACAAGGCGCGTGACTGAATACTGTTTATTGCAAGACTTTTCCATTCATGCTATGATATTTTATTGTTCATGAATTGCGTTTGCAATGTTGGATACTCAGTGCCCAAACTTCCTTATTTACCTTTTACTATTCAAACAGCAAACTAAATATATCCACAGATCCATATGATGATAGCACAAATAAAAAAAAAAGTGGAGACAGTTCCACTCTGTATGATGGAATTTGGCAAGCTGATAAAAGACAATCCTTGTTTAACTTCCAAGTGACAAATGCAGCAATGCAATGTGACAAAACCATGTCAGAGCACCATTACATACAGTAAGCATGTAAAAAGATTCACTTCAAAACATTTAATATGCCCGCAGAAGAGGTGACACTAGCTTTTACTAATGTATTATGGTCCATTTGTATCTCTTGTACACACTTTTCAATAAAAAGGGTCATCACCATCATAGCTCAAGGTTAATATCAGCTATTGAGAGAGCAAAACCTAAACCAATTAGTGTGACAATTGAATGAAAGTTTTAAGTAATACAAATTAGAAACAACTTTAAGCCCCACACACACCCCATGAAAAATATATCTCTAGAAAAATGTTGCCTTATACCTAAATACTTGTGCTAGGCTATATTCCAGCACCCCTATTCAGGCAGTGATAACTTTTATTGGGCTATCAGAAAATACATGACATTTCATGCTGCCCTCATAAAATGTATCTCAGTGTAGGAAAGGAATAAATGTGTGATATTCTCCTGTCCCAACACTGCAATAATTATACCATTTTATAGATCGCCAACATACGCATCGCTTCAGTGACGTATTACAGAGAAGAATTTGAACAATGTGAAGCAAACAAAAGCCAAAAAGTGCAGGAAAGACACAGTTAATGGAAGAGTTTGTATGTACTGATCATCTAATGTAAAAAATTGAGATACGGGCAGCGTATTTCTTTGGATTAACAGCATCCGTGGCAAATGTCATAATAAAAACGAAGTAAAGTTAAATATTTACAAACATTCCTTGCTTACTATACATAATATATGGGTATGTTTACTAATACTTTAAACTAGCTCTGATTATCTTCAATTATTGAGTTTGTATTGATACTGGTTGCTGTTAAAGGAGGAAGCTGAGCCTGACGCTGAAAAAACAGACTTTTATAATCGAGTTGATGTTGTTTAACCCATATATTTCCAAAGAGACTGCACATATCTGTCAGTTCTGACTTCATTACTACGTACTAAGCATTCGTTTTTATGTGTATAGTGTTGGTGTGCGCGCATTTGTGTGTGTGTGTTTGTGTATACGTACAGGTATCTATCTATACATACAAGGTTGGACAAATCCTAGTAGGCGAAGAACCCAATAATCTGCACTGAACTCAAACTTTCATTCCTATAACAGTAAATGGACACACAGCATTTTATACTTGAGCTCTTAGAGGATGGCTTCTAGTCTTTAATATGACCATATACCTCTATTTATCTATAAAGTGCTGCGCAAATTGTTGGCGCTATATAAATCCTGTATTATAATAATAATATAATA